>NW_004955504.1:7327907-7415656 GCF_000276665.1 Chinchilla lanigera | reverse complement strand
TCTGATCCAGTGTCCCCTTGCAGTTCAGGGCACGTGCACGACCTGACTCCGGTTGCACTGGTGTGGCAATCCTGGTCCGTTGACCTATGTCCCCAGGTAATTTAGGGTACAGGCATAATTCAGACCCAAACTGCAGGATCTACAGTTTGTGAACCACCTGAATCTATGTCTCCAGTCAGATCATAATACATACAGGAACCAGATGCAGCCCAGATGGGTATGGGTTACAGACTTTCCCCGCCTTCGACTGTCTAGGGGATCTGGGCAAAGGCAAAGCTCAGACTTGAACCGGGGGCAGCGCCTTTTGGAGCACTCCCTCACTCGGTGCAGGGCGTGCAGGATTGAGTCTGTTCACCCCTCCCACTGCCAGAGAAGTTCCTGCGGCTTCCGAGTGAAAACTGCCTCTCTGCCACGGGAGCAGGGAGGCCAGGACTCCGTCTGTAATGGCGGTGGGGTCCTGGTGCACTCTCTGCTCTCAGGGAGTGGCTGGGAAATACCTGGTTCTCTAGGCGCGTTTCAGCTGGGAACGTGCTGGTGTGGGCGAGCACAGACTGGAGCCCAGGAGTCCAGCCGCTCCTGGAACACTGTCTCTCTCCACGCAGGTCGTGCGGGGCTGAGTCTATTCACCCCGCCCACCGCCAGAGAAGTTCCTGCGGCTTCGGAGGGAAAACCACCTCTCTGCCGTGGGAGCAGGGAGGCCAGGACCCATCTGTAGTTCTTGAGAACCTGTTTGCCCCATGTTTTACACCTGATGATATGAATATCAATACACTTCTACTATTGTTTTGTTTTGTTTTGGTACTGGGAATTGAACTCACAACCTCATGCTTGCCAGGCAGGTGCTATGCCACTGAGCTAAATCCCTGGCCTTACACTTCTGTTATGAATATTGATGTTATCAATGCACTTCTTCCTTTTTTGTGTGTACAGTGGGAAGTGTCCTCTCACCTACTATTTTTTTATATCTCATTCCAGTTTGGGCACCAATGGGCCACATCCAGTGCAGCTCTTGAAGTTCCTGGGGAGAAGGATGGTGGGGGATGGAGAAATAAGATAAGAGTCAGAATACAGAAAGCTGAGATTAGGAAGAGCCCTCTCTCCTGAAACTGCTTAAGCACTGCAGCATGTTTATTTATACATTCTGCAGGTTCATGTCACATGACACCCCTCTGCCTAGCAACCTTGAATAGGCAGCCTCAGGGTGCCTCACATTCTTGGAGCTGGAGCAGCTTGTTCAAATGGCTCACCTTGGGTGTTCTTTGTTTTTGGGACTGGCCTTGCTCCAGCCCTGCATGTGTAACAATTCTCCAGGTTTGGCCATTCCCTATAGATTTCCACAGTGGTTATACCAGTTGTTGATTCTTTGTGATGGTTCCTATGCGATCAGGGTTTTGTTCATAAAGTCTTTGCGTACACCAATGTCTTCAAGAGTTCTACCTATTCTATATTCCAACATATTTAGTGTTTTTGTACTAATATTTAGATCTGTGATCCATTTTGATTTTAGTTTAGTGCATGGTGAAAGATATGGGTCTAATTTTAGTCTCTGGCAGTTGGAAGTGTAGTTTTTCCAAGATCATTTTGTGGAGAGGCTATCTTTCTTCCAGTGAATATGTCCAGCTACTTTGTCAAAGACAAGGTGGCTGAATGTGTCCAGAGTTGTTTCTGCATCTTCTAATCTGTCCCATTGAGCCTCAGGATCTTTTTTTTAACAGTACCATGCTGTTTTTATCACAGTACCTTTGTAGCACGATTTAAAGTCAGGGATTATAATGCCCCTGCTTTGCCTTTGTTGCCCAGAATTGCTTTTGATATTTTGGGTCTCTTCTGTTCCCAAATGAACTTTAGGATTGTTTTCTGTAATTCTGTGAGATATGTTATTGGAATTTTGATTGGGGTTGCATTAAATCTGTATAACAAGTTTGGAAGTATGGCCATTTTCACTTTATTGGTTCTTCCTACTCATGAGCAAGGGATATCTTTCCATTTTTTTGTGGTACTGGGGATTGAACTCAGGGCCTTGTGCATGCTAGGCAAGCACTCTACCACTGAGCTACATCCCCAGCCTTCCATTTTCTGATATCTGTTTCAGTCTCCTTTTCCAGAGTACTGTAGTTTTCAATGTAGCAGTCTTTTACTTCCTTAATTAGATTGAGTCTTAGGTATTTCATTATTTTAGATACTATGGTGAAAGGTGTTTACTTAATTTCTCTCTCAGTGAGTTTGTTATTTGTGTATACGAATGCTATTGATTTTTTTAGTGTTGATGCTGTATCCAGCTAAGTGACTGAATTTGGTTATTAGATCTGAAAGTCTTTTGGTGGAGTTTTGGGGTCTTCTATGTAGAGTATTATGTCATCTGTGAACAATGATGGTCTAATTTCCTCCTTTCCTATTCTTACTCCTTTTATTTCTCTCTCTTTTTTTTTTCTTTTTTTTTCTGGTACTGGGAATCGAACTCATGACCTTGCATTTGTCAGGCAGGTGCTGCACCGCTGAGCTAAACCCCCGGCCCTTTATTTCTTTCTCTTGTCTAATTGTTCTGGCTAATGTTTCTAGAACTATATTGAATAGGAGTGGTGGTAGTGGACGTCCTTCTCTTGTTCCTGATTTTAGAGTGAAAGCTTTCAGTTTTTGTCCATTTAGTATAATGTGGGCTGTTGGTTTGTCATACATGGTTTTTAGCCAATTGAGATAAAGACCCTCTATTCCAGTTTCCATAGGGCTTTTATCTGGAATGGGTGTGGAACCTTGTCCAATGGTTTTTCTGCAACTATTCAGACGATCATGTAGTTTTTGTCCTTAGCCTTGTTGATATGGTGCATTACATTTACTGATTTATATATGTTGAGCCATCCTTGCATCCCTGTGATGAATCCTACCTGGTCATGGAGGATAATCTTCTTGATGATTTACTGGATTCTGTTTGCCAGTATCTTATTCAGAATTTTTTCATTTATGTTCGTTAGGGAGATTGGCCTGTAGTTTTCTTTTTTGTTTGGCCCTTTCTTTGGTTTTGGTATCAAGGTAATGCTTGCTTCCAGGAATGAGTTTGGGAGTACTGCTTCCCTTTCAATTTCATTAAAGAGTTTGAGAAGTAGTGGCACTAGGTATTCTCTAAATATCTCCTAGAATTGAGCAGCGATTCTGTCAGGGCCTGGGATTTTCTTTGTTAGTAGGGTTTTAATTACATCTTCACATTCATTGGCTGATATTGTTCGAGATGCCCTTCCTGTGTAGCGAGTCTGGGCTCAGAGAGGAAGTGCCACTTGCCACCTCCTTCATCTTTATTGAAATATCTCTCTTCACTCTCCCCATGGACTTCAGTTCTTGCTTCACATCCTTCCTGGGTCCCAGGGATGCTCTCTCCTCCTTCTTCTCTTCCTCATGTTGCCATATTTCAGTGTCTGGACACCAAATCCCAGGCAGCCTCTTTCTCTTCTGCTCACTGATGGAGACCACTGCAAAGCAGACCTGAGCAGGACTTAAATTAATCAGTTGGCTTTTCATGTTCACTTGTGAATCTGTCCAAGGCCTAGGCTCTTTCTGGAAATGGCAGACTCATAGTAAGTGAACTTCTGTGAGTTACTAATCCCTACTAAAGTCTGTAGTGGTAGAGGAAGCCAGAAAACCTCGAAGGATAAGACAAGATCACAGCCAAGGACCTGGATCCGATCTCAACTAGATAAAGACTATAGCGTCAGGCCTCTCACTCCTGCGTAGATTAATTTAATCCTCATTAAGGATTAATTTAATACCTTACTTGGAAAAGACTTTGAGTGATTCCACCCTTCTTGGGTACTCCCCTACCTTCTTTTGAAAAGTAAATAAATACGGGCACCCAGAGAAGGTCATGATTTTAGCCCCAAGAGAATTTTGAATTCTGTGAGACCGTTTTGATCCTCCTGGAGCCACGAAACCATCCCATTTTATTTAGCCTTCTCTGTACACTTGTTCAGCACACTGTGGACCTGATCAGCCCAAAATAACTAGGGGAAAGTATTAACCCAATAGCTCACCACTCCACCATCTTCCCACTAGCCTTCAGAGAACAAATGGCCATCTTGTGGGAAGGGTCACATGGCAGGGGATGGTGAGTGGTCCCTGGGAACTGAGGTTGGGAAACCAGGCTATGGAACAAATCCAGTCTGCTATCTATTTTTGTAAATAAAGTTTTATTGGAATACATCCACACCTATTCACTTATGTATATGAATGAATCCACTACAACATGACACAGCTGAATAGTGCAAACACATTCTTAAGGGAGACAAAGCCTAAAATATACACTATGTGGTCCTTTATGAGAAGTCTCCTGACTACTTCTAGAAAGATTTTTAATATATAATTTTGTTGCTCCCTTTTTTTTTTTTTTTTTTTTTTTTGCACCAGAATCATGCTCAGAACCTTGTGCTTGCCAGGCAGATGCTTGTGCTGTTACTTTTATTTTCTAAATCATCTGTGATATAAATTTTAAATGTTATCTAGGACAGTGTTTTAATTTCCTGCTTGAACTTTCTTATCTCTAATGTTATCAATTTCTGATTTATTACATCTGGGCAGAGATCTGGCCTATGTAACTTCTAATCTTTTAAAGGTACTGTAGGATTACCTTTTTATAGCTTAGAAGTGTGGCCAATTTCTGAAACTGTTCCAAAGACTTTGAAAAAGGATCCAAATTTTGTATAGAAAAATGACCCATGTTTTAAATCTTGAACCCTATGTCTTTATTTACTTATCACCGATGTGAAGATTAAGAACTCAAGAAGAAACTTAGGGACGTGGTTTTTATCAGTTTCATCTTACTATTCTGCTGGCTTTAGTTTGATTTATTTTGATGCTGAGTTGCTTAACCCAAAAACATTCATGGGTGCAGATGTGAGAGGCACAGGCTGGGAAAGCATCCTCTGCTAGAACCTGCTCCTTTGTGCTCTCAGTGCTTCTCCCATTACTCCCAAGCAGACCAGCCCTAGCCAGCCTCCCCTCCTACAGGCCACCCTGCTGGTGGTCTGCCAGTCCCAAGGCAGAGCCTCTGCAGCTGATCACAAAGGAAGGATGAACCCTCTGAGCTCATTAAAACTGCCCATTTGAACTTGAACTGCCTGACAGCCCAGAGAATAGCGCCTAGCATGAAAAAATGGTGAGTGCTTTAAGTTTCAGCCTGATCAGTTATATTGCAAAACTACCATTTTTATTGTAAACTTCCCCTTTTGTCAATATAAACTAACTCTTGTTATCCAACTGTAAAACTTCCCATGCATTCTATTTCAATGCTATTATCTTTTTTATTTTCTTTTTTATTGCAGTTTTCCATTATGATTTTGCTCTTTGCTTTATTTTTATTAGTGTATGATCATGATACATAATAATTGCATTCATCTTGAGGAGCTACTACATATACATATTGCCTCTTAACCATTTTTATTTTCCTTCCTTTATTTTAGCCTTGATTGTCATTTTCTTTATGTATGCTCTGGGAGATGGTATTTTCTGTAAACAGCCAAGCAATAGCTACAATCTCACATGGTCTTTTTTTATAGTATGACTTCAACATTCTTCTCATAGAGAAGTGGGGTCTATGTTCTTCCCCTTGAGTATGGGTAGACTTGGGACTGCAGCAGAAGTGATTTAGGTAATGTCAAGGTTAGGTTACAGCATGCACTTGGTTGTCGTGGGATGTTTGTTTTTGGGACTTGCCACCATACTAGGAGGAAGCCCAAGCAGCCACATCAACTATCTGCTCTTCACAAAACATACTAAACTAGTTTCAGCCTCAAACATTTTGTTGTTTCACTGGAACAGTATTTTTCTTCTATATTTTACATGGCTCATTTACTCAACCAATAGAATTCTTGATTAAGAATCATGTTATCAGAATGACACTCCAAGATACTCCTATAGAGAGATTTCTCCTCCAGCTTTATCAGTCTGAAGCACCTTATCTTGATTTATGCTTCTTTTGAGCAGTTTTTACAATCTAATATTACTTGTGTGCTTGCTTATAGATTTTCCTTCCCACCTAGGATGTAAACTTCATGAGAACTGACGTTTCACCTGGGTGATCCTGGGTGAGACTCCTGGCAGTTTTGATGCTGTGCTCCTCAATATTGCTTTCTGAGAAAGAGGTTCTCTATAATTATTTGAATGCATTGTCATTTTATTTATTTCTTGGATGACTGGACTGTTTCCTCTATGCATTTGTTTACATTTGGGAAGATGTAGGCCAACCCTGTACCTGCCTGGCATTCTGGACAGTGTCTCTTCATTGATCCTAACTTCAAATTATTGGCTTTAAATCTCTTGGGTCACATTTCACTGCTTCTCTTCTACGATTGGATAATGCTCTATTTAGTGGCATGGGAGATAAATGTGAGGGCAATCTTATTTCAATTTAATTGTATCTCCCCCTCCCCCCATGGATGGGTGCAGGACTTTTCTTTGCCCCTGAAAATAAAAATACCTCCTGACTATGATTAGCTCTTATAGTCTGTATTGCTGCTATGATAAATCAGCACACATTCAGTGGCTTAACAGTATACAGGCGTATTATTATCTTACATTTCTAGTGACCAGAAGTCTGACACAGATTTCTGGGGCCAAAGTCAAGGGCCGATAGGGCTGCACTCCTTTCCCAAGGGTCTCCAGAGAGCCCTGCTTCCTTGCTTTCCCAGCTTCTGGAAGCTACTCACTTTGGCTGGCTCAGGGCTCCTTCCTTGCTCTCCAGAGCCAGCACTATCAGGGCTAGTCCTCCTTGCCCTCATCATCTTTCTGACTCTTCAGCAGTTACATCTCCCTGTAACTTTCCTCTTCTGCCTCTGTCTTTCACTTCAAGAACTCTCGAGATGACACTGAGTCCATCAAAATAATCCAGGTGAATCTCCTGATTTTGAGGCCAACTGAGGAGGAAACTGAATTTTTATCTGTAATCCTAATTGCTTTTGCCACATAAAATGATGTACTCATAGGACCTGAAGGTAAGATGTGAGCATGTTGTTTTGCATACTGCAACCCTGGGTCTGCTTTTGTTTCATTTTCCAAAATACTTTTCCAACCAGAATAAAATTCTTTCTGGATTACAACAAACATAATTCTATCATTTTAAAAAGGTGACTGTGTCTCTCACTCTCTTTTTTGGTTTTTCCATTAGTGGATTCTTGTATATTGAGTTTTTTTTTTTTTTTTTTTTGGTGATACCGGGAATCAAACTCACGACCTCACATTTGCGAGTCAGGAGCTGTGCCACTGAGTTATATCCCAGGCCCCCTCATATATTGATTTATGATACATTTTACCTCTTCATCTTCTTTCTGCAGCTTTATAATTTCTCACACTGATCTTCTAAATCACTTATTCAATTTGTAACAGTGTCTAATGTGATGTTCAAAATGACTTTTGCATTTTAAATCCATTTCCAGTTATTTAAAATCCAAAACCAATATTTTATGACATAGCATCAATCCCTTTGATTAAATAATATGCTTTTATTGTTTCTGAAAATATAAACCAGAAATTTAAAAAGGTTTTGTTTACTTCATGAGGCAAATTCATTTTATAGGAGCGTATTTGCTTTGATTGCTTCCTAACATTGAATACATTTTTATCTCTTTGCTCATTGCTTTTGCTTGTTGACTATATATAAAATAGTTCATTAAAAATAAGATACATTTTATCACGATAATATCTGTAGGTGATTTAAAGATCCAGTTATACAGAATAGGAACTCATTTTACTTCTCCTCATTACTGGTTTAACTCAACAGGAGAACATACTTTAAACTCCTTATTCTTTGATCACTCCCTGCAAGGAATAGAATTCTTAGATGCCCCATCTGTGCTGTGGATGTGCTTGTCTAATCCTCTTTTTTTGAATGGGAGTGGAACCTGACAATATATGAATATCACATCTGTGCTGAAGTCACATACATGGAAAAAGTACAAGGTTAGTTAAAGTCCCTAATCAGTAGGCTTTAAGTTAATTGAAAGAGAAACTGTCCCAAGTTAGAAGAACTAAAATATCTAGAGATGGGGCAGAGGAAGTCAGAGACATTTAAGGCAGCTGGGCTACTCTCCTGCTGGCCTTTGGAGAACAAATAGCCATCTTGTGGGAAGAGTCACGTGGCAGAGAATGGTGAGTGGTCCCTGGGAACTGAGAGCCTCAGCCTTAGAACTGCAAGGAACTGAACTCTGCTCACCACCAGGGAGTCTGGAAGGAGGATGTCAAGTGTCAGATGCCATCACAGCCCTGGCTGATCCCTTAACTTAGCCTGATGTGACCCTGTGTATCACGTCCAGCTAACCTATATCAAGACTCCTGACCCAGGGAAGCCAGGAGGTCTAAGTCTGGGATGCTCTAAGCAGCTTAGTTTTTGGTATTTGCTACACAGAATTGGAAATTGTACTTCTGTATTAGTTAGGTTTCCTGTTGTTGGGCTATAATACCCGACCCTCACAGTTTAAAGGAGGTGAGGTTTCATTTGGCTCACAGTTCAGGGGATTTTGTCCATAGTCAGCTGGCTCTAAGGCAAAAATAACATGATGGAAGGGCATGGCAGGGCAAAGCTGCCCACCTCAGGGCAGCCTGAAAGCAGAGAGAGAGAAAGGAGGAGCCGAGGAGGAAGTCATGACCTTGCTGAGACATCTCTTCCCATCAGGCCCCACCTGTCAACAGCATATTTAGCTATGAGCTCATCCATGGAGCAGTCCACTGATAAATATGGCACACCCATGATCTAATCACCTTCCAAAGGCCACCTCTGAACACATGAGATTTTTGGAAATTATTGAAACCATAACACCTTGACTGTCTTAAACCATGTGCTTATGTTGCTACTTGTGGAGCTGTTGATTTTAGCTGTCATGTGTTGCCTGTCTCTGATGAGTGAGGCATTAGTTCACTTACAACACTTGATTTCTCCTCATTTCTCCTCATTGTTAGGGTTTAACAGTGGTCTACCTGACTTCATCTTTGCCCCGAGGATGAGTCTTAATTGGGTTTTGCTGATCAAAGCTTTCTCAGTTTTATCCTTACAGGTTGGAGAGGACAAACAGTTCCATTTTCTAACCCTTTAAGTCCTGGAATTTATGATCTCTTCAAACTTTCTTTCAATTCTGCTTGCAAAGTGGCCATTTCTTTCCAGAGCTTCATTCTTTCTTACTGTGCCTGTCAAAAGTGGCCATTAGCAAATGCCCAGTGTTATGGACATCCTGTGCCTCCGCTGCTTGGCTGATGCTATAAGTTCACTTGTCACACATTCTGCCTTGCTGGTTATCACAGGAGATAGCTTTGGTAAATGCCTCATCACTGCAGAGAAAACGCTTCATATCAGTTTTCCTGCCATCTGCCACTCAGCCTGCAAGTCCATGCACATGTTCTGTATTTTATCATGGTGGCACCTCACCTCCTGTGTAACAGCTTTCCTGCATAACAACCAACACGAGAATCCCCATGGTCCATGAAAATAAAGACATCTTTCTCCTGAGGTGACTGTGGGTTAGGGGAGGGTGCTCATTCCATACGTCTTCATTTCAGGGTCCAGGCTGAGAAAGCAGCCTCTCCCTGCTGGCAAAGTGTGTGGCATTATGCATCAGCCTCTAGACTCTGTTTGGAAGGGTCACATACCACTTCTGCTCACATTTTATTGGCCCAAGTTAGTCACATAGCCAAGCTTCACATCAAAGAATCAGGCATGAATATTCATTCCTTTTTTTAGTAAGGAAGTGTCCACCTCAGACACCACAATCAGTGTCAATAGACTGGGAGAAGGTCTTTACAAGTCACACAACCAATGAAGGATTAGTTTTTCAGTATCTAAGCAATACCTATAACTCAATAAGGAAAAGGCAGGAAATCAATAGAAATATAGGCCGAAGACATCAATAAGCAATTTGCAGAAAGGAAGCCAAATGCTTGTAAGCATGTGGAAAGATGATTATCTCATTAGCAATCAGAGAAATGCAAATTAAATCAAGATATTCATCCAAGTGTCAAATGTTTTGAAGGTGAAAAATATAAAATATTGAACTTGGAGAACTCTGTTTTTGAGTGGAAAGTGCAGGAGGAGAGATGTTCTGGGAAATATTTTGGAGGAATAAATAAAATGGAATAGAGAGTGAATGAGGACTGTGTCCTGGATTCCAAAGATCTTGCTTTCTGGAATTATTGTCTCATCATCTTTCCAGTTTCACGGATCCATTCCCATTCAATACTTGGGTAGTGAGCAGAATCCCATCCCACTAGATCATAAGATACATGAGGGCAGGACAGTTTTGCTGCAGTTGCATCCCCCGCACCTACATACTGCTTGGCACCTGTTATGGATTTGGTAAATGCATGTTTCAAAAATGCACTTCTTGCTTAGGGCAGTAAAATATGAATTTTTCCCATGGACAGCAGTATTTTCTGAGAACTTTTGGAAGCTATTTTATCACCTGATAAAAACTTCATCGTTCTGTTTAATCTTTACTTGCACATAGTGACTCACACAAGGGCAGAAAGGGATCAAACTGTCCTGGTTTCACTTATTGATCACAATTTACTAAAATAGAAATATATTTTGGGAAAGTTTCTATTTGAGGTGGAAGGGAACTTTGTTAACACCAAACCTACCAGTTAGCCTTAAAGCAGTAGTTTGAAGTGGTTGAGTACTTTTAGGGAATGTCAGACAGCTTTCATACACTCATCTCTTGTTGGTTGGTCATGGGTGAAATGGGGAACTTCACAGTCAGAAAGTCTCAAAACCCGTCTGGAAAATAGTGCAGTGTTTTTAATACTGTCTTAAAGAGGAGCACTGGGTGAAGAAGAAAGTCTGCCCTGTTTGCTTCTTCACGGGAGTTCTGATCTTCACATCTCCTTGTCTCCAGTTCCTTCCAGCTTCCAGTGCAGACTCTTTTGCTGTCCAGTACAGAGTCTTCTGCTTTCCCAGACTCTGCAGAAGGCTCCAGGCCTCTGACTTTTGATTGGGTCCCCACCTCTCCAGCACCAGGGGATCATTTTGCATTCTTCCAACCCTGATTTCACAGGTGGCCACCGAGAGCGACTTTGCCTCACTCCCAGGATATGTGTTTCAGCTGCAGCTTCAGAGAATGCCCTGAAGACTGACATCTCTTGAACCTGTTCCGGTCACCTGTCTGTCTAGGTGAGGACCAGAAATGGGGGAGAACTGGCTTCATTCTGGTCAGCGTTGTGCCCATGGATTCTGTGCACTTGCCAGAGCTGTCAGCCAACTCCACCCTCACACTGCATTTTGTTTCCCCTCACCACAGGACAGCCAAGATGGAGCCAACCTACCAACTGAACTGATCACGGATAAGGTCAATTCCAGGAAGAGAATATAACCCCAGAGGGTGGGCACTGCCAGGGAGAAACAACAGAGTGGGCCAGCATAGCTGGCCCAAAGAAAAGCCCTCTTTCTACTGTAAACTTCAAAAACAGCATGGCGCTGAACCCTGGAAATGACTCCTGCGAGGGAGGCTGATTTGGAAAAGAAATCCAGTGCAGCCCCTACTGTGTTTGGGAGGGATTAATCAGGAGCCATTTGAGAAGGGGTAATTGTTTAAGACTGAGACAAAGGGCAACTACAGAGCAACTTCACTTCAGGGTTTCCAGCGTTATCCTCCCACAGTGACTGGGTGTGACAGCCAAAGAGGAAGTTACAAAGAAGAGTGTGTGGGCTACACATAGACACTCTAAGAAGTTTAAACTCAGGCCAGGAAGACACAGCGTCCCACCTTTCATGGGGAGAAGCCAGGACTGGAGTGTGTGGCTTTTGAAGTGGCTGCATCTGAGGTGATGGCATTAAGTCTGGGGATCGGCTTGACTTCCCACCCTGCTGCCTACCCCAGCACAGAGATTAGCAGTCTGACTGCTTCCCCTACCTACCAGTGTGTGCAAAGATGTGCTCTGGTGCAAACAGTTGCCACAGCCATGGTGTACAAACAGAGGGGGCTCTGGGAATCAGGGAGTCACATACCCGGAGTCTGTAAAGCTAGGGTAGAGAGATCCATGGCTTGCCGGGTTCTGTAACTGCAGATCCTGGGAAAGGAAACACTCACTCAAAAACACAGAGAAAGTTTTTTTGACTCTTTTTTTTTTTCTTTTTTTGAGGTTTGGGTTTTATTTCTTTTTTATTTTTTTAAATTTTTCTTTCAGATATGCTTTGTTGGATTTTTTCCTCATAACAACCCTGTGAGGTAGGCATAATGATTCCCAATTAACAGTTAAAAAAAAAAAACAAAGTTGTTAAGCAATTTACACTTGATTAATAGCTACAAATGGCAGCCAGACTACACTACAGAAAGTACATTAGAAAGATGATATGTACATATATATAAACACACACATTTACCCACAGGATATATAGAATTTCAGGGCTTAAAGGATTTTTTAAGAGATAATAATGTTTGTGATATCAATAGCTGTTATCAATATATTTGCAAACTTACACATTTAAAATTTCCAACTAGTTCGTAGGACACTGAAACTAAGTGAAAAATTCATAGAAATAGGAAGAAATTATTTGATAATAAAAGAATTTTAAAGAGAGCAATAATTCTATAAGTGTGATTGTTATTTGATATGCCTGACTATTTGAGACAAAAAGAATTCACATTTATTTTTAAAATATTTAAAGCAAATTTGCACATATTATTATATTACTATAAATTGTATTTTTCATGATAAAACTGATGTATGAAATGCTAAAGCTTTACTAAGTGAAAGAATTTAAATATTCACCATTTTAGTACCAAAATAACTGTCCATGTAACATTATATTGTAAGGTAATCTCCCTATAATTGACAAACCAAAATATCTGTACATTTCATGTCATTATAACATCACAATTTTTTTTAAAAAATCTGGTAAAAAAATACTTTAAATAATTTGTCTGGAATAGTTCCCTAATTTGAAAACTGGAATATTCTGTAAAAGTGAGGAAAGCAACTGACACTTTATTTTATTTTATTTTTTTTTATTTTAAAGATAAAAGGAGGGAAACATTAACAGACATACAACATTTTACAACATATCACAAGCACAATACAGACAATACAGAGTTACAAACAAAGTGGTAGGGAATTAACAATGGTGGTTGTATTACATACTGATATCTTCAAAGTGGCTTCTCGTGAAAACAGATATAGACATGCAATACTGGTCAACCAAAGACTCATTGACAGTTTCTTTCAGCATAGAAATAGAAGACAGAAGAACAACCATGTTAACTATCCTGTATATACATACATACAAAATTTCTCCTTCTTTCCCTTCTCTTTTCCCACATCCCAGAAGCCCTTTACTCTTCATTGGTTTCCTATCATTTCACAGTGTCTATCATACCTCCGAGTTTAAATTAACTCTTTCAAGTTTTACACTAGTGACACAATGCGGTGCTTGCACATGTATGTTTGATTTATTTCACTTATGAGTATGGTCTCTAGTTGTGACCATTTAAATATAAAGGCCTCGAGTTTATCTTTCTTTATAGCTGAGTAATATTCCATTATATAAAAGTACCACAATTTTCTTATCCAATCCTCGGTGGATGGACATTTGGGTTGCTTCCACATTTTAGCAATTACAAATTGTGCTGCTATGAACATAGGTGCACATATATCACTGTGATATGATGTTTTTAGATCTTCTGGGAAAATACCCAGCAGGGGGATAGCTGGGTTGAATGGGACCTCTAAACCTAGTTTTCGGAGGAATCTCCAAACCGATTTCCACAGTGGTTTCACCAGTCTGCATTCCCACCAGCAGTGGAGAAGGGTTCCTATTTCTCCACGGCCTCGCCAGCATTTGTTATTGGTTGATTTCTTAATGCTAGCCATTCTTACTGGGGTGAGGTGGAATCTTAGTGTTGTTTTAATTTGCATTTCTCGAATGACTAATGATGTTGAACATTTTCTCATATATTTATTTGCCGTTTGTATCTCCTTGTCTGAGAAATGTGTGTTCATCTCAGCTGCCCATTTTTGGATTGGGTCTTTGAATTTGGAGGGGCTGAAATTTTTTAATTCTTTATATGTTCTAGATAGAAGCCCTTTGTCTGAGGGACAATCAGCTAAAATTTTTTCCAAGTTTGTGGGTTTTCTTTTGACTCTGCTGCAACTGACACTTTAAATTATTGATTAAAATTGTTTTATATTATCTTACTTCAAAGTAATTCAATTACATAAGATCCACACTCTCAAGTTTATTAACTTATACTTTTTTTTTTTGGTACCAGGAATTGAAGTCAGGGCCTCACATTTGCCAGGCTGGCACAAGTTAGACTTTCTTATTTTCTCACCTATTTCACCATTTATTTCCTTAATTGGCCCTAATGCATTATATCTTTCTAAAGATTCTACTTGAAACCTGGATGTTACCAGAACATTACTGTTAGAAGTCTAAATACATATCATTAGGTACTTAAAAATTCATATTATTTATGCATTTCTATTATTTTTTGTTTTACAAATTTATAATTATAATGGGGTAAGTAAAAGCTTTATTAAAAGCTTTCTTAAGATTTATTCTTAATCTAGTATTTACTTCTGAATTCCATAATGAGTAAATGACTATTAAACAACTCCTACCCTTCAGAATAAGAGAAGTCCTCCTTTGCAAAACAATCAAGTAGAGCTATTGGGTATCTATTTTAAAGAATAAAAACAGTCTCAAGCAAACTACACAAATATTTGAATGTATAATTTATCAGAAACTCCATTTATTTATTACATAGGAAACGTGTTTTCACTTAATTCAAATAAAACAGAAGTCTATTCAGTAAAATGGTTATTTCTTTTTAAAATACTTTTTTCTTTTTTCCCTTTCTTTTTTATTTTTTCATGTATTCTTTATTTTGCTATGTTTTTCTTTTTTCTTCTTTCTCTTGTTCATTGCTGTTACTTTTATCTAATTCTCTTAATTTCTTTTTACCCCTTAAAAGGATCCTTTAATCTGACTTTTCTCTCCTCCTTTTCATCTTCCATGGCTTACTTTTTCAAATTTCACTTGTCATTCTCCTGTTTCCCACACCTTCTATTTTTACTATTACAACCATTAAGCTTTATGAATTGTTAGATAGTTAACTCTATGCTGATACTGTTAAATTATTTTCTATTTTTAATGGAGGTACAGTTATTGGATTCAGTAGATATTTACTATATGTCAATATTTAATTTATCTAGTGCTAATACTATAATTATAGATCTCTTTTCTGTGCTTAAGGGTGGTACATTACTGATTCTTATGTAAATATCCAGTTTGCCTTTGATGTTATGAATGTTGCTGATTTTGTTGCTGTTGCCAGGGTGGCATAATTGCTGCTATTAATTGGTTTTCTTTGTATGACAATGTTTGGGTTGCCTTTGCATGATTATCAATATTGCTGTCCATTGCTGGAGAACTGGATGGCAGACAAGTTGCAGTGCATCCCTGCCTCCCAGATTAACAGGGGCATGGATCTTGGCAAAAGTTATAGTTAGCCACACCTAGAATGCATCATTGAAAAGCAGACACTAATGAAAGAAGTCTCCATACTAGCAACAAGGTTTTTCCACTATAATCAAACCATAATCCTCAGTGAATGTGTGCACATGCACGCACACACAAAAATAGAGGAGACAATGCAACAGAAAACCTCCCAAAACTCCCAACTCTCCCATGGAGAACTAATTCATGGAGCACTGAGGGGAGGAAATCAAAAGCTGAACAACTGTATTATATGAAAGGATAAAAGAAGACAGTAATAACAAGCTGATTTAAATAAAATGATACAAAACATGATTTAGCAAAGAGGTAGAGTCCAGGAAAAGGTACCAAACAGAAATTCAAGAGACTAGAGACTTTATTGAAAGTATGGACAACAGATGTGACCAATGTGAGGTCAGAGTATCAGAATTAGAAGACAGGGCTGATATTGATGACTAATTGTTAAGAAGTAGCTTGAAAACAACAGAAGAGCATGAAAAATTAATCCAACAGCTCATAGATGATACAAAGAAGAGTAAACAAATGTTATTTGGAATTAGTAGAAAATCAGAAGACAGCACAAATGTCATAAAACTCTGTTTACAGAAATAGTGACAGAAAACTTTCCAAATATGGAGAAAGAATTTAACATACAGTAATTGAGGCAAATAGAACCCCAAATAGCCATCATTAGAAAAGAATTTCTCCTGACACAACACGGTCAATATCTCAGAAGTCCAGTACAAGTGCAGGATCTTAAAAGGTGTTAGAGAAAAGCAACAAATCATTTATCAATGTAAACTTATTAGAATTACTAAAGACTTCTCAACACAAACCTTAAAGCCCAGAAGAATGTGCAGTAAAGTGTTTTAAGCCACAAAAGAAAACAACAGACTGATATATCTTAAAGAATCTTCCAAAAATAATGGAGAAATAAGGTATTAGCATTGCAGAGAGCACATCCAAAAACTCATGATCACCAAACCACCACTTGAAAAAATTCTGAAGGATATCCTAGAGAGGGACAATGAAGTCAACAATGCCAAGAAGTCTAACAGAATGAATACACTAGGTGCAGAAAGCAGTTAAAGAGAAGAGGAAAAAACAGAAATCTGAACAGGAAAATAATGAAAGGACAAGAAAAAGTCAGTGCTTTTCAGTAATAAATCTCAATGTGAATCGTCTCAATTCCCCAGCAAAAACACAGATTAGAAAATTGGATCAAGAAACAAAATTCAACGGTTTGCGGTATACACATTTAGTCTAAAAAGAAATTCAAAGATTAAAAATTAAAGGGTTGGAAACTATATTCCATGAAATGGGCACCCCAGGCAAGCAGGAATTACTATCCTGTTCTCAGGCAAAGTAGACTTCAAGCCACAACTCGTCGGAAGAAGCAAAGAAGCTCATTACATATTGGTTAAGGAGAAGATCCAATTGGAAAAGATAACAATTATAAACAAATATGCACTGAACAAAGGTCCACCCAACTTCATAAACAAATACTAATGGACATAAAAGATTAGATAAACATCAACACAATTACAGTGGGGGCCCTCAATACCACCCTGTCACAAATAGACAGGCTGTCTTAGTTTTGTTGTTGCTGAGACAAAATACCTGATGCCCAAAGTTAAGGGAGGAAAGGTTTATTTAGCTCACAGTTTGCAGAGGTTTCAGTAATATTCAGCAGACTCCAAGGCAGGGTGGCATCGCTGAGGAGAAACAGCTCATGGTGGGAAGAATGTTGCAGAGCAACAAGGGATGACCACAATTCTTTCTATTCCTTATATCTTATGCAGGCTACTTAGGGTGGGTAGCACTCAGGCCCTTAATGCTAGTACCTTTGATCCTAGCATTGCACCATGAATCAATCCCAGTAACATACATTCTAGATCTAGCCACCTCTAAAAAACCCCACCTTTGCTCAGGAGGAATGAACAACTGCATGACAGAAAGGATAAAAGAAAGAAAGAAGGAAGGGAAAAAAAATATATATACAAGGATAGCTGGGATAATTGTACTGCTGATGCCTATTGGTTTATTGAAAGGAACAGTTAATTCTTAAAATTTTTTTCACCAATTTTGCATGCTTATATCTGGCAACCTGAGCAACTAATTTGAAGACAACAATATGCAATATAACAACCATTGATGAATTCCTACCATCTTGTCTTATAAAATTCTGCATCATTTCTAATGTTTTTTTTGTTTCATTTTGTTTTTATTTTTTATTCTCTTTAATGGTTTGATCAATCTTGTATTCTTGCATCTGATAATCTGAGTAACTTTGTCAAAAATAACAATATGTAATACAACAATCATTGTTAATTTCTTATCATCTTGTTTTAAAATTGTGTATCATTTTTACTGTTTTTGTCTTTGTTGTTGTTATTATTTTTTTCTCTTTAAAATAAAAAAACCCCACCTATGACTGTATGAGGCTTTGGGAGGACATCTAGATATAAGTCCTAACATAGGTCAGTGAGATGAACATCAACAGAAAATATCACAGTTGAACAAAATCTCTGAACAAATGGATTTAATGGATATCTACAGAGTGTTCCACTCAGCAACAGGGTGCACACTACTCAGTAGCACATGAAAATTTCTTCAGAATGAAGCACTTATTTGCCCATAAAACATGTTTAAATAAGTGCAAAAGAAAAATAATTATCATATGCATATAATCAGATCATAGCACAGTGAAACTAGAAATCAGTGGCAAAAGCAACCACAGAAATTATGCAAGTGCATGGAAATTAAACAGTATAGCCTTGAATAATCAGTAGATCACAGTAAAATTAAGGAAGAAATAAGAGAGTTCTGGGATGAAATGATAGTGCCAGTACAACATATTAGAACTTATGGGACACAATGAAGGCAGTCCTAAGAGGGAGGTTTACAGCTATGAATGCCCACATCAGAAAAAATAGAGTGAGGCACACAAGCAGAAATAAGGACAAAAATCACATGATTATCTCAACAGGTGCAGAACAAGTCTTTGACAACATCCATTCATAGTAAAAACTCTAAAGAAAATAGGTATAAAGGATCACTTTTTCTCAGTCTAATAAAAGCCATTTATGATAAACCTACTGCCAGCATCTTATTAAATGAGGAAAAGCTGAACACCTTCCCTCCAAAACAAGTAGTGAGATGAGGATACTCACTATCACCATTCCAATTCAATACAGTACTGGAAACATTAGACAGAGCAATCAGGCAAGAGAAAGACATAAAAGGGATTTGTACAAGAAAGCAAGAAATCAAATCATCATTATTTTCAGCTGATATGGAGATTCAACAAATTCCTCCAGAAGACTCTTAGAATTAATAACCAAATTTGGCAATGTAGCCAGGTACAAAATTGATACACAAAAATCAACACATTTCCTCACATTAGTGGTGGACTCATTGAGAAAAAATAGGAAAATTATACCATTCTCAATGGCATCAAGAGACATTAAATACTTAGGAATTCATCTAGCTAAGAAAGTGAAAGGCCTCTCTAAAGAAAACTACAGTACTCTGTAAAAAGAGATCAACAAGGACATCAGAAAATGGAAAGTTATTCCCTGTTCTTGTACAGGCAGAACCAATATTGTCAAAATGGCATACTTCCCAAACTGATATACAGATTTAATGCACTTCCAATCAAAATGCCAATAGCTTCCCTCACAGAAATAGAGAAAGCAATCCTACAAATTCATGTGGAACCAGAAGAGACCCAGAATAACAAAAGCAATCCCAGGCAGCAAGAACAAAGAAAGAGGCATCAATTCCAGACTTTAAGTTTTATTACAAAGCTCTAGTGATTTAAACCAGCATGGTACTGGCACAAAAACTGATATGTAGACCAATGGAAGAGAAGAGAAGGTACAGAAACAACTCCAGGCACATTTAGCTACCTAATCTTTGACAAAGGGGCCTAAAATGTGCTAAAAGAAGGATAACCTGTGTACCAAATGATGTGGAGAGTATGTGCTAGCCACATGCAGAAGATTGGTTCTAGACCCATATCTCTTGATATATACTAATCTAAAATCAAAACTGATCAAAGATCTTAATATTAAAGCAGAAACAAGCTGCTGGAAGATAAAATAAGTGGAAACCTTGAAGACAGAGGCATAGGGAAGGACTTTCTGAACAGAACTCCCATTGCACAAGAAACATCAGGAATGAGCAAATGGGGGCTGGGGATTTAGCTCAGCGGCAAAAGCGCCTGCCTGGCAAGCGCAAGGTCGTGAGTTCGGTTCCTGGTACTGGAGGAAAACCAAAAAAAAAAAAAAAAAAAAAAAAAAGAATGAGCAAATGAAATTATACCAAATTAAAAATCTTCAGCACAGCAAAGGAAATAATGAACAGAGTGAAGAGGCAGCCTACAGAACAGGAAAAATGCCAGCTCTTCCTCAGACAGAAGACTAATATCTAGAATTTAAAAAAGAACTAAAAATGAGACTCCCTCAAGTGAAAGATCCAATAAAAATGGGCAAGTGAAATGAATAGTCACTTCTCAGAAGTAGAAATGGCCAATAAATAGAATAAAAAAATAGTCTGACCATTGAAGAAATGCAAATTAAAACAATACTGAGATTTCAACTTACTCCAAAAAGAATGGCCTTCATCAATAAATCAAAGGGTCTGGGTAGAAAAAAACGTGTTCATGAGTCCTGGTAGGGAAATTGGGTCTCCAAAGGCAGACATGGTGACACACGCCTGTGATCCCAGTACTTGGGAGGCTGAGGCAGGAGTCTGCTATGAGTTTGAGGCCAGCCTGGACTATACAGCAAGACCCTGTCTCAAAAAACCAAAAATTAAAAATTAAAAAAGAAATTTGGTCTGGGAGGTTCAGAACAGAGGGTCCACCTGGGAAGACAAGAAATACAAACATAGGGTGACAGGGTAGAGTATGAGGTCTTCCCATGGCCCGAGGCAGCTAGTCAGGCAGTTGGGACCGGTGGTACTATCCCTGTGCTGGAGGGCTTCTGTTTTATAACAACTCACCCTGAGTTATTTATTCTCACGGAGGCTTTGCTGGATGCCTCTGCTCATCACCTGCACTTGCTCTGGGGGACGCTGTTGGCTCAACTGGCTGGAGAGACTCAGCTCAGCTCTGCGTGCCTCACCCTCCCCAGGCCCGGGGGCCGGTCCAGGGGTGTCCTTCCCACAGTCATGGCAGAAGCTCAAGAGGCCGAGTGGAAACACATGAGGACTCGGTCCATGCTTGGAGCTGGTGCCTGGTTTCTCCTGTGTTCTACTGGTAAAAGCACCAGCTGAGCCCGGGATCAGAGAGGAGAGTATTCCCAAGTTCCTCCACAAATTATGAAGACTCAAGAGGGGTGGAGAATCGGGTCTCTAGGTCATTCACCATAACACTCAATTTTGTGGGCACAGAGACGAAGGGACTTCCTCAGGTGGTACTGCTCTTTGGCGGCCAAGATGGGGAATAAACTCTCCCATGACCCGTCTATCTAATGTGCTGTTAAATTACAAATTTGACCTTATGAGAACAGAGGGCTGGTTATAGTTCTGTTACGGTGCCTGGTGGCAGTGAGCACTTGAATAAATCTCCAGAAAATGGATTCAATTTTTCAGAAAGCTTCAGCTGTCAAAATCTGATTTCCTGGTTGAATGAAGTGGCCTTGTTATTCAGATCCTTTGGGTCTAAATTTATTATACATGAATTTATTTAAGAAATTGATTACAATTCCCCTTCCATTTGGTGCTGCGGGTGGTATAATTGGAAGCTTAGAGAGAAGAGACAGAAATGGCTTTAAATGATTCACACACCCACCTAAAATTTGTAAAAGGGTGAAAATAGAGGAGACTTTAGATATAATAGGCTGCATTAAAATCTTATATAGGTTTAACTCTCTTTAGTCTTCTAGCATCAATGCCCATTGGGCTACCTGTCCATCCGTCCATCCATCCATCCGTCCATCCATCCATCCATCCATCCATCCATCCATCCATCCATCCATTTTGAAAAATAAACCCAAAGGGCTTTGGCTGTTTGTCATTCTTTGTCCCTTTTCAGTCGACAGTTCCTGTGCTTCAGGAGAAATCTGAGGCTCTGCACTATCTTTGCCATGCGTCTTTCCAGATGAATCCTGCCTGTCTCTCCTCGTGTCTCTTGCTGTCAGTGATGGAGACATCGATACCTTCAAGCTTCAGTGTTCTGTCAAATGTTTTTTACTTACTCAAAACCTACTAGGGTCTCCACTACAGATAAACAGCTGTGGGGATTTGGGTCAAATCTTTGGCACCAAAACATCCTGAGCACGTAGAACATAACCAGGGGCAAATGTTCCATTTGTAGCTAAAGGATAAATGAAAAACACTGGGAAATTTTGACTTAAAAGTGAACATTAACACATGTGGAATGAGCAGGAGAGGGGAGTGACCAGAGAAAGGGACATCTGTGACCCGCCGGTGTTTGAGCTGGGACACCTGGGAAGCAGTGGTTCTTTTCCTCAAGTGATCACCAGGCAGTGATGACAATGTATCTGGTTTCTGGACTAATGTGTCTCCAGGCTGCACTGCACACATGAGTTTTTCTGTTGGTCAGTGTTCTCGATTGAACACCAGCCACGGCCAGTAGTCCCTTGGCTCCACAGGCCTGAGATGCTGTCCTGATCTGAGAATGCTTGCTGCGAATGGCATGTAGCGCTGTTGGTGGTGGTGGGTGTTGCAATACAAACGTGCCTTCTGTAGCTTGCGTTCTGACCATTTTCCTTGCATCCTCACTCCTTATTCTCTTCTGTTTCTGATCCTCCCATCTCCTGGCAGGGAGCTTGTTGCTTGGCTTCTGTTCTTTCTCTTGGGTTTAATGCTCAGCCTATTCTCCTGACCTTGACCCTTCTTCCTCCTGCTGATGACTCTGCTACCATTGACTGCCTTGGATACCCAGCCCCCGGCCTGGTCCAAGAGAGATGCTCTCTAGATGCTAGTGGGGCCAGGTCTGGTGAGCAGAAAATGGACCTCACCAGTCTTTCTTGGGTCCACATGGGGCTGTCGTCTCACTGCGAGACATCTTGCACCTACAGAGATCAGCCAGGAGCCTGCAACTTCAGCGCCCTTTCCTCCTGAGGAGTCTGCTGTGCACTTCTGCTTTCACTGCACACCCTGTTATCCATACCTGTGGGTGTCCTGGACATTTGTTCCGCAGAACTAACCTCACCCAGTAGTGATTAACTGTCATTACCACTAGCTGGGAGATCCTCAAGTCAGTGCTTGCAGCTTCATCCCCTAGCTGTCCTGCACTGAATGCTCTTAATGAAATGTAATGGCTCATTTCTGTGTTGATCTGGTTGGGCCATGGTAGCCAGATATTTGGTCAATCCGGTCTGGATGTTGCTCAGAAGGTTTTTGTTTTTGGTGAGATCAATATTTAAATCATAGATTTAGAGTAAAGCAGATTCCCCTCTATAATGTAGGTGGGCCTCACTCAAGCAGTTCAGGAACTTAAGAGAGAAAACCTGATTTCCCTGAGGAAGAGGAATGAATTCTGCTCTCCGACTCAAGCTGCAGCATCATCTCCTCCCTGTATCTCCAGCCTGCAACTTGCCCTGCAGGTTTTGGACTTGCCAGACCCACAGTTATGTGATCCAGTTGTTTAAAGTAAGACTTTCTCTTGTTCTAAATGCACATCCTGGTGGTTCTGTGTCTCTGGAGAATGCGGACTAACATACGGATGAAGTACTGTGCTAAGGGCATTACCCTCCTTAGCCCTCGTGACAGCCCCCTGGGTGTGTATGATTTTCACTCGCTAGGTGGATAAACAGAGCTGCAGAAAATGTAGAGAACTTGGCTAAGGTCACACAGCTAGTAAGTGGCAGAGATGGAACTTGAACTGCAGCTTTCTTTGTGCTGAAGCCAACCATCTCCACATGAGGACTGCTGGTGCCTTTGTTGTGGCCTCTGCAGAGCACACCCAGCACCAGAGACAGAGGCTGTAAATAGGTAATTGACTAAATGAAGCCACAGACCGCTCTCTTTCTCTACCTGGTCATTTTATGAAAGATAATTTAAAAATTTTACAGGATGTGTATAAGAGCAGAGACTTTATAATATATAAAATCTATAAGATTTTGATTCCCAAATATTGCTACTGCATCTATATAAACATTTGATAAAATTGAACTGGAGAAGTCATCTGTTATAACTGAGCTGTGATTTGTTGGGTAGTAGCTTCACTATTTAGGATTGCATGAAGGATTTTTTTTCAATACTGAGGATTGAACCTGGAGCCTTCAAATGAGCTACTTCCCCTGCCCTTTTTATATTTCAAATTTTGAGACAGTCTCACTGATTTGCTAAGTTGCCCAGGCTGGGCTTGAACCTGCCATCTCCAACCTCAGTGCTGGAATTACAAACTTGCAACGCCATGCCTGGCTTTGTATGGTGGATGTTGCTTGTGTCTTCCTCCCCGACTCTGTGGCTATGTTGCACTGGCATTCATCGTGCATTCCAGCTTCTTTCTAGAATTCACCTTGAGCAGTGGCTCTCAAAGGCTCTAGTCACACAGCCGAGCCTCCCCAGTACCCCTGGCTGTGGATGTGTTGGGCTCCAGCCTTCAGAGGCTGCCGGTGAGATTTGGAGCTGCAGGTGCTGACGGGCCTCTTTCTGTGGTTATGGCTGTTGCTGCTGCCAGGCCGGTCACGGAGATGACAGGGCTTTGCTGGAGGATGAGGGAGACGTCATAGCAGGGCAGCAGCGGCTGGGAATTCCAGCTTAGCTCCTCCGGAGGAGGGACTTGGCATTGCCACGTCTGTCCCCGGCTTGGGGCAGAAGAGGCCAGTGACCCTGTGACTGCACTTCAGACTCCACGTTTCTACCCACAGAAGAGGTGGCGGTTCTCCTGGGCGTCCATGCCAGTCTCTTATTCTCAAGCTTTGTCCTGGAGCTACAGCTCAGTCTTACAACCCTGCTGACAATTTTAGAGGTGTCTGATTCCATGTTCTGCCTGCTATAGCAGTTTCTGCTTCCTGTAACTGAACCTCGACTGATGTGGTCAACTGCAGAAATATGTGGTGGATATTTGGTGGCTCATTAGTGGATTTTCCACTTTCTGCTGCTATGTACAGCTGAAGTTTGTGGCTGTTTGCCACGCTCACTGGAGAGAGCTGGGAGGGGAGGAAGCCCAAAGAGAGAAATGTTACTACAGTGAGGCTCTGAATTTGGAGCACCTGTGCCAGAGAGAATGTGTCTGGGCTGGGCCCTTTGTGGATGTTTGCTCTAAGCTTCACTGCTGTTTACTTTCATCTTGAAACCTTCTTTTCTCTCTATTTCCCTTCTTTTTCTTTTCTTTTTTCTTTCTTTTTGTCTTTTTGAGATGGGGTTTCCCTATGCAGTTCATGCTGGCCTCGAACTTACTTTGTAGCCCAGGCTGTCCTTGAGCTCACAGTGAACCTCCTGCCTCAGCCTCCTGAGTGCTGGGATTACAAGTGTGTGCTACCATGCCCAGCTGCCCTTCTATTTCTGAATATCTGCATGTTTTCTTTTAAATCTGCTAATCTGGAGTTTTCTGGTATCCAAAGATCTCTATATAAGTCCTGTAGTGCTAACTTCCAGGTACGGGGGAATTATCCCTTCAGCAAAATCATTTACTTCTCTTTTGTGTCATTGGATTGCAGGGCAGCATAGATGTTATTTTACCATTTTTATGTTTGTCATTTGTCAACTAAAAAGGTGCAGAAAAATCATTTTGGAATGAAATAAGAGTGTTATAAGGTATACTGAAAACTAAAAAGTTTAGCTCCTGGAGGGACTGTGGCTATCACACGGACTCTTTCTTCCCATTCTAAAAACAAGTAAACTGAGAACAAGGGAAATGTTCAGACACCCCTTGGTGTATGAAGGAGCTATGCCCTGTTGAACTCAACTTAAACTGAAAATATCATAAATTGAGATGAACTTTGATACAGTTAGCTACCACACATCAGGGCTCAGGGACATAGACCACTGCGCAGTTGGTTATTTCCCCTGGGGTTGTGGGGTCCCCGGGGAGCTGTAGTTGGCTGATGCTGCTCAGCACCTCACGGGGTTGCACCATAACATAGCCAGCTGGGAAACCATCAAACTTAAAATTTCAACTAATAAAAAAGGGGACCATTCAAATTTCAAGGTGCGGTTTCCACTGAATTCATATCGCTTTCATGGCAACATAAAGCTGAGAAATCAAGGGTTGAAGCCTCCAAAGTCAGGCACCATTGGTCCAGGGAAATGTCCCCAGACACACAGGGTAACTGGTGACAGAGCCAGGCTCAGAATGCAGGGCTGTAACTTTGGGGACACTTTTTCCATAGGGCAGAACTTAGAGCAAAGTCTGTGTTTTGCTGTCTCGTGTATGGCGTATCTGAGCAAGTGCACATGATAAGGGAAAGCTGGACTTTTGCTATCTTTTTACTGCATGTACACCTATTAATTGAGATGATTTTCTGATCATAAAAGAGATAGAATGTTGGGAATTTTTTAAAGCAGGACTGCTACAATGCTAAAATCACTCTTAGTACATAAACACTTCCCAGATATTTAGTACAAATGATTAATTATAGCCACTGATTTTTTTTGCTGATATTTATAGTCACCATCATTTATTTAAAGAGAGTTGGAGAGACGTCGGATAGTTTAAGAGAGCTCCAGTGTTACTTTAGTGGGTCTTGGTCAGGTTGGCTTGATTCGTGTTGGTTCTGCTCAGAATGTGCAGGAGGTGTGCAGAACTGAGCTGTCCAGAGAGGAAGCATTCCAAGGCGGTGACCATGGAACGCATCGCAAGCTGCCTAAGGGGTCAGCTCACTGTGTGGGATTTTTAGAAAACAAGAGTTTAATGAATTCCAGGTGGGAAGATATCAGTCCTGTAAAGTTGTAAGTCCTCTTTACAGAGCAGACAGAATGGTACTATAGATAATCGGGAGCTGAGGAATGTCTTTCTGATGATGCGGAGTTTTCCCAGGTTGAGCTACTAAGGCTAGCTGTAGTGGATTGACAACTGGTGGTCAACATGTAACACCCAGCTGAACTGAATCAGCATGGTGCTGGGTGTGGAGGCCCACCTGAGGATCATGTGAACAGCATAAAAGGAGAACTGGAGGGGAAGATGGTGGTGCTGTTGATTCTCCTGGACAAGCTCGTCATGCTGGCTTTCCTGATATGAACTCAGCTGTTATTAGAGGAGCTTGGGCCCTTGCTGTCGCTGAGGATGGCTGTGGTTCACTTTGGGAGGACTCTGGTCCTTACTTTGAGTGTTGTGTCCTGGCTCCAGTGCAGATCCCTCAGCCTTCTTGTACAGATCCTTCATCCCACTGGCACAGACTTTCTAGTTTCCATCACTGACCTTTGGGCCTTTCAAGTGCAGATCCTTGAAACAGACTTGCATGAGACATTGTCGCGGGCTCTTAGCCTCCAGATGGACTCGTGAGGGGCATTGCCATGGGCTCTAGGTTTTCAGCTGGACTCATGCAGGACATTGCCATGGGATCCAGGCCCTCACCTGGATTCTCTGGGTCTCTAGTGTGTGAACGGATCCCCCACACTCTTTTGCATTTGACTCTTGGAGTATAAATTATAGGTCCTGTATTAATTCCTTTTCCTTGCAAACCCTGAGTGCAGCGATAACTTAGGATGAGACACAATTCTGCTTTCAGTGTTGCAGGCTTGGCTTCCCTCCCTTCCCACTGATGGACACACATGACAATTCCATGTCGTACTCCGTTCTGGAAACAGTGCTACGAGGGCACTAACGGATGGGACCCTGATCTCAAAAACTATTCAGTTCTATTTTGGGTGATGATACTAATGTGCATGACCCAAGCAAAGAAAAATTAAATGACAATAGTTGGTAGTGACCACATGCAGCAATGAAGATTTTATGAGAGACAGAGACCAGCATGGGTCAATGGTTTTCACATTTTAGTGTCTGGAGATGGTTTTGGGGGAAAGCATGTGCTCCTGGTATTTAAAGCTGCTGTTAGACCTACAATGCACAATAACCCTCCAAACAGCAAGTGTCCTGCTCAGCTTACCAAGAGGGCTAAGTTAGGGAAACCTCAGGTAGCCAAAAGGAATGGGATTAGGTACGGCAGAGGTGAAATTTAGTCTCCTGCTTCCTTCCTTCCTTCCTCCCTTCCTTTTCCCTTCCTTCCTCCTTCCTTTTTTCCTTCTTCCTTCCTTCCTCCTTCCTTCCTCCTTCCTTCCTCTTTCTTTCCTTCCTTCCTTCCTCCCTTCTTTCCTTCCTTCCTTCCTCCCTTCCTCCCTTCCTTCTTTCCTTCCTTCCTCCCTTCCTTCCTTCCTTCTTTCCTTCCTTCCTCCCTTCCTTCTTTCTTTCTTTCCTTCCTTCCTTCCTCCCTTCCTTCCTTCCTTCCTTCTTTCCTTCCTTCCTCCCTCCCTCCTTTCTTTCTTTCTTTCTTTCTTTCTTTCTTTCTTTCTTTCTTTCTTTCTTTCTTTCTTTCTTTCCTTCCTTCCTTCCTTCCTTCCTTCCTTCCTTCCTTCCTTCCTTCCTTCCTTTCTTCCTTCCTTCCTTCCTTCTTTTTATATTTGTTCAATACTTATTTAGTCCCCAGTATCTATTTTGACCCTGGTACACAGTAGGAATGAATCAAACTAGTCCTGTAGCCATGGGTCTTATGGTTTGGAGAGGCAGGTGAGAAAAGCTAGAAAAAAATTAAAATAAAGGGTGATTATGATGATTGACAGTCCAGGGTGCTTGGGAAATAGGGAGGTGTATCTCAGCCAAAGCTCAGAATTCCCCCAAGAGAAGTATTCTTTAGAATTCAAGTTGGTGGGGCGGGGAAGGTGGACACGTAAGTACCAGCTGGACAGTGTGTATCAGGAGCTGGGGTATGGAGAGAGAGGTGTTCTTTGAGGCTGGTGATGCAGTTTGTTCAGAATTTGGAGGTAGAGAGGAAAGAAAATTTAAGTAGCTCTGGGGTATAGAATTTGGGAGCTCCTGTGCCTGGGAGTGCCTTAAATTGTGTCAAGAGTTCAGATTTTATTCTAAAGACAGCAGGAAATGCTTAAGTATTCTAACATCTTAGAGCAGTGAAGTGGCAGGATCTGACTAAGGCTTAGAAAAGTTCAGTCCAGCTGTAGTGTGGAGATGAGATGGGAGGAGAACCAAGGGCGAGGATGCCATCGTGCTGATGGGCTGGGCTGGGCAAGAGGCGATGTTGGGCCACAGAATGCAGATGTTGGGAATGGTGAAAGCAGGCAGATTTGAGAGCTATTCAATGTGCTTGGGAAATGAGAGGTGGCCCAAAGGAAAATATTCCTGTTTCTGCTTGGGAAAATAAGTATTTTGGGGTGGCATTTCCTGGCATACTAGACAGGCATACTCTTCTTTGGTGGTGGTCAGACACATGTGAATAATAATGTGGAACCATGTCGAGTTCAGTTTTGGACATGTAGGGTTGGAGCTTCCCAAGAGATGTCAGCTGGACAAGCCAACTGGTCCAGTGAGACCAGGTGGAGTGATCATTTGAGAGTCACAGAGTGGATGGAACTGTGGGATGAGGACAGAAGGAAAGTGCTCTGCAAAATGGCAATGGTTAAGGACAGAAGGGAGGTGAGGAGCTCCCAAAGGAGGGGTCAGCGTGGTGGAAGCCACGCTGGAGGAATAAGGCAGATAGAAGAATGAGTCATTTGGAGAAAGAGAGGGTGATGTTCAGGATCCTGCAGCTGACTACTGCTGCTTCTGTGCCTGTGAGGGCCTGGGGCTCCTGGATGGTGTAAAGTGTCTAGTGGAGCATTGCAGTTGGAAGCTGGGCCAAGGGAACCACGGAAAAGGGGTAAGAAAGTCACCACAAAAGCAGCTGTCACACCACCTGCAGCCAGAGGTCTATGGGAGCTGCTGAGCAGTTGGGACAGCATGGGGACACAGAGCCACCAGCATGGTGCAGGCTGATAGAGCAAATTCTGGCTGATTCCAGAGCTGGCCGTAGTGATGATGAACATATTTCCAAATAAAAAAGCTTCTTATAGATATATGTGGTATGATGAAAAGGTATAGTGAGAGTTCATATTAAAAATTTTTATTGGCATAAGAGACACATTGCTGTTGATTCCCTTCAACCTACCCTTTTTCTCTGAACACACTGATCCCATCGTCCTTGCCACTTTCTGAAGCAACTCTGAAAGTCCTCTTTCGTGAGTGTCTTTAGTTGTGTTGTGGCTCCCTAGATGTCCTGGGTCCATTAAAAATGTTTTTCTTTCATGGTTATTTAGACTTTGGGGAGGAGTCAAAGGTCACATTGGTGCCAAATTCAGGGAATATAGTGAATGAGAGCACCTCGCAGTATTTTTATTAGAGAGAAATGGCCATAAACATTTTGAATCAATTCAGGTCACTGAGGCAGCTATGGAAACACACAACTAAAGATATTCACCAAAGAGGACATCTAAAACTGCCTCAGAAAGAGGGAAGAACGTTAGGACAGGTGTGCTCAAAGTGAAAAGAAGTATTTGAGGGAGTTGAGTGGCAATGTTTCCTTACTATGATAAATCTTTTAAATAAAATTTAATCATTCACTATAGTTTTTGACCAAAATGCAGACATTCTGGGTGAAAAGATGGAAAACCTAGGACACACAGTTATCAAGGAAATTTCCGTCTCTGGAACAATGGTTATCAGTCAGTGTACCAAAAAGTCAAGGTCATTTAAGGGTGACCTCAAGTAAGATTTAAAAAAAAATAGTATTATCTTTGTAATGCAGGTATTTATACCTGTAACATAACTTGTAGTACCTCTGCAGAAAATTATTAGCTAAAAGGGGGAAAATACACTGAAAGGGTGAAGCTTTCTAAACATTTTAGATAACATATAAGTCTTGCTTGGCAAGACACTTCCATTAGCACAAAAAATAAAGGCCTTTTTTCAACAAGATGACTGTCACAAAGAAAAGCTGTAGACAGTCAAATGATTCATTTCCCCATCTGTTTGAGTTTATTCATGGGGAGATTCACCTTGTGAACTAATAATTCTCTGGGCTAAGGAAAAGCAGCAGGAGGTTTTCTTTTTAGGAAATGCCTAGTTTTTAATTTTTTATTTTTTCACTGGGTTTCTTTAGGCTTAGAAAATCATCTAAGTCTATGACTTTGATATCGGGGGAAAAGCTCTTTCAATTGCTTTAACCTTTTTTAAAAAAATGACCTGTGGAGATAAATGTGCTCATGCTGAGGATCAAGGCTCTTGCCAGTATCTAAAGTAATGGAGGCAGAAAAGGAAGCAGACTCAGTGGTTTAAGAAAATCTCAAGGTCCTGGACTGTGGAAGAGATATTTCTGGAAAGGTCAGGTCTAAGACCCATACCCTAGGAGCTGCGTGTGACGGCACATGCCTGTCACCCTAGCATCCGTGAGACTGAGACAGGAAGATCACAAGTTTGAGCTCAACCTGGGCAACTTAGAAACTCAGCCAGGCCTTGCCTCAAAATAAATAATAAAAACAGCTAGGGATGTAACTCAGAGCAAAGGCTCTGGGTTCAATCCCCAGTGTACCCCCCCACCTCCCCAGCACGCAAAGGTGGACCTCCCTGGAGGCAAGTTGTGGAGGGAACCCTGGAATTAGCTAAGAAGGAAGATTCTAGCATATTATTTTTTCTCCTTTGGGCAAAAATGTCAAAATTTGGGTCAAAATTTGTGGAGGTCAATGAGGGCAGAGAGATGTTGACAGGACAGAAAGGACCATGGTGGGCAAGGGTCAGAATACGGGCGGCCAGAAGAGTCAGAGTAGAGACCCTGAGTGACTTCCAGGTGTGGCTGCAGGCTGGAGGGTGGGAAATCAAGTGGAACCTCTGGAACCTAGTGGAACCTCACTGGATCTTCAGTATGGCTGCTCTAGATTAGCAGGTGATCCGTCTTCCCTGTGCCTTTGACAACCCTACCCTTCCTCACCCTGCCACTGCTTCTACTCCTCTCTCTGTGTGTCCTTCCTCTGCCCGTTACCCATCTTGACTCTCACTTGGGTGTGTACTCATTTTCTGTTCTTATTTTACCTCTTGTTGGGTTTCATAACCCATCTCTACTGCCTGGTCTCTGATTTTGCTCATGAATGGTTTCTCAATTTTTATAATGGTTTCTTAACATTTCAGCACCTTGAAATGGTATTAATTACAAAGCCAGGTTTTGTCTCTTCCAGGGGACTTGTATCATCTAGGAGTGTCACAAATTCTAAAATGTCTCTTATCCTACAGAAAAGGAGTCTCTTGGGGAATTGAGGGTATGTGGATAGTGGATGCAAGGAGGAGAGATGGGAGCCATGAAGCTTCATGGTGGGATCTGTGTATCTAGATCTGCTCCCTTCCGAGGATGAGACTGCAACAGCCTCCACTTACTCATGGGCTCCTTGCTTACCCCATAGGTTCCTCTACAGTTTCCAGGCTTCCTTGCAGATGAGTGTTATGGTTTATGTCTAGAATGTTCCCCAAAAGTCTTATGTGTTCAGAGGTCCGGCTTTTAGGTTTTGGGTCACGGGAGCACTGTAGTCATCCGTGGCTTAAACCATAGATGAGTTTGTGGTTGAATGTGCTGTTAGTAGGTGGGGTCTGGTTGGAGGTGGGTCAGTGGGGAAATGACCTGGTAGGGGCTATTATTGTTCCATCTCTCTCTGTCTCTGTCTCTGTCGCTGTCTCTCTTTGTCTCTGTCTCTCTCTGTCTCTCTCTCTCTTTCTGTCTCTGTTTCTGTCTCTCTCTTCTTCCTGGCTGCCACAAGATAAACAGTTTTCCTCTGCCATGACCTTAACCATGCCATTTCTGCCTTGGAATCTGCTGACCATGGACCGAATCCCCCAAAACCATTAGCCAAATTAAATCTCTCTTCATTTAAGTTGTGAGTGTTGGGTATTTTGTCCCAGCAATGGGAAAGCAACTAATCCAGCAGGATAAGCCATGGCATATGGAATTGGGAGGAGGTGCGGGTAGAGATGATTATGCTCATTTCTTAAAGTCCTTTTATCTTGGACTTCTCATCCTGTTTTCCCTGCTAAGGCATCCTTGTCTGACATGAATTCTAGGTAGTATGTATGACTTCAAGAGTATCACCAATCCATAGTGGACTCGCTAAGCAAGGAAGGGATGTTAAGAACCCCTTGCCCCCCAAGTCTGCATCTTCCTGTTGTGGCTGGCGTGTCACTTAGCTCTAACTCAGCTTATCTCTTTCAAGGTCTTTCCCAGAGATGCTAAAGAGGAAGAGCAGTAGCTCTGTATGGCTACTGCTGCTCAGGATTTGGGATTTGGAAATTCGTTTGCATAAGGATGTCATCACCTGTATCCACCATGTCATGGTCTTCAGAGCACTGCTGGGGCACTTCACAGAGGTTACACAGAAAAAGTTTTGGCTTCCTGAGAGCCCTTGGTCTTAAGGTTCTCACAAACAGCAGCCAGTGTCTCTCAGGATGGTGCTCTTTGGTGAATGCATGCTACTTTTTCACGCACTTGGCTACATGGGCCATTTCCATGAAATGCTATGCTTAGCTGTATGATGTCCAGTATAATGAAAGCAGTCAGGATGGAGTCTAAGGCTCTTCAATAGACGGGCCTTCCCAGAGGACTCCTCAAAGTCCAGGAAATTCCAAAGGTGGATTTTTTTTTTAGATAGAATCTTGCTGTATAATTCAGGCTGGCCTTGAACTTATGGTGATCATCCTGCCTCAGCCTCTCAAGTGCTGGGACTGCAGGTGTGTGCCACCATATAAGGCCCAAAGCTGGATTTTGACATCTCTTCATGCTGCTCCTTCCCGAAACTAGGGACACAGAAATCAAGGCAGTTCTATTTGCCTCCAGTGGGGATTTGGATTATATTCAGACTGGGAGATAGAAAAAGAGCATCTTGTTTAGAGTTGGCTGCTGAGTGCTTAGGAACAAGCACAGAGAAATTCTCTTAATGGAAACATTTCTTGTCCTGTCCATCTTCACATGGTAAGACCTCGAATGTGATGTCCTAGCTTTGGTGGTTTTTGCTGATGACTTTTTGGGATGGCTGTTACTGTGCTTCTGCTGAGTGGCCCCTACGGAGCTTAGCACTATCCTTAGCCTGGGTGAACGGCTACTCCAGGAGCTCAGGGCTGTGACCAAGCAAACCTGCACTGTCCTTAGCCTGGGTGGCCCCTGCAGAGCAGAGGAAACATGACCCGCACCCTCCACCTGTTTCTGCTGAAGCAGACTCTAGCCAATTCGGTCATACATGTCTCGTGAGTTCTTTTTGGTAGACCTCAGTAGCAGGTGAAGACTTCTGGATCAGCTCAAATCTGACCCCTCCTGTGGCCCTTTGCTCCTTAGTTTTCATGGCAGCAATTCTCAGAGCAGCATTGGCCACACACGAGCCATTTATGAAGGAAGCATTAATTTGCCAGCAGGCCCCAAAGGGTCCATCGACTTGTTCTGTGAGATGAAGTCCCAGCTGCCTGCCTCTTGGGTTGCTCAGTATCACTGAGCAGAGAGAGCCTGCAGGAAAATGCCAGGGTTGTGAAGTGTAGCCTGTCACCCTGTAGCTGCCACCTTGCAAGCACAGTGCCCTGAGCTGAAGATCTCCCAGGTACAGTAGTGAGGGCAATTTCCACACATCTACCCCAAGGACAAGGGCCTGGACATCCGTGGATTCTTCCTGCAAGGGAAGGGATGATCTTGTGGGTATCTTTGCTATGGTCTCAATGTTGCCATCACTCCAATATTCATACATTGCAATCCTAAGCACCATGGAGAGAGTATCAGGAGGCGGGGCTCTGGGGCAGTGATTGGGTCACATGAGCACAGCCCGTCTAAATGTAGTGCTTTCCTTGTGAAGGAGGTCTCAGGCACCTTGTTACCGCTTATTCCATGGGAGGACGCAGCAAGAAGGTGCCATCTGTGAGGGGTGGTCCCTCACCACACACTAAATCCGCTGGCACCCCATCTTGGACTTCCCAACCCCAGAACTGTGAGCAATAGGTTTCTATGCTTATTAGTTATCCACATAGCGGGAGTATTTTGCCACTGCAGCCCAAGCAGACTAAGATAGCTTGTGTCCTGAACACCCTTACATGTCACCATGGAGAGGTCTTTGTTAGCGGCTGTCATGACAATCAATGGGCCACTAGTCACGCTTACAGAAGTCATGTTTTAAATACTTTGTGAGCCTTCTTTGATGACAGCAGAGAGGCTCACAGAAGTGACCCCATGCTTGGGGTCCTGAGCAGAGGGGTCCACAGTGGGCTCTGCACTCTTGGCAGGGAGGCTGGCGTATACTTTATCTTTTATTGCATATCCAGAGTATTTTGAAGGGAAGCCTAGCCAGGGCGGTGACAACAGGTGACATGGTGGGGTCAGTGCTTGGGACTGGTCTGAGTACATTTTCATTCTGCCGGGTTTTTCTCATTTATTCCTCATAGATATAAGGAGACAAAGGTTTCAAGAAGTTACCAACTTTCTCAAGGTCAGTAATTAGCAAGTGTTGGGGACCATGTAGTATAGATCGAGTTTAGGGGACATCTAAGCTTGTCCTTCAGATAGGAAGGTGGAAACCCCATGCTGTTTTTTGGTCACAGCTGGAAGCCCCAGGGATAATGACTGCTGTGGAGCTTATAGGTCAAGGTGAGACCTGCTGAAGACACCTGGGGAAACTAGTTTTCTTATCTGCCCCCTGTCTCTTCCTGTCCTTGTCTTTGTCCTTTCAGAATGCTTTGTCCTTTCAAGAATGTTTTGATCTTCCCAGCCTGCCATACTGTTTCTGGAAACACTCACTGCCCTTCACTCATTGTCCTTGACTTAGATGCAATGAATAAATAAATACCAAGAGTCTGGGTGCCTCGCGGTCTTTTGTTCCTAGAGAGCAGCTGGTCATCCCAAATCCCTGCTATACACCCCTCTATTTTTGTCTCTTGTTCTTTCTTTCCTTTCCAGCCATGTGCAGTAACCTGGGCAGGAGACCGGAACTCACTGCAGGAGGTCTCCAATAACTGGTACTCACTGAGGCCCGAACCCATGGCGTTCTCGCCTGCCTGGGGATTTACTAAGGTCTCCAATAAGCAAGTGCACAGATACTGACTGTGGCACTGCAGTTTGGAACTTGTCTTCTGTCACCTGGGCCGAACACAAATGGCAGCCCAGGCAGTGACAGATGGCTGGCCCCAAGAACTGACTGAGGGTGCCGCCACTCTGGCAGCAGCTCACGGTTGACACTAGATACTCCTGGTCCCAATGGGAAGACATTAGTGCAGAATGTACTGGCATAGGAGCCTCAGTTACCTGATTCTCTAGAGTTTGTCCCAGTGATTAGGTGAGGCTTGGATTTAGGTTGTCTCACAGTTGCCTGAAACTGTTGTTCATGTTTGTCTTCCATAGGTCTCTCCTGATATGGCACCAATGCCAAGAAGCTGTGGCAAGGTGCTAACCTGAGCGCAGGGCTTGTCCTCAGCTCTCTCTGTAGAATCTCCCCTTGCCTGGCCAGACCACAGGACTTGGCCACTGTGTGCCATCTTGGAGTACCTTTCTGCTACTCATAGTTCTGAACACATCCTCATATCTCTTGGACTTCACCCTTCTCTACCAGGAGCCATTTGTGCCAATGCAGTTTACCACTGAAATGTATACACTTTGGCTCATTGAAAGTTTCCACGTAGCTTGCCATTTATGAGATCCCTTCAGCATGCATGGAGAGAATATACTGGCTTTGGGGCTACTCTGCTTGGTCACTTCCTGGCTGTGTGACAGCTGAGCAAGTTATTTGACTTCTCCATGTTTCTATTTATTTTGGAATGGGGCAAAAATAGTATTTACTGCATAGGGTTTTTGGAGAATGTTATGGTTTGTCTGTGTGTCCCCCCAAAGCCTCATGAGGTCTTGGGGCAGGCTTTTAGAGTTTGATTGATTATGGGTGTGAGAGCTACACCCGCCCTGGGGTGTATAGTTTGCATATGTAAGGGAGAGGAAGAGGCTGCTTGTGGACATTCCTCCCTTGTGTGTTTGTTGCTTTTGCTGTGTTCTGCCGCCATGAGCTGTAGCCCTCTGTCATGTGCCAGTCTGCCTTGTAACCTGCCAAGTATGGACTGAAACCTCCACAAACTGTAAGCAAAATAAACCTTTCCTTCCTTAATTTTGGGTGTCAGGTATTTTGTCCCAGCAACGAGAGAAAAGTAACCAAGACAGAGAAATGAGTTAGTCTACGGTCTATATTTGTTCCACAGTCAACTCAATTAATGGATTTATGGTGCTATTTAAATACTGATCTCCTAATTTGGAGTTCTTTTCCTTGGCCCAACATGATTTGCTAGTTTGACACCATAGGTCAATATGGGGAATATTGAGTTGTGGAGGATCTGGGGAAGGTGGATGGATGGGAAAAACCCATTAAAATTGGCGGGAAGAAATGCCTCACTGGGAAGCACCAAATGCGGCTGGCTGTGAATTTTCAAGCCATTGGTGGCTGGCTTGGTTCTCACCATCTGCATGTGAGCTTTACGTTGCTACTTAGCTCATCAATTTTTGAATATCTGAGTTACTTGAGAGTGATTATTTAAGGCAAAATGCTGAAAGTAAAAGCAAAATCAAGCAGAATCTCAGTGCTTTTAAAAACTTGTGGCCATTTTTTGTCTTTAAAAGCTCTGAGTTGACTTTTACAAGAGATTGTAGAATAATCTAATAGAAAATGGAAACCAAGAGCACAACCATCCCCTTAAATATTTTATGCTGCGTTGGATATGCGTTGTTCAAAGATCATTTCCTTGACATTTTCTGGGGGTATATTTCTTGAGAAATAAAATAAATATGTTTGGTTGATGCTCAGACCAATTTACTTAGAGGTATAAATAAGATAGAGATGCCTCCTGTCATTTGCACTAGAAAGTTTAAGGATCAGAGGAATATCTTCAGAGGACAGGGCAAAGGACTAATCAGAGCGTTCAGATTATACTGAGCTTAGCTGACTCTTTAAGCTGTTTAGCTGATCTTGTCACAAATTCCCATTAACAATGGGCCAGAGGGTTCCTGTGGCCAACGCCTATGCCAGAGAGGAGCCAGAGTGTTCCGAGTCATGCAGTTCATTCAGGGCAGCTGAGTGACTGAATTGGATTTTCTAGCTTGCTAGTCTCCGCAAGTCACACAACATTTCCACCTGTTCATGTAGACTATAAGGTAGCTGGATCACTCTGAGTGCCCCTGTGAGGACAGAAAGGACTCTTCAGCTGCCTGAAGTCCAGGCATTCTTCTCGAAGTCTGAAATACTTGTGTGCGACTCCTGGAGGGAGCAGGAGAGGAACTCCTTTGTTGCTGTTCCTTAGCCATCAATCTGCTCACACAGCAGGTCTACCGAATCATTGCACTGCTGCTGTGGGAGACAAGAAGGGACTGGCTTCACATAAGAAGTCGTTGGGAAGGAAGGAGCACACAGGTGTGGACAACCAATCACAGAACTCAATATGCGACTTTAGAGCAAATGGGGGAAATCCTGGAAAGATGCTAGAAGTTTGGAGAAGAGGCCACCAACTCTGGCTTCAGGGAGGCAAATAGGCCAAGCAAGGCATAGAGGATGCGGTGACATCTCCTGGCTATGGAGAGACGGCAACGTGTCTATGGCAACAGGAGGTGCAGGGGTGGGACCAAGGGAAGCACTTTCAAATACAGGAACAACCTGCAAGCCCCTTGAGAGACTGCTGGATGAAGAGAATGCATATGCACACACAATCAAATATTAGCATTAAAAAAGGGGAATTCTGCCATCTGTGACAACATGGATGAATTGGAAAGATAGGCTAGGTGCAAGAAGCTAGGCACAGAAAAGAAATACGGTGCAATCTCCCTTATATGTAGAGTCTAGAATAGCCAAACTCAGAGAAGATGAGAGCAGAGGGTTATTCACTAGGTTCTGGGAAGAGAGGAAGTCGGGGGTTGTTGCTCAAAGGGCAAAAAGTTTTAGTTATGTGAGATGAATGGGTTCTGAAGATCTAAGATACAGAAATGTAAGTATAGTTACCAGTGCTGTCCTGTATATTTGAAATTTGATTATAGAGTGAGTCTTAAAGTGTTCTACACACACACACACACACACACACATCCCAAAGTGATAACTTTGTGAAGTGATGGATGGATATATTAATTAACTTGATTGTGGTGATCATTTCACAGTGTGTATGCATAGCAAAACATCAAGTGATGCTCTTAAATGTACACCATTTTTTCATCAGTTGTATCTTAAAACTGCAGAGAAAAATACTACTAGGAGACAGAGAGAGAGAGAGAGAGAGAGAGAGAGAGAGAGAGAGAGAGAGAGAGAGAGATGGAAGCTGGGCGAGGTCAGCAGCAGGCCTGCCTCCTATGAGTTCAGGCTGGAGAGAACACGAGGCAGGGGGTGCTTTTTGAAATAAATGAAATCAGACTTGAAATACCTCATGAGTACACAATCTTTTAAAGAACTCTTATAAGTCCTTTTAAAGATGAGGAGAATCTATCATATAAATGCAGTGTAAACAATACATTTTAAATTCGGTTATCTTGTAACTTTAAATTTTGTATGTTGCTTGATTCCCTGAATTATGTGAGGAAAGTTAAACTCTCTTATGCCATCACCAAAATAGCATCACCCTTAAAAGTGCACAAGGTACTCAGGGAAGGAGAGATAAATATTTAGTAGGAGAAAGAACAGCACTGCTGTGTACTTATTTTATTTGGAGTTTTGCCTTAGAACTGAAAGCAAAGTTTTTATACCTCTTTAGCTTTTGTGTTAGTGTGCTAGGATCCAAGTCATGTCAGGAATTGGGGAGATTTTTTTATTTGCAGTCACTGGTCTGAAGAACAATACAGTGGTGATGGTTTATGAACTCGAGATGCCCAGGATGGCTGTTCTGTGGCTTGCAAGCTGGAACTCACTTTCCCTGAGGTTTTAATTCCTAAATCAGAGCCAAGCTCAGGGTCCCGTTGGACTCAGTGCCCTTGGGCAGTCACTTCCAACTCGACTTGCTGTCAAATGGAACCCACTTGACTCTTGGCTTTGAGTGCAAGACTGGTTCTTACACTTTAAAGGCATCAGAAGTGCCTGGAATACCTGTTCCAACACAGGAACACAGATCCTGGGTCCCAGCCAGTCTGATTTAGTAGATCTGTGGTGGAGCCTGAGAATTTGCTGCTGATGCTGCTGGGCTGGTAACCATACTTTGAGAGGCACCATCCTGAATTTTAACACAGCAGTCACTCCTTCTCATTGAGAAATATGTTCCAAGATCCCCAGTAGATGGCTAAAACCACAGATAGCACTAAAGATACTGTGATAAATACTATGTTCTTTCCTATAGTTTTTTTCAACTAGATACAATTGCATAGATATGTCTTTCCATAGATACATTTTATTCCATATGGATACCTATGATAAAGTTTAATTTATAAATTAGGCACAGTAAGAGAAACAACATTAACTAATAATAAAATAGAACAATTATAACAGTATCTGTGGTAAGACTGGCAACCAACATCACTATTCTCGTGCTTTGCAACCATTACTGAGTCCTGTAACAATCTCCTTGGAACAGTCACAGCAGACCTGCTCACCAAGACCTGAGTGGATGCTGTATACAGCATGGACACGCTGGACAGAGAGATGATTTGCATCCTGCGCACGGTGTCTCTCCAGAACGGTGTGCCATTTAAAACCTGTGACTTGTTCAGCAATGGAATTTTCCACTTCATATTTTGGGATGTTGGTTGACCATGGGTAGTAGACTGAGGAGAGAACCACAGTTAAGGGGTGAGAACGGTACATCAGCAAACAGCAGCTCCCTTCCCCATTTGAATGAGGTTAGGGGACAAAGAGTTTAAAGTTTCTTATGAGTTCTCTCACTTCCTTGTTCTCTGTAGTTTTTCCTTTTGATTCCCTAACTAGAATTTTTACATAACATGCTTTTTGATGTTCCTGTGACCGTAGTGCCTTAGTCAAAATTTAAGTTAAGTTTCCATAATATGACAAGAGAAGCTTGGGGTTTTAGAAAGAGCTGGTGGGTTTTCAGGGTAAAGAGGGACATGCCGGGTATTTGTTCTTCAAGGGGTGGAACTCATGCCACTGTAGCTGGTTATGGAAAGCCGAGACAATGTTAACAAGAATGACAGAAGTGTGATCAAACAATATGGTGAATATTTAAATTAAAGAGGTTGATTCCAGTACAAGATACATTGCTATTAATCCCCCTGAAATACTTCCCCTTGCTTTGAACATACAAATCCCATCATCCTTGCCACTTTCTGAAGCAATTCTGGAAGTTCTCTTCCACGAGTATCTTTGGTTGCCATAGTCCTGGCTGCTTCAATGTCCTGAATCCATTTAAAGCATTTGTCTTTCACCGTCATTTCGACTGTGGGGAAGTCAGAAGTCACACAGTGCCCGATTCAACAGATAAGGTGTATGAGAACACACTGTAATGTTGATACGAGGCTGCCTTTCCATTGGGACCACTATATTTTTGAACCTAAAGACATTAATGAAAGAGGATTTCCAGAACTGCATCAGAACATGGCAAGAGGGATGGGACAAGTGTGTTCAAAATGAGTTGGAGAATTTTGAGGGGGAATTGGCAGTATTATGTCTTTTACTATAGTAAGTTTTTAAAAATTTAGACCCACACCATAGTTTTTGTTCAGCTGTTGTTTGCTTGGGCTGCCCTATTAAAGTGCCACTCATTGGATAGCTTATACAGCAGATATGCGTTGTCTCTCACTTCTGGAGAGTTGATATCTAAGAGCCAGGTGTCTTCGGGGTTTGTTCTTTCTGTGGCTGTGAGGGGAGGTTTGTCCATGGCTTGGCCATGGCTCCTGGTTGTTTGCTGGTGGTTTTTGGTGCTCCTCAGCCTGCTGTAGCATCACCCCAGTCCCTGTCTTCATCTTCACATGGTTTCTCCCCGAGCCCGTCTCTTTTATTTTTTTGTTTTGTTTTCCGGTACCGGGAATCGAACTCATGACCTTGCGCTTGCCAGGCAGGCACTGTGCCACTGAGCTAAATCCCCAGCCCCGAGCCTGTCTCTTTTTATAACTGGAATATGACCCACCCTAGTGGCCATTGTCTTCTTTAACTACCCTATTTCTAGGTAAGGTTGTATTCGGGGTTGGAACTTTGACACATGAATTTTTGCATGCTAGGCAAGCACTTTACCACTGAGCTACATGCCCAGACTGACATAGGAATTTTCAAGGGACACAGTTCGGCCTGTGGGACCCTGAGCTTACTTACTACTAGCCTGAAGAGGCAGCAGGAGTAACCTGCAGGCATTGGTACCAGCAACCACCTCCCATGTCATTGTAGCGATCAGCCAGAGGTGCCACAGCACGCGCCTGAGGACACGCTCCCTCCATTTCCTGTCGTGTTCTGACTCGCACTTTGAGCTGTACTTTGAGATTTTACATCTCAGGCTGGCGAATCAGTTACTCCCCTCAGCTTGCAGAAAGAATTTCCTTGTGAAAAGGTGGGACCTTGTTGTAAACGATACTGCAATTAAGGGTCCTATTAACCCTTGACTCCAAGACAAAGGCTCCAGTCTTCCGAGGTGAGATGCCTGCCAAGCAGCTGCCAGGGAAAATAAAGGTAGTAAATCTGTCAGTGGTTTCAAGGTGTCTGGAGGGGCTGTGACTATTTGCAGTGCGGCTTTGATGCAGGCCAGGCCTGCCAAGGCTGGTTAGACGGCTTGTATTTTGATCTGAGGAGCTCTTGCTTGATTTCCTGTGGTGAATCTTTCTCTGTATCTGTCAAGAGGATTACCTTGTTCATTAATGTGTCACTAAAATTTAAAATGCCCCTTTTCTGCTTCTCAGGTAATTATTGCAGACAGGTTTTAGGTATATTGAGAAAAGTGAGTTTCTCAGCAGAACTAGATCCCTGAAGAATAGCGACGAGAAGTATGCTTGACTTTTAGCTCACTGGGTTCCTTAGGTGCTAGCTCATTTATTGCTGGGCGAAGATCTGCAGTGCACTTGTCTCTGCACCATTTTCTTTGCAAGGGCGTTCTGTTTGTTTTAGTAATTTCCGAGTCTGAGTCTTTGTGTATAAAATGCTAGCCTTTCATGAGGAGGGGATCACTCACCTTTGTTCCTTGAGCACCTCTTTCTTTTTGCCTCTGTCCTCCCACGTTCCCGTTCCTAGAGGTGCTGTCATCCTGGGCATCTGGTAGGCTGAGAACCCCAAAGCCCCACAGTGGTGGCCTTCTGACCTGTGACCCGGGGCTCTGCGAGCAGTGGAGAGTTGCTGACACTTGCTTCCAGCTTTTCTCTTCACCTCTTTTACCAGGTTATGACTTTCATTTTTATCATTAGACTCTTTATTATATTTTAAAGTTTCAATTATTAGAGCATATTGTACAAAGTAATGGGCTTCACTGTGACATTTCCATAGATACCTATAATTTGCTCTGAATGGGCTCGAGTCTTAATAGACTCTTTAAAAGAAATTCGTAGGATAAATAGAGTAAGTAAGACTTTCCTAGTCTTTCATCTCAAACTTTTGGGATGACTTGGAGAGCTCTATGTTGGCGTAGGTTTAAAAAAATTCCATCTTTTCATTGTACCATTTGGAAGTATTGCTCTGTCCTGCTGGAAAAGTACTGTTTGATTATGATTATGAAGTGAGGGGAACACGCTTCTCAGAAATGGCCTCCCGGGCATATCCGTGTGTCACTATTTAGGGTGGGAATGTCCCCCAAAGACCTCACAGACTCATGGGTGGGGCTGTTGGGAGGAGATTGAGTCACAGGGCATTACAGCTCCCTTGCTGTTAGGAGAGGGCACTGGAAGAGGTGTGTTACTGGGGGTGTGACCTGGAAGAGTGCATCTCCCTCCCCGGCTCCACTCTTCTCTGCTTCCTGGTGGCCACTGCATGAACAGCTCTCCTCTGCTCGGGCCTGCCCACCGTGCCCTCTCTGCTTGGGACCAGCTGACCATGGACTGAAGCTTTGGAAACGGTGAGCCGAATTCAATCTCTCCTCCTTTAATTGTGAGTGTGTCTCAGCAATGGGAAGGTGACCAAGCCACCGTATGTTACATGGGTAAGGACCCAAATCTTCTTTCAGGTGAGATGACCTAAAAGAAAGCCTCAAGATTCTTATATTCAGGTGCTCTTGGGATATGTCACCACCTCTTTAACTTCCTGCTTGTCTTTATAAGAATTCTTCAGAGAAATGACCATAAAAGTGTGTAACTCAATTAAGACCAAATTGTATCCATTTTAGAATGATTGGCACACATGGTTTTTATGGCTTCCTTGGGAAAATAGTTTAGGTTACTATTGTAGTCAATGGTTTGCAAGGGAATAGATTTAATACAGGACACATACATTTATGGGATTATCTTATTCACCCAAAAAGTCAAATGCAGAAGAGTGCAAGAGATCTTTCTACACATGAGAGACCCAAAGAATCCAGCCGAGGGCTTAGATCTTCCACAAGTCCAGCCAGACGCTTAGAGTCCAGGGCAATGTCTCCTGCAAGTCTGCATCAAGGATCTGCACCTGGAAGTCCCAAATGTCTGTGGTGGAAGCTAGAGAGTCTGCCAGGGAGAAGGCAGAGGCATCTGCACTGGAGCCGGGAAGTGACACTCAGACGAAGAGCAAATTTCCTAGAAGAGAGCAGCAGCCATTGCTGGGTGACAGCATGGACCAGAGCTTCTCCTCTGGTGGCAAGAGCCACGGTCGTATCAGGAAAACAGGCCACAGCAAAGGGAAATCAGCAGCTCACAATCTTCTCCTCCCATTCTCCTGCTATGCCATTCAGGCAACAGTCCTTAGGCGGGTCTTCCACCCTTAGAATCTCCTGACTCAGTTCACCTGGGCGTTCTCACTGAAACTGACCATAATTAATCCAGCACAATTACTGTCGTGTAAATGATTTGGCAATGATAGTTCAGTAGTAAATTAATTTTTTTGAGACAGGGTCTCACAATGTAGTCCATGCTGGACTTGATCTCACATCATCCTCCTGCCTCAGCTTCCCAAGTGCTGGGACTACAGGCATGTGCCAACATGCCCAGTAACAGTAAATTAATTTCAGCAACCTTTTCTCATTAGTAATTGATTTAAATGCCATTTAGTCAATATCTTCTGCAAACTCTTTGGTTTTAAGGAAGTGACTCAGTTGTATTACTTTAAGTATTTGAGATTTTCTTGTAAGATGCACATGGGAGTCTAGGATGGGTTCCCCAGCCATGCTCTTGTGTTCTTATTCCCTTCTGTTCCTCAGCCTTTGAAGCCCCACAGCACCATCTCCTAGGCATGTCTGCAGGCTCAGAGAGCACTGCATCTTAAAGCACAAATTATGAAACCAACTATAAATTTCCAACTCTAAATTGCATCTCACTGTCCTTTTCTGAGTTATGCATTTTCCACAACTCCTACGACTGGGATTCCATGTGAGGTCATTTGCCAACCTGGTGATTTATTCCTTGGCCAAGTGTTCATATCTGGCTGTACCACCTTTGGTGAAGGGAGAGTTCAGGTCCCCACATGCGACTCCTTCAAGCTCTCTCTTCTGCAGAGTTCAGGCATCATTTGGATCCACGTGGCTGGAATCCAGTCCGGGGTATTTGCAGTGGAGGAATGCGAGAAAGTGCTTTCAAGGTGATTTCTGCTCTGATTCCCTTTCATAAAGAAAATAGACATTCAGAGACTTTCGTTAGAACCTGCCTTCAGAAAGGGAGGAGATCATGTGCTCCAGAAGGGAAAAGAGAAGTGAAGATGTTTTTCAGAGCTGGAAAATAAGCTGTGGTGACTTAGGGTTGATAGTAGCCAGAAGCTGGCCCTCGAAGTGAAGCGAAGCCCATCTGCAAGATTGCTGCAGTCTCTGGCTGGTGATCAAAGGACACAGCCCTGGTTAGGGAGTCTGGACTCCTGCAAACATGACCATGCCACAGTAAGGGGCTCTTAACAGAAACTGTCAACCTTTTGGCCTTTAAATGAAGGGAGTTTAGAACTTAGAAATTAGAGTTAAGGGCAGTTTCCCCATTTTTGCAGCACACACTAGACCTTTGGTTTGTGTCCACTGGTGTTCTCCTTGTTTGTGGAGAATGATTTATTTCTTCATTCTGGTTTATTCTTAAACCATCCCTTGGGGTAGAGCTTGCCTAGGTGTAGACGGATCTACTACCTTGTTGGACTTCTGCTCTGGTTCCTTTGCGGTACCTGGTCATGGTGGAGATACCACAATAGAATAATGAAGTGACACCTACATTTTTCCGAGGACTGTCTCGTAGGTAAACAGTGAAATTCCTCTTGGTGTAAGCCTTGCATTGGTCCTTGTAATAAGGAACTCCAGTTTCAATCATAACACTTTCAGCGGCTCATCCTCCTATGAGATGTGCGAGGTAATTGGCTGAGGGCTATCTTCTCATTACTTTGGGCAAATTAAGAGAACACCTTGGAGAAGCCATCGCTGAGCGCTGACTCCGGGCAGAGTTAATAAGCTGTTCTCGTCATCCGTGTTCTTCCCTGCTGTTTGAATTGTGTGGCTGGTGGCGCCGGTGTTGGCAGCAGAAAGAAATATGATGTTCGGCTAATGGCTTGAGAAGGGGAAGGAAGGACTTGGGGTCACTGGTGGCACATTTCATTTTGAGCTGAGCCAAAGGAGATTAATGCTGTCACTTGCTTGATTAGCATTGCTACTCGCCTGGCTCTGGACTTCGAAATGTATTAATTCCGAGAGAGCAGCTCGCATCAAATTGTCTGGTCCACACTGACCACTAACCTTGTAAAACACTGGAGGAGCTGTGAGACCCTAGGAGCTGTTTACTGTTTTTGACAAAAGCTTTCAATATAGGGCTAAATTGCTTAAGCTTGAGTCTTCAAGGTAATTAGTGTTTTGAGTCTCAAGGTAAAGTTCTTAGCAGAATTCTAGAGCAAGCCTTCCATCTGTTCAGCAGTTTACATGCCTTTATTCATGTGAATGTGGGGAAATTTCTTGTGATGAGAACCTTCCTAAGTGCATCACTGTGATGTGGATAGGTGATGTGCTCTCAGAGTCAGAACTCCTCTGTGCTTGGGCATTTAAATGCTCAATACACCACCCCACTTGGCTCAGAATGAGCTGGGGTTGCGTGTCTTTCGGGTTGAATCATGGCTTTTCTCAGATACAGTGAAAGCATTTTAGACCACCCACTTGCGAATGGATTGAGAGTAATTCTATATTTTGGGAAATTCGTGATCTTTGGAGTTGAAACCTCTGGGTCCTAACCCCAACCACAGTACTTAGTGATTTTTTAAACATAAAAACGTGCACAAATTGGAATAAATTATAATCACTGTCACCGACTACTGGAATACATAGTTTAAAAGCCTTTTGATACGTAGAGCTAACTTTTCCCTTAGAAAGGATTTGCCAATTTTCACTCCTACGCTTGTTCTGAAACTCACTGGATATTACCATTTAAATAATCCTACCCAGTGCATAGGAAAAAATTGTTCTGTAATGTTGCTCTAATGTGTGTTTCTTTGATTACTTGTGAAGTGAAGTGCACTGTTTTCATGTGTTTATTGGTCCTGTGCTGCTTCTTCTATGAACTGTTTGTGTTGGTTGCTGGTGTCCTTGCTGCCTTGTCCTCCCTCCATACAATGAAATAGCAGAGATGATAAAGAAATCACACTCGCTTTTGGAAGTTATGGCAATTTTGCAATAGTTCCTCATTTCTTTCCATGTAGGGCTCAGAGTGTTACGTGAACATGGTGCCTCTCTCTCTGTGAATGCCGCAGTGTTTGAACGTATTATTTGGCACGTAGAGTTTTTTCTCTAATGCCTTTTTTCCTTCTCTGTCACAGGAAGTTTCCTGAGTCATCCCCATCCTCCTTTTTCTTTTTATTTGGTCAGCTCATGAGACCTTTCACTGTGTCCTATTAAAACCACACAAAGTCTGCCTAAATGAAACCCATTAATCTGTGTAAGCACTAGGTACTAATAACAATTGTGGGAAAACCCCACACCTGCCTGGCCTTTCAGCAGATTAGCACGGTCCAGGTGACAGTGGCGTTCTCCTGCAAAGACCTGGGCATCACTCTTAGGCCCGCCCACCCCCGACCCCGGGCTCGGTTCTGGCTTCATGGGGCCACTAGACAGCTGCTCCCTTGGTCTGAGTAGGAGGCTGTGGATGTTGAGAAATGCTGTCAAACAGCAAAGCGCACAGTGAGCAGGACTGAAATATAGAGAACTTCAGAAGAGGGCGTGCCCCCGAGAGGAGGAGTGTGTGGCTTTGTGTGGGACAAAAGTAGGTCCACGAAAGGGCATCATGGAAGAAGAATTGAGGCTAGATCGGAGAGCTGTGGTTTGATCAACTAGAAGAATGGGAAGTCCATGTGAGAAGTGGATCTTGGGAGGAAGGGGTGGTATTGGTCTTTGTTTTTTTTTTTTGAGACAGGTTATTGCTGTGTAGTTCAGGCTGACCTGGACTCACTATATAGCCCAGGTTGGCATCAAACTCAAGGTGATCCTCCTGCCTCAGCCTCCCAACTGCTGGGATCACAGGTGTGTGCTGCCACGCCCAGCTGGCATTGGTTTTTGGATGTTACATTTGAAATACTTAAAAATAGATGTTCAGTTGGATCCCACAGGCCACGTTTCTCAGTGTGTGGCTTTGGTACTGATCTCTTCAGGCCTGGAGGGCAGGCCTGGGCTGGCCCAGGTGGACAAAAACTTTCCTCAGTGGACCCAAATGGAATCATCAATCTCCGGTGACATGATGTAAAAAATCTTAGGAAGCTCTGCCCTAGGTCTTGCTTGCTGTAGATCTTTCTCATGACCTCTGCTTACATCCTCTCTATCTTCCTTCATCCGGTTTTCTCTCCCGTTCTCCACTCCTACCCTCCCTTCCTCCCTCCTTTCCTTCCTTCCTTCCTTCCTTCCTTCCTTCCTTCCTTCCTTCCTTCCTTCCTTCCTTCCTTCCTTCCTTCCTTCCTTCCTTCCTTCCATCCTTCCTTTGTTTCTTTGTTCCTTCCTCCCTTCCTCCCTCCCTTCATTCCTTTCTCTTTCTTTCCTTTCCCCATCCTTTCTTTCTTATTTTCTTCCTTCCTACCTTCCTTGCTTTCCTCCTTTCTCTTTGTTCTCTCCCCATCTCTCTCTCTCTCTCTCTCTCTCTCTCTCTCTCTCCCCTTTTGTTTTTTGCTTGCTGTGATTCTGGGGATGTAGCTGGAGCCTTTACACTGAGCTACATCCACAGACTCTAAAACATTTCTTTTTTTTGGTCAAGGTAATGTGGTGTGACTAAGTTGCACAGGTTAGGCTTACACTTGCAATTCTCCTGCCTCAGCCTCCCAGAGACTTGGAGTTATAGCAATGCACTACCATACTTGGTAGGAGGCCACATTTCTAAAACCAAGGAAATAGATGCTGTGCTAGGATAGTAAGAGGTCAAACTGCCGCTAGGTGAGAGGAGGACAAAAGCAATTTGGCAGAGCTGCTGAGCTCAGATAAAAGGACTCCAGAGAGAAAAGGCTGAGATTTCTGCTTTTAAGATACAGCAATGAGTACCACACACAAAGCCAGCAGCACAATAGCTTGGCAACATCTTTGCAAGAAATTTATTTGGAGGAAAGCAGGCATTGGTTATGTGTTTAGAATGCTTTATTATACTTTGCAGTTTTACTTAGTTTCACCTCTTGGTAATATTAAATACACAAACTTTAGTCATACCTTTGTAGTTATTAACTATTAACTAGCACTCTCAGAGCAAAGATACATGAAATGGAATCACAGTTTGGTATCTGAGAACCAAAATGTCCCTGGATTTCTCCCTAGATGCTTGAAGTTGCTCCCACTCTCCCTGCCCACCTGCAGGAACACACATCCTGGGTTCACAGAGCAGGTATTTGCTGAGTAGCAGGTGTGAGGAGGACAAGAGTGCGTCTCCCGTGTTCCTTCCCCAACAGGAGCAGGGCTCACCTCCAGGACACTGTGCCCTTCCCAGAGCTGCCTACCGGAAGGAGGGAACGTGGGATATGTACAGGAAGGGGGGCTGCTGCTTTGTTCCCTGGGAATCAGGTCCAAGCCCTGGGAAGACACAGAGCACTCTCATTCCCACAGCCGAGAAGACACATGCACCACCAGGTCTTCTGAAGCAACTTCTCTGTGAGTTGCTTGTCTGGGATTTGAACATCAGAATTTGAATCCTTGAAACTGGTGATTGGCAAATCTAAATCTAACACAGTTTAAACATCAGCACACAGGAATTCAAATTAACAATTAAATTTAAGAAGATCTTTTATTTAATTTACTTTTTTTGAAAGCAAAGTGGCTTTGAATTTACTTGGAAACATACATGAACCTCTTAGTTTCCCAAATCATCAGCCAGCCCAGCAGAAAATGTACCTCTGAGGTAAAGCAGATGGGGAAGCCCCCGGCCCTCCCACCTACCGGTGTTGCCACACTGGGAAGACAGGCCACGTGGTAGAGGGATGAAACCACCATCAGCCATTGGAAAGGACCTAAAGCCAAGTGCCCAAGCATATAATAAAACACCTCTGCAAGCCATTGTCTGTCCCAGATGCAACATTAGGGTAGATGGAAAAGGAGCCTTCAGATCTCAACTCCTCTCTCTTCTTCTGCTGCTTTTCTTCCACCTATCACCCTTTTCATCATTTGCTACCAAGGGTTGGTGTGACATCTAGGTTCTGTGCATGATGGACACAGTGAACATGCTCATAGGGATCTAGAAGGGCTCCTTGTCCTCAAACTTCTTTCCAGTCTAAGAAGGGCTTTTTTAAAAAATCTGTGACTCTAACAAAAAGGACAGAAATCTGCACATAGACAAGGGAGGAACAGCCAGCCCATTTGAGTCAGATAAATGTGGACCTCTGTGGACCTCTTTCTGGTCCACAGAGGACCAGACATCCTACTGACAGCGGTGCTGCAGAATTCTGTGTGTTTCTGACATCACAAGTTCAAGCAAGTGTTTCTCTTCCTCTCCAAGATGTTCAACTTTGAGAGAATTGTGGTTTCTCCTGCACCTGGAAGACATCATGCACCTAGATCCCCGTACTGTTTATCTTGCAAGGTGGGGGTTCCCTATCATAGCCAGAACTCTGACAAAGATGTAATTCACTGACATTTGTTGTGCTTTACAGATCAATGTACCATTTTCTGAAGGTAGAAAATCTCTAATGATGCCTTGGAATGCATGGGCTACAGCGATGAACAGTACATTTATGGACAGGATGATTTTGAGTGAGTGGGGGGAGACAGACACAGGGAAGCCATTGACTCCTAGATCCTATCTACTGGTACAAATCCTTCTCACTGACGGCACTGACCACAGAGCAGGAACTTCTTTGCATTTTCTTTCAGTTTAGAGTTCCCTAAAACTAAGATGACAGAGTGTACAGATGGGTAAGTGCCACCCACCAAGGTGCAGAAGGCAAAAAGGAAGCTTCCAAACTGCAATACTTGAAAAAAGAACAATATGGTTACCATGTAGTGGGAGGAGTAGAGGATTAGGAAGGACAGGATGGACAGCACTGCCCTGATGGGGGCGCCCCTGCGGGGGTCCCGGATTCCCACATCAATGGTTCTCATCTGCTGGGCATGTCTCCCCAGGGAGAAAATCAAGAGCAGAGCAGCAATGAGGAAGATAATTAATGGCACCGTAATATGAAAAATCAAAATAGAAAGTGATACAATGTCTATTCCTTTGATCTGCGTTGCATTTTTGGAGAAAAAGTTGACCAAAAATTCTTGGGTAATAGTCCATGCAGGTTTTGCCTGGATGCCAGTACTGACAGACACGTACAGCGTAGACCCCAGGATCAGCCAGGGCACCAACTTGGAAATCCTCATCTTCAGCCAGAAGAACAGTGGGTGCGGGATGGTGGCGATCTTGGTGCAGTAGAAAACACCCAGCCACGTGGCCAACCAAAGGCCCCAAATATTTACAAATATGAAAAGAATATGAAGCTCAGCAAGTACTGAATCTTTCATGAAGGAGAGAAGAACCAAGTGCACAAGGAGGTTGAGCAACTGGAGACAAATCCTGGAAATCGCCAGGCAGGAAGTGAGCAGATCCAGAGGAGCCATTTGTCTCTGCCTGATGAAGTCCACCACATTCACCACCACGATGAAGCCATTTACAAAGACCCCAGTAAGAAATTGTGTCACTGCTGCAAGAAAATGGATAATGAGGAGGTGCATTAGCATGTTGGGAGGAGGAAAATCAGTCACTTCTTTCTAGGTTTATAGGTTTCCAGACAGCTTCAGGCATTCATGTTCTCTGCTCTTCTTCAGCTAGAGCAGAACCCCTTTGAGGAGCATGATCTTAATCATGAAGGCTACGGAGTAGGAAGGCAGTGTGCATGTGTTTTTATCTCTGCTGTTTCAGTTTAGTTCTGAGACATTCAAATAAGCAAGAGATAGTTCAGCAAAAATTTGCTTCTTGCTGATGCTTTTTGCATTGTCTAGTTCTTCTTAGCTTGCACGGTTCCCATAAGCAAATACTGGAACTGGATACCTTCAGATGACTGCTAAGAGCCTTCTCAGCTGGAGAACCAGCCAGAGCTCCTCAGCCTTCATCTCCACTACGAGTAACTATTTGTGCCACACCTGAGATCAACTTCACATTGTCAAGGTGTTCTTCAACCTCCCCAGTTTTTTTTTTTTAAAGATAACTTCCACTATCATTATGTCCCATGGCCAGCGAAGTATGACTCTCATGTAGTAATTCTCTAATGTACAAAGCCTGAGAAAATCAAGACCTAAATTTCTTCCCCCCCCCCCCTCCGGTACTGGGAACCAAAAGACCTAAATTTCAAAGTAGCTATATAGTAAAATATACAGTACACAACACAGAGTATCACTCAGTATAAAAGCAAGGCAATAAGCATTCCAGGCATCAGAGACAACGGAGCAATAGCCCAGCGTGAGCCTGAATGAGCGCATTTACTGTTGGGAGATATTTAGAATTTCCATGTTCATTATTTTAATATGCATATGGTTGCAATACTCCCATTTTAAATGTCTGTATATAGGGTAGGGTCAGAAAGGACCTTCTGGAGGGTAGAAGACCCAGGTCCTTTTTAGAGGGTGGCAAATGCAGGCTTTGTGTGTGTATAAGCACCAAACTATTTCCAAACAACTTTGTGATTTTGAGCTGAAAGCCTGTAACACTTGTGTCTCTGTAAGCTACTACCCCACCTAAAATTTCTCTTCCAGTAGGTGATGTCTGCAAAATAATCTGCTCTGAAAAATTCCACTATAGCCCACAAGACTGAACCCCTAGCCGCAAGCCCAGTATCCCATCAATCAAGAGTCTCAGGAGCGGGTAGTCAGGACCCTACCCCATAAAACAGGGCTGCTGCCCCAGATTTGGGCATTGTTGCAGGTCTGAGCACCCACTCCTTCATGGGGGTGGCTTCCTAATGATTCCTGCATCACCTACAAGAAAAGTACCTTCACTTTGCACTGGCCTTCCTGGCTCCTCTTCCTCTCTCCATGTCAGAGAGAGACTGGCCAGCGAGGACGCGTCTGCTGACTGCTGACCCCAGGCCCACCGGACCTAATAATAGAAGCGCTCAGACTTGGACTTCCCAGGTGAAGTCACCACCTTCAGTCATGGCAGACTGTGGAGAGCTCCTGGGTCGGGCACTGAAGGACTCAGGTCACCCTGGACAGTGCACAGCTTTGGGGCTGCTCCTGAAATGCAAAGAGCTGTGCCTCCAGGTACCTCTTCAGGAAGGGGCTGACTCCTGGCCCTATCTGTGTTCCAAAGCCCTCTCTGGAAGCCAGGCTGACAGCCTTGACCTCCTGGGGCCCAGGGCATGGAGGCCAGGTGGACAACACAGGACATCTTCTGGCTTCAGACCAGTGAGGTCCAGGCCTGTGCTGTCCTATCTCATCCTGTCACTTTCTGCAGACCAGGGAGTTACCGGGACACATTTTTCTTGGCTCACAGTTCTGGTCCCAGGGCAGGGCTGCACCTGCTTCTGGGTAGCAGGGGAGAGAGGGTGAGAGCACAGCTGTGTCTGCTCCATGCCCAGCCCTCTTCTGAAGCCACCTGGGTTCATCATGGGCCCCTCTCAGATGACTCACCCCACTGTAAACACTCTCAAACCTTCCTTTCTAAACAGCAGAGGGCATTAAATTTTTTCCTTCTCATTCCCCAAAGTTCCGCACAGCCACCTTGAGGGACACTCAAGCCAAGTCCAGACTACAGCCATCGCCCTTACTTCCCCTCTTATTTCCCTCCTTCTCTCCTTCCTTCCTTTCTTCCTTCCTTCTTCCCACTTCCTTCCTTTTTTCTTTCTTCTTTCTTTGTCTCTTATCATTTCTTTCTTTTTTCCTGCCTATCTTACTTTCTCTCCTCCTGTCTTTGTGTTCTCTCTCTCTTTCTCTCTCTCTCTCTCTCTCTCTCTCTCTCTCTCTCTCTCTCTCCCCTCTTTTCCCTTTTTGTTTCCCATCGTTCTGTGGATGTAACTGGGGCCTTTACAATGAGCCACATCTGAAATCTCTAAAATTTTTTTTCGTGAAGTTATTGCTCTGTGGCTAAGTTGCCCAGGCTAGGCTCACACATGCAGTCCTCCTGCCTCAGCCTCCCAGAGTCCTGAAATTATAGGCATGCACTACCAGGCTTAGGTAGGAGGCCACATTAAAAGCAGAGGAATGGGTACTGTGCCAGGATAGGTAGAGGTCAAACTGCTGATGGATGAGGAAAGGACAAAAGCACTTTGGCAGGGCTGTTGAGTCCAGATAAAGTGGGCTCCAGAGAGACAAGGCTGAGATTCTTCTGCTCTTAAGATACAGCAATGAGTACTGTGCACAACATCCAGCAGCACAATAACTTGGCAACATTTCAGCAGGAAATTTATTTCAAGGAAAGCAGTCAGTGTCCATGCTTTTAGAATGCTTTATTATACTTTGTAGTTTTACTTTGTTACAAATCTTGGTAATATTAAAAGTATAACAATTTAGTCATACCTTCCGAGTTATGGTATTAAGGAGTATTATGAGAGCAAAGCTACATGAAATTGAAGCACAGTTTGATATCTGATAAACAAAGTCCTCCTGGGTTTTCCCCTGGATGCTTGAAGTTGCTCCCACTCTCTCTACCTACCTGCAGGAACACACCTCCTGGCTTCAAAGAGCAAGTATTTGCTGAACAGCAGATGTGAGAAGAACAGAGTTCTCTCTCTCTTTCTCTCTCTCTCTCTCCCCCATTCTCTCTCTTTCTCTCTCTCTCTCTTCTACTGACATATATGTAACCCAAAGGCATTTTTTTGTATGTTACAGGTCAATGTCACTTTTTGTGAAGGTGGAAAATCTATAACAGTGTCTCAGGATGCACAGGCTTTGATGTTGAACTATACATTTGTGAATAGAATATTTGCTAGGTGAGTGAGGGGAGACAGACACAGGGAAGCCATTGACTCCTAGATCCTTTCAACTGATACAAATCCTTCTCACTGACCGCACTGACCACAGAGCAGGAACTTCTTTGCGTTTTCTTTCAGTGTAGGATTTCCTACAATTAAGATGACAGAGTGTATAGAGGGGTAGGTGCCAGCCACGAAGATGCAGAACTCAAAGAGGAAGCTTCCAAACTGCAATGCTTGAAAAGCGAACAATATGGCCACCATGTAGTGGAAGAAGTAGAGCAGTAGAAAGGACAAGATGGACAGCATTGCCCTGATGGGAGCACCCCTGCGGGGGTCCTGGATTCCCATATCAATGGTTCTCATCTGCTGGGCATGTCTCCCCAGGGAGAAAATCAAGAGCAGAGCAGCAATGAGGAAGATAATTAATGGCACTGTCAGATGAAAAGCCAAAAGAGAAAGTGATACAATGTCTATTCCTTTGGTTTGAGTTGCATTTTTGGAGAAAAAGTTGATCAAAGCATTTTCGATAATAGTCCGTGCATGTTTTGCAAAGATGCCAGTACTGATGGATGCATACAGCACAGACTCCAGAATCAGCCACGGAACCAACTTGGAAATCCTCAGCTTCAGCCAGAACAACAGGGGGTTCTGGATGGTGGCAATCTTGGCACAGTAGAAAACGCCAAGCCACGTGGCCAACCAAACCTTCAAGGTGCTTACAAACATAAAACTTGTACTAAGCTCAGCGAGTATCGACTCTTTCATGAAGGAGAGATGAGCCAGATGTGCAAGGAAGACGAGCACCTGCAGAGTAATCCTTGAAGTCCCCAGGCAGGAAATGAGCAGATCCAGAGGAGCCATTTGTCTCTGCCTGATGAAGTCCACCAGATTCACCACCACGATGAAGCCACTGGTGAAGACCGCCATAAGAAATTTTGTCAGTGCCATAAGAAAATGGACAATGAGCTGATGTATTAGCATGTTGAAGGGAGGAAAATCTTCTTTAAAGATGTACAGATTTTCAGACAGTTTCAATCATTCACCCTCTTTGTTCTGCTTCACCTAGAGCAGGACCGCTTTGAGGAGCAAGATCCTAATCATGGAGGCGATAGAGTAGGAAGGCAGTGTGCGTTTGTTTATGTCAGTGCTGTCTCAGTTTAGTTCCGAGACATTCAAATAAGCAAGAGATAGTTCAGCACTAATTTGCTTCTTGCTGATGGCTTTTGCATTTTCTGGTTCTTCTTTGCTTCCGTGGTACCCAAAAGCAAATAGTGGAACTGGATACCTTCAGATGACTGCTGAGAGCCTTCTCAGCTGGAGAACCAGCCAGAGCTCCTCAACCTTCACCTCCACCATGTGCAACTTAGCTGTGTCCAGAGCTGGGACTCTATTGCACATTATCAAGGTGTTCTTCAAAAAACACTTTAAAGAAAAAGATCACTTCTGGTATTATTATGCCCCAGGGCCAGGAATGTAAGACTTCCACGTAGTTATTCTCTAATGTACAAGGGCTGAGAAAATCAAGACCTTCTAAAATTTAAAATACTTATGTAATAAAAAAATAGAACAACAGGAAGTATCACTCAGTATAAAAGCAAGGCAATAGGGGTTACATGTGTGTGTCGACACTCTCCCAGAACTCCACTGTGAGAGCAAATGAGGGCAGTTATTGTAGGGAGATATTTAGAACTGTAGTGTTCATTATTTTAATATTCAAATTGCTTCAATACTCATATTTTAAATGTTCTTATATAGTATAGCATGAGAAGGGAACCCTCAGGAGAGTGAAAGACCCAGGCCCTTTTTAGAGAGTGGAAAATACAGGCTCTGTGTGGCTATGAGCACCAAACAATTTCCAAGCAGCTTTGCAGTTTGAAGCTGAGAGAGAGTCACATTTGTGTCTGTGTAATCTACACCCCCTCTTACTTTCCTTTCCAGTAGGTAACGTCCCTAGCACAAGCTGCTCTGCAAAATTTCCCTAGAGTTCACAAGAGTGATCCCCTAGCCAAAAGCCTAATGTCCAATTTATCAAGTGTGGATGCTCAGGAGGGTGGAATAGGGACCCCTACTCTATAAAATATGACCGTTGCCCCAGATTTGGTGGTTGCAGTTCTGAGCACCGCACTCCTTCCCAGGGGTGGTTTTGTATCACTTCCTGTAATACCTACAAGAAAACTACTTTGGCTTTGCCCTGGTCTTGCCTGACTCCTCTTCCTCTATCTACATTTGAGAGTAAGATCATCTTGGTGAGGGTGTGTCTGCTGACCCCTGACCCCAGGCCCACTGGACCTAACAATAGAAGCGCTCAAGCATAGACTTGCCAGGTGATATCACCACCTTTATTCATGGCAGACTGTGGAGAGCTCCTGGGTCGGGCACTGAAGGACTCAGGTCACCCTGGACAGTGCACAGCTTTGGGGCTGCTCCTGAAATGCAAAGAGCTGTGCCTCCAGGTGCCTCTTCAGGAAGGGGTTGCCTCCTGGCCCTATCTGTGTTCCAAAGCCCTCTCTGGAAGCCAGGCTGACAGCCTTGACCTTCTAGGGCCCAGGGCATGGAGGGCAGGTGGACAGCACAGGACATCTCCTGGCCTCAGAGCTGGTGAAGTCTATTCCAGTCTTGTCCTGTCTCATCTGTCACCTTAGAGCAGACTAGGAAGTTGCCAGGACACAGGTTTTTTTGGCTCAGGGGTCTGGTCAAGGGTAGGGCTGCTTCTGCTTCTGGGAAGCAAGGGAGAAATGGGAAGAGCACACCTGTGTGTCTTACTTACTTTTCTCTCATTGATGAGACAAAATAACTGAGACACAAAATTAAGGAAGGAAAGGTTTACTTAGCTTACTTTTCATGGAGGTTTCAGTCCATACTCAGCTGGTTCCAAGGCAGAGTGGCACATGGCAAGGGCAGCTATTCACGGCAGCAGAAAACAGCAAAAGCAACAAGAACATCACAGAGGAGGGGTGGCAGGCAGCCTCTTTCCCTTCCTTACACTGTATGCAAACTATCTGCCCCAGGGCAGGTGTAGCACTCACATCCATAGTTCCAATATTGGACCATAAATCAATCATAAACTCTAGAAACCCACTCCATGACTGCATGAGGCTTTGGAGGGACATCCTGACACAAACCATAACATTCCACCCCTGGTCCCCAAAGACTCACCCATGTCCCTTTATACAAAAGACATTTAGTCCACCTGCAAGAGTTGCCAAAGTCCTAACAATTTCAACACTGCTGCAAGTCCGAGTCCCAAGTGACCTCCAAGATGTAAGCAAACTCTTAGTTGCAAGGCCCTGTACAAATGAAAAGTTAAACACTTCCAACATTCAATGGCATAAAATAAACATTACTATTCCAAAAGGTACAAACAGAAGGATACAAAGCATTGGGACCAAAGCAAATCCAAAATCCAGCAGGAAAAATATTAAGTCCTTTAGTTCCACGTCCAGCATCTGAGCCAATCTGTGGCACATTGTGAGCTCCAAAGGGTCTGCACGACTCCACCCCTATGGCACTGTGGTTACAGCTCCCACAGCTTCTCTCTTAGGCCCATTTTGCTCCCTCCTTGCAGCTTTCCTTAGATGATCCACATTCCTGACTTTTCCAAACTTCTGGTGTCTCCAGTGCACCTTTTGCTTCACACTCACAGCTTTACACACTGCCCTCTCAGGGGCACACTGCCTGGCCTCCCACGCCTTCTTCTAAAATCGAGGTGTAAGCCTTCTTAACCTCAGAACTCTTGTATTCTGTATGCACCTAAAGCGAGTGCCATTTGGATGATCCCAAGGTCTACTGCCACCTGGAGCACTACCCAAGTTTTCCCCTCTCTTGGCCATAGGGGTCAAGTGCCAGGATCACTGGGCACTCTGAACCTGATTCTGAGGAAAAAATTCTCTATGCTGCTGCCATTCTGGAACATGGTGCTCTATGGCTTTCTTCTCAAAGCAAAGTCTTTCATTTTGCAGTTCTGAGGCTGCAAAAGGTGGAGACTTGCTGCTTGTGGTGCCCTCAGGCCATCTTTTCCATTCTCTTCTTCCTTCTCAGCAATGGAGATCTCCTCAGCTCTATTTTTGCAGTCTACAGCTTTACTGGAGCTTCCTTTCTGGCCAAGCTCACAACATTTTAAATCATCCTGCTGGGCTCTTTGCTCTTGATTCTCAACGTAAATCTGGGAAAAAGCCCCAGCTATAACCATGCCACTGCCTCAACATTTGACTGCCTTGAAATTTCTTCTGCCAGATTAATTAGTCCACCGCCCTTAATCTCAGTCTTAGGCAAAAATCTCTGGGCACAAGCAAAATGCAAACAAACTTTCTGCCAAGCCATAACACTTGTCATCTGGAGTCCAGAACCCAATGCAGTCGTTCCAAGCAGAAACCTCCTGAGCCTGGTCTTTACTGGCAGGATTTCTATCGGCCTTCTGGTCATCTGAGCTCTGACCAGAATCACCCATATAGAACAACCGAAGGCATTCCAGCTCTACTCTTTCAGGCAACATCTCCAAACCTTTCCAAACTCTTCCCACAAGCAATTCCCAAAGGGTCTTAAACCACATGGTCAGGTATAGTCACAGCAATGATCCCACTTCTCTGGTGCCAATTTTGCCTTGGTTACTTTTCTCTTGTTGCTGAGACAAAATACCTGACATCCAAAATTAAGGAAGGAAAGGTTTATTTAGCTCACTGTTCATGGAGGTTTCAGGCCATACTCAGCTGGTTCCAAGGTAGAGTGGCACATGGCAGAAGGCAACAGTTCATGGCGGCAGAAAACAGCAAAAGCAACAAGAACAACACGGAGGAAGGGTGGCAAGCAGCCTCTTTCCCTCCCTTACACTGTATGCAAACTATCTGCCCCAGGGCAGGTGTAGCACTCACATCCATAGTTCCAATATTGGACCATAAATCAATCATAAACTCTAGAAACCCACTCCATGACTGTATGAGGCTTTGGGGGGACATCCTGACACAAACCATAACACTGTGTCTGCTGGCCCTCTCCTGGCCCTCTCCTCTTGAAGCCACCAGGGTTCATCATGGGCCCCACTCTGATGACTCATTCTCATGTAAACATCTCCAAAGGTTCCTCTCTAAACAGAGGAGGGGATTAAGTTTCTTTCTTCTCATTCCCATAGTGAGAATGAACTTCAACACAGGCACCTCGAGGAACACTCAAGTCAGATCCAGACTATAGGAATCTCTGTAAACCTGCTCACGCCCTTTCTGCCTTCCTTCATCACTTTCTCCCTTCCTACCTTCCTTCCTTTATAGTTTCTCTTGTTCTTTCCTTCCCTGTCTTTCTCATATTTCCTTCCTTTCTCCCCTCCTACCTTCCTTAGTTCCTTTCTTTTTCTTTTTGTCTTTGTCTTTTTCCTCCCTCTCTCTGTCATTCTTTCTCTCTCTCTTCTCTCTTTTCCTTTTTGCTTCCTGTGGTCCTGGAGATTTAATCTGGATCCTTTAATCTGAGCTACATCCACAGCCTCTAAAGAGTTTTTTTTTTCAAGGTATTGCTATGTTGCTAAGATTCCCAGGCTAAGCTCACACTTGCAGTCCTCTTGCCTCAGTCTGACAGGGAGCTGAAATTATTGGCATGCACTACCATGCTTAGCTAACAGACACCATTTCTAAAAGCACAGGGTAGGGGCTGTGCTGAGCTAGGATAGATAGAGGTCAAACTGCTCCTAGATGAGAGAAGGACAAAAACTATTTGGCAGGCCTGCTGAGTCCTGATAAAGAGGGCTCCTGAGAGTCAAAGGCTGAGACTCTTCTGCTTTTCAGACACAGCAATGAGTGCTGCACACAACACCCAGCAGCACAATAGTTCGGAAACATTTCTGAAAGAAGTTTTTTTCTAGGAAAGCAGGCAGTGGTTATGTTTTTAGAGTGGTTTTGTTAAGATGTTTTCATTCTTTTATCTGTTAAATTAAAAAATAAAAAAATAAAAAATAGAATGGTTTGCTATACTCTATGGTTTTTCTTTGTTACAGCTCTTGGTAATATTAAGTATACAAACTTAGTCATACCTTTGTAGTTATGCTATTAACTAGCACTCTTGGAGCAAAGATACATGAAATTGAAGCACAATTTGGTATCTGAGAAACAAAATCCCCCTGGGTTTTTCCCTGGATCTTTGAAGTTCCTCCCACTCTCTCTACCCGCCTGCAGGAACACACATCCTGGGTTCACAGGGCAAGTATTTGCTGAGCAGCAAATGTGAGACTAAAAGTGCCTCCTCAGTGTTCCTTCCCCAACAGGAGCAACATTCACCTGCAGGACATTGTTCTCTTCCCAGAGCTGCCTACCAGAGAGAGGGACTGAGAGATATGTACAGGAAGTGGGGGCTGCTCCTCTGTTCCCTGGGAATCAGGTCCAGGCCCTGGGAAGACACAGAGCACTCTATTTCCCACAGCCAAGAAGGCACACACATCTCCAGACCTTCTGAAGCAACTTCTGTAAGAGTTGCATGTCTGGGATTTGAAAATCAGAATTTGAATCCTTACTACTGGTGATTTGCAAATCTAAATGTAACACAGTTTATACATCATCATATATGTTCTCAAATTAACAGTTACATTGAAGAAGATCCTTTACTTAATTTACTTTTTTGAAAGCAAAGTGGCTTTGAATTTACTTTGGAAACATACATGAACCTTTAGTTTCCAAACTCATTAGGTAGCCCAACAGAAAATGCATCTCTGAGGTAAAGCAGGTAGGGAAGCCCCCAGGCCCTCCAACCTACTGGTGTTGCCACACTAGGAAGACAGGCCATGTGGTAGGAGGCCCAGTTCCTACCATCCGCTGGAAAGGTCCTGAAGCAGAGTACACACATGTAGAAAGAAACACCTTTACAAGCCATTGGCTGCCAAGTACAGTTGGCAGAGATAGAAAATGAACCTTCAGATGTCAACTCCTCTCTCTTCTCCACCTCCTCCTTTTCCTCCACCTATCAGCCTTTATATCAGTTGCTAAGAAGTATCAACTTAACAACTAGGAACCCAATCCATTGCCTTTCTACTACCATGGGAACCTTGGTAAGCTGTGTGGGTAGGGAGAAACCCTTCTCATCATTTCTTGGCCATTGAAGGAACCGCAGTGACCTACATGGGAAGGAAGAAACCCTGGCTCCTCACCATCAAGGGAACCTTGGTCCAGAGGAACCCAGGTACCCGGCCCATTCTCTATACTGCAGAATAGGAGCAAGCATAGGAAACATCTGGGACTTGGCAACTGGCTCATCTGGTGGAACCTGGGGTAAATCCACTCTAATAAGGGGAAACACTTTGCGTACAAACTCCTAATTTATGATTGGTTCTGTTATATAACTATAGACTTTGCTTCTATGGTCTAAAGTACAAAATCAATAGTTAACACAGTTTGTCAATTTCTAAATTGTGCTTGATGCTACCATTATTGCTAATTGTACTACTGTAAGTAGGATGTCATATCTGTTGTAATCAGTTATTCTCCCTTGTGTAACAATATTGGGCAGCTGTGGGGTGATAACCTCACCACAGCCCTACACAAAAGAGGTGGGCACTAAGCCAAACAGCAACCAACATCCCAGTCTCAATTAATTGGGAAGGTGGGATCTTGGGACTGACACAAACCAAGAATCAAATGTAAACTCCTCCACACAGAAGATATCCCTGAAGAACAGACTTTTCCTAGAGAGGCCTTGATACTAGTGATATAGCTACTTACTACCAAAACTCACAAGGATCATCAGAGAAAGCAAAAAAAAAAAAAAATTGAAAGAGAAAATATCAAGACAAAGGAGCAAAATGCAATCTCAGACGCTAGCCCACCCAGAACAAATCCAGGAGAGATTGGTGTAGAAGAAATTGGAAGTCACACACCTGAAATTTCTGAAATGATAGCAATTGAAGTAAAGAAACAATTCTATGAGGCTATAGAATAAATCACATCAGAAATAATCTCTCAGGTAAAAAAAGAAATGACAACAATTATGAAAGAATTGCTCAGCACATCTAAAGAAGACATAGGTAAAAAATAGAGGAACATAGGAAAATGAAAGAAACCTGTAATGAACAATATAGGAAAGCATTAGAATGCATGAAAGAGATTCAAAGAGATATCCAAGAACGTAAAATTCCACTTGAAAGCTCACAAAACTGCTTGAACAAAACTGAAGATAGTCAGACCTTGAAGACAGCATGGCGCATAGTGATCATGAAAGGAAAGATCTCTTAAAAGTACAAGGAACCAGGAAATAACAATTCAACAGTGGCAAGATGGTCTAAAGAAATAATATAAGACTGATAAGTGTGAACAAAAAAGCAGGGGTCAACACAAATGACATAAAAAGACTATTTGCAGAAGAATTTGCAGAAAATTTCCCAACCATGGGAAAAAATATTAAATACAGTTAAGTGATGCATACAGTACTCCAATTTGCCATAACCAAAATAAGTCTACACCCAGACATATAATAATCAAGATCCTAGAAATTCAGCACAAGAACATACTATTAAAAACTGTTAGAGAAAACAGATCACCTATAAAGGCAAGCCCATCAAAATCATGGCAGACTTCTCAACACAAATCATCAAGTCAGGAAGAGCTTGGAGTGAAGTATTTAAGTCCTGAAAGAAAACAACTCCCAACCCAGACTGATGTATGCTAAAAAATAGTATTTCAAAATTAATGGAGAAATAAGATACTTCCAGAATGAAGAACAACAGAAGAAATTCATGACTACCAAACCAACCCTACAAAGAGTACTGAAAGATATTGTAGAAAGAGATAAAAATGACCACAATTCCAAGAATAACAACAGAAAGAAACCACCAAACAGGACAAGCTATTAAACAGAGGGGAAGAGTAAGGTACCAGCAGCAGGAAAATAATATGACAAAGATAAGCCAATATGAAGCAGTTATAACCATGAATGTAAATGGTCTCAATTCACCAATCAAAAGAAGCAGACTGGCAGAGTGGATCAAGAAACAAAATCAATCTCAATATGCTGTATACAAAAAACACATTTAACTCAAAGGGAAATTCTTAGACTGAATGTAAAAGGATGGAAAACAGTACTCTATGCAACAGAAACCCAGAAAAAATCAGGGGTAGAAATTTTATTTGCAGACAATGTGAATGTCAAACCAAGAATGATCAAAAGAGATAAAGAAGATCACTACATACATGTTAGGGGGAAATTTCAAGAGAAAGAGATAAGAATCATAAACATATATTCACCAAATACAGGAGCACCAACTATATAAGACAAATATTAATAGACATGAAAAATCAAATAAGCAATAACACAGTTGTAACAAGGGAACTCAACACCCAATTGTCACAAAAAGATAGATCAACTAGAAAAAAACTCAGCAAAGAAATGACATAACTGAGCCAAACTTGTGAACAAATGAACTTAGTAGAACTTCATGGAGTGTTCTACCCAACAACCTCAGAATACACATTTTTCTCAGATGCACACAAGATGGTCTCCAAAGGAGACCATATACTACCTCATAGAACATGCTTAAGTTAATGCAAAGGAACTGAAATTATTCCACGCATAATATCTGACCATAGTGCAAGGGAACTGAAAGTTATTAACAAAAGAAACCACAAAAACTCCATAAACATGTTGAAATTAAATAACACTCTCCTGAACAACCAATGGGTCACAGATGAAATTAAGCAAAAAATTAAACAATATCTGCCATCAAACAAAAATGCAAATACAACTTATTGGAACCTGTGGGATGCACTGAAGGCAGTCCTCAGAGGGAAATTTGTAGCGGTGAATTCTCACATTAGGAAAATAGAATGAGCACAAATAAACAACATAATGCTGCACCTTAAGCTTCTAGAAAAAGAAGAGCAAGTCAAGCCCAAAGCCCAAAGCAGGGAGGAAATTATAAAAATTGGAGCAGAAATTAATGCAATGGAGACTAAAAAAATACAAAAAATTAATGAATCACAGAATTAGTTCTTTGAAAGAATAAATAAAATTGATAAACCCTCTAGCCAACCTTACCAAAAGAAGGAAAGAAAAAACTCAAATTCATGCAATAAGGAATGAAAAGGTTGAAATCACTACAGATCTTGTGGAAATTCAGAAAATTATCAATACATACTTCAATACATACTTTTACACTCATTGGATGGAAAACACAGCAGAAACAGACAGATTCCTAGAAACCTATAAATTACCAAAGCTGAATCAAAAAGCTGCAAAACTTTTGAATAACCGAATATCTGTCAATGAAATTGAAAATATAATGAAAAAATTACCAATGAAGAAAAGAGTGCAGGTCCTGATGTAGTCACAGCTGCATTCTACAAGAAATTTTGAGAAGATTTAATGCTAATATTCTACAAATTCTTAAATGAAATTGAAAGGGAAGCAATACTCTTTAACTCAATTCCTGGAGGCAAGTATTACTATGATACCAAAACCAGAGAAAGACCCAACCAGAAAAAGAGAACTGCAGGTCAGTCTCCCTAATGAACATAGATGTAAAAATCTTTAATAAAATACTAGCAAAGAAAAGGCAGTAAATCATCAAGAAGATTATACAGCATGACCACGTAGGATTTATCCCAGGAATGCAGGGATGGTTCAATATATACAAATCAATAAATGTAGTACACCATGTCAATAGAGCCAAAAATAATAAAATCACATGATCATCACAATAGATGCAGCAAAAGCCTTTGATAAGGTCCAACACTCATTCATGATAAAAACCCTACAGAAAATCAGAATAAATGGTCTTTACCTCAATCTGATCAAAGCCATCTGTGACGAAGCAACAACCATCATACTAAATGGACAAAAACTGAAAGCTTTTACTTTAAAATCAGGAACAACACAAGGATGTCCACTGTCACCACTCATATTCAACATAGTTCTGGAAATATTAGCTAGAGCAATTAGACAAGAGAAAGAAATAAAAGGAATAAAGATACAAAAGGAAGAAGTGAAATTATCATTATTCACAGATGACATGGTACTCTACACAGAAGACCTCAAAAACTTCACCAAAAGACGTGTGGATTTAATAATCAAATTCAGTAGCATAGCTGGATACAAAGGCAACATTGAAAAATTAATAGCATTCCTGTACACAAACAACAAACTCACTGAGAGAGAAATTAGGGAAACCGTACTCTTCACAATAGTATCCCAAAAAATGAAATACTTAGGAATCAATCTAACAAAGGAAGTAAAAGATCTATACAGTAAAAGTTACAATACTATGAAAAAAGGGATCAAAAAGGATTTCAGAAAAAGAAAGGTATTCCTTGCTCATGGATAGGAAGAGCCAATGTTGTGAAAATGGACATACTTCCAAAATTGTGGCACAGATGTAATACAATCCCCATAAAAATACCGTTAGCATACCTCACAGATCTAGAGAAAACATTCCTAAGATTCATCTGGAAGCAGAAGAGACATAGAATAGCAAAGTCAGTCCTGGGCAATAAAGGCAAGGCAGGAGGCATCACAATCCCTGACTTGAAATTATACTACAAAGCTATTTTGATAAAGTCAGCATAGTACTGGCAAAAACAAAAACAAAAACAAAAACCAAAACAAAAACAAAAACATAAACAAAAACAGACCTGAGGATCAGTGGAGCAGATTAGAAGATGCAGATACAATTACAAACACACTCAGCCACCTTATCTTTGACAAAGGGGCCAAATATGTTCATGGAAGAAAGATAGCCTCTTCAATAAATGGTGTTAGAAAAATTGGCTTTCTATATTTCAAAGACTAAAACTAGACCCATGTCTATCACCATCACTATACTAAAGTCAAAATGGATCTAAATATTAAAACAGAAACACTAAATCTCCTGGAAGAGAAAGTAGGTAGAAATCTTGAAGACATATGGGTAGGCAGAGAGTTCATGAACAAAAACCAAATTGCATGGGGAATACTTCAAAGAATCAACAACTAGGACCTCACCTTATTGAAAAGCTTTTGCACATCTAAAGAAATCACCAACATGGTGAAAAGAAAATCCATGAATTGGGAAAAAATTTAGTCAACTGTCCCTCAGACAAAGGACTTCTATCTAGAATATATAAAGAATTAAAAAAAATCAGGCCCCTCAAATTCAAAGAAAATCAGGCCCCTCAAATTCAAAGACACAATCCAAAATGGCCATCTGAGATGAATACACACTTCTCAGATGAAGAAATGCAGACACCAAATAAATATATGAAAAAATGTTCAATATCATTGGTCATTCAAGAAATGCAAATTAAAACAACACTGAGATTCCATCTCATCCCAGAAAAAAATGCCTATCATCAAGAAATCACCCAATAACAAATGCTGGAGAGGCTGTGGGGAAAAAGGCACCCTTCTCCACTGTTAGTAGGAGTACAGACTGGTACAACCACTGTGGAAATCAGTGTGGAGATTCCTCACAAAACTAGGATTACAGATCCCATTCTATCCAGCTATTCCCCTTTTGGATATCTTCTTGGCATATTCCTCCTTTGGGCAGGGTTTCCCCCTTCCCAGGAGGCTCACCGAGGTTTCTGAGGCTCACCATGGCTCACGTGGTGGTGGGTGGGGGATGGGGGTGGGTGGGCCGGGTTTCTGCCCTCCTGTCTGGTTCTCCATGTCTCCCTCGATGGTGGCGGGATGGTGGGCCACGTTTCTGTGGTCATAGGGGGCAGGGTTTCAATCCACTTTAAAATAAAAATGAAAAGAAAAAAAGAACTTGAATTTCTCATTTTGTATATGTGATATCTTTTATAGGTACCTTAAATAAATCTTGGTTATATTCTTCAAGTCTGTTACAGATTTAAAAACATATATGTCTATATTTATTCATTCATTTGATTTATAATTGCTAAGTGGGGTATGTGAAAACTTCCCATATGATTATTGATTTCAAATATCCTCCCATGTTTGTGTCATTTTTGCTTTCAATATTTTGAGTCTATTTTATGAGTTGTTTATACATTTTAAATTGTTGTAGCTTCCTGTTAAAGCTGTTATTTTGTTTTAACTCTATGCTTACAAATGCTTTTATATATAAATCATATATATGTGTGTACATATATATTCAAATATCTATTTATTTATGATGTGTTATCTACCTAATCTATAAAATACCCAGTGAAATGATAGCAGATTTCTTTGGTTATTATTTTCTCGATCTTCCTTCCTGTTATTTTTCTTTTGAACTTCCTGAGTCTTTTTATTGTATAAGTGCCTTTTGTGAAATGTATGTAGTTGGATTTTTTTTTTCTTTTTTGGTCTTTTTTGAGACAGGGTCTCAGTATGCAGTTCAGGCTGGCTGTGAGCTCACTTTGTAGTCCAGGCTGGTCTCGAACTTGCCACAATCCTCCTTCCTCAGCCTCCCAAGTGCTGGTATTACAGGTATGCGCCACTATGCCCAGCTTGTAGTTGGATGTTTAAACCCAATCTGGCCATCTTTGTCTTTAAACTGGAGGCTTCAGTGCAATTATGTTACCATACCATACACTGTACTTAGATAAGCTCATAACTACCACATACTTCTGTCTGTGTTTTCTCTCCTCGTTCCTTTTTTTCTTATTCTGTTTTCCTTACAGCTAGTTTAGAAGTTCTATACCTTTTATGCCTTTGAAATTTTAGCATGCAAGTTTCTGTAGTTAACACTTTCTTCTCCCTTCCCTTTTTCGTTGAAGAAGTATTTACTTTTCCAGTTTCATTAATGCGTTTAATAGGAACTTTAAGTCTTTCTCAATATTTTGTTTCAGTGGGAGCACTGACCAAGGTATCCAGTCTTGTATATTTCTTAAAATGGAAGACCTAAATGGATTTTGTTTTCTTTTTAAAACATATTTTTCATTGTTGCAAATGCAATAGATGAACATCCTGGGAAATTAGAAAATACATAGAAATAAAATTAAGAAAATTAAAACACTTTATTACTACTCTAAGATCACTTTTCACAGTTCAGGTGTATTCCTGAGTGCGTGCATGCGTGCGTGCATGTGTGTGTGTGATATGATGTAACTGTAAGATCATACTCCCTATGCTAAGTAGTAAGGCGTGTTTTCCAGTGGATGATCTTCGCTCTCTGTGTTTGTTTTATTTATACACAGTTGCCATTTAGGATTTTCCAGCTTTCTCCCAAATGTCCGACTTATTTGGCTTGTTAAAGCTGAGCCTCAGCCCAGCTTCACCCATGTCCTGGCTGTGGAATCCTTATGTCTCTTTACAGGCACTACTGTCTCTTTCATGACCTTGACTTGCTGAGCAGGCCAGGCCTGTTTTCCTACATGATATTCTACTTTCTGGATTTGTTAAATTTGTCCCTCATGGGGTCATTTAGCTTGACCTTATTTTTCCTTTGTATCCTATAGAGATTACTTCTATAGGTTTTATGGGTCCAATTTGTATATTTGTGATTAGAAGCCATAGGTGATGTTATTTATGTTACATTGCAGCAGGGCACATAATAGTTTGATGACATCATTAATGAATTTGACCAGTAGATGTGCCTCTATGATTCAATTTGTATTGGTCAGCTTTCCATTGCTGTGACAAAAGACCTGAGAAAATCACTTTAAAGAAGGAATGGTTTATTTTGGTTCATGGTATCAGGAGGTTCAGTCCATGGCTGGCTGGCTCCATTGCTTTGGGCCTGAGAAAAGGAAGAACATTTTGGGATGGTAGAGGTCTACTGGAAGAGGTGGATTACCACATGGTGGCCTGGAAACATGAGAAAGGGCCCACATTCTGGCATCTCCTTTATCAGCACACCCCAGTCCACTCACTTCCTTCCACCAGCACCTGCCTGTTTAACATTCCAGCAGCTTTGATAGCACCATCAGCCAGGGATCCAACCTTTAACTCACAAGAACACTTAAGATCCAAACCAGAGCACAACTATCGATTTTCCCTTGTTATTAGAAAAGAAGTTGGTGGTGCTACTTTGGCATTATGTAAGTATCTGGTTTCCATCAGGTGTGTAAGTGCTAAATAGTTTCAACACCCTGTGAACATCCTTGCCTGGGCCAGTGGCTTCACAAGATGTGCAGAGTGCTGACCTTCTAATTCCACTGGTCCTTGTCTCTAAAGCTGGCATTCTTGTCATCAGACCTCTTCTTTGTCAACCACATAACTGATTTCTCTGGAAACCAGTTACTCTTTTTACTGGAAAGCTTGACCAAGGCTTAATTTTTTAATTTTAATTACTAATCTCAAAGTAAATTATGAAAAACTGTGATATAACACATTCTTCTCTTTAGTGTCAGTGTAGTCTCATGCATTTTGATTGATTCATTGTGTTCAATCCACTGCAAATGTTTTTAATTTCTCACGGTATCACAGCTTTGGATAGTGAGGATTAAGTCTTTCAGTACTCACAATAGAAGATCTACAATTTTACAAAACTAAGACATGATTCACTGTTTGGTGCAGCCTTATTTTGTGTAACATTAAAAAAGTAGATCCCAACCAGTGTATGCTGCAATTACCCTTGATTACAAGATAAATCTGAATTTCAGAGATCTTAAAATGTAACAAAAAAATGTGAATCTTAGATTTGGAGGAATCCTATTTTAAAACCTCAGGAGCTTGTATTTAATAGTTTCAACTTGATTTCAGCAGTGGGGCCTATGCTTTATTTCTTTGATTTCTACAATTGCACATCTTTCATATTACCCTGCCAATGTTAATTCTAACATCATTACATAAATTTTCCATGGCTGCTGTCTTGGGTTACTATAACTTGATGATTTAAAACAAAAGAAATGTATTATCTCATGGTTCTGGAGCCAGAAATCTGAGTCAGTGTCACTGGGACACAATCCAGGCATCAGCAGAGCTGCAGGGTCTCTCAGCGTTCTAGAACCCAGACCTCGTACATTCTGGCTTCTGGAGGCTGCTAGTCTTCTGTGGCTCACGGTGACGCCTCCCCAGGCTATCTCTTGGTCACATTGCCTTCTCCTGTGTGTGCCAAACCTCCACCGGCTTCTCCCTTATAAAGACGCACAGGGTTATGCTGAGAGTCCATCTGAGTCTGAGACTCGGACTCCATCTGAGGCTCTGTCCATCTCAAGAGCGTTCACAACCTCTGAAAAGTGATTGTTTTCCATTTAAGGTAGCACCCACACACTCCGGGATTGAAGGATGATTATCTCTGGGGGCCCTTATCCAACTGAAATCATTGTTAACACAGTTACTTATCACTTGATCACGTGAAATGAACAGCCTTAAACTCACAGTGCAAACCTTAGCACAATTCACAAATCTACTGAGGAGTTTAATTTTTAAAACATCTTGTACAATTTACTGTTTTTCTTTAATATGTGTTTAAAAATCCTTTTCTGTACTGAAATAATAAAAATGTACCATATTTTTTCTCAAAATATAAAAATGTTTTGCTTTTTGAATCTGAGAAGTTATTTTTATGTATGAAATTTAGCTTTATTTATGAACGACACATTTCCCAGTACAATCTACTGAATAGTCCATGCTTTATCAACTGATTTGTTCTAGTATTTTATTTATTTTTATGTATTTATTGGGGGGTGGATAGTACTGGGAGTTGAAGCCAGGTCTTTACTCTGAGGTATATCCTTAGTCTTTTAATTTTTTTCTTTTGAGACAAGATCTTGCCAAGTCAGAAGTTGCCCAGGCTGTGTTTGATCTCACAATCTGTCTGTGTTACCTTCCCAGAGTGCTGGGATTATAGCCTAGCTTTGTTTTAGAGCTTTAAACGTGTAATTCTTTGGCTCCCACTGTTTCTGTTGAAAAGTGGGTATTACTCCTTTGAAGGTGATTTTTTATCTTGGCTACTTTTTAAGATTTTTTAAAAAATCTTTTTTTTTTTTTTTTTTTTTTTTTTTTTTTTGGTGAGGGTACTGGAAATTGAACTTAGGACCTCATCAATACCAGGCAGGATTTTCAGCTTAGTTACTATAATGTGTCTAGATATAGAATTGTTTTTATTTGTTCTCATGAGACTTTCTTGATTCTATGCTTAGACTTTCTTGGGTCTGTAACTACATCTTTAGTTTGTAAATACAGCCTTTATAGCTTTATATTGTCAAATAATCGTTCTGTCTTATTCTTTTCCTTCCCCATCTGTGACTCCATCTGAACATATATTAGAGCTTCTTACTATTCTCTCTCTCTCCCCTCTTTTGGTGCCTATTAACTAACTTTAACCCACCATTTCTTTTGTCTTTCAATTCAACCTATAAGAAGTGTACTGCAAACTCCCTTAGCCTTAAGAGGCACCTTCCTCCATATTTTTGCGCATTTTCTGTTTTTGCTTTCAAATTCAGAATTGAAAAGGATGAATCATTTTAAATCAGGTAACAGATTTCACGGTTATTAGCTGGGCAGCTGGCAGAGCTGGGAGGCAGTGCGTCCTGCTCCTGGCTGTCTTTGCCCGCTTGAGGCTCCTCCTTTGCCCTCAGCACCCTGTGCTCACCAGGATGTCTCTGCACAGCTGAGGGCCCGAGGCTGCTGCTTCCTGTGTTGAGCACCATCTGGCTTTCCCTTCTTTTCCTTCTTAGCCTTTCTGCCCACGCTAAGGCCGAACATCCCCATTCTCCCTCTCAGCCTCTGCCGTGAGTGGACTTGTGTAACTTTGCAGAGGCTGAGGCTGGGGATGAGAGGGACCCTGGGAACACATGGAGTTTGAGTTTCCCACTAGGGTTGTGGGTAGTTTGTTCATCATTAAAATTCCCCAGGGCTGAGGACAAGGTGTTCTTGCTTTTGCACTGGAGGAACTAAGAGTGACTTGATTCAGCAACTCCAGAATCACCTCTGCTCTGTGTTGGTTTGGGCGTCATTTGGTTCCCAAGTTCTCCTGTGGGGTAGGAGTAAGAGGTGGCAGAAGCTTTAAGGGGTGTGCTTTGGCGGCACATTGTCCAGTCCCAGGGGTCACACCCCTTGGAAGGGATTAATGTAGCTCTTGGGGATCCTGGTCACTTTCCATGAGAATGAGAAACCCTTACAGAGGGTGAGCCTGGCACCAGAGTCTCTCTGGCTTCCTGTATCACCTGATGGTCTCTTCTGGACATGGTGCTCCATGGCGATGTCATCTGTTACAAAGCTATTGCCAGAGGCCAGATGGCTGGGGCCACTTGACCTTGGACTTTTAGTATTTATGGGATAAATACTATTTTAAAGTGTTTTTATTGTCAGTATATATTTGCAGTACCTAATAAATACACTCATCTTGGGGATTGGTAATAGACGTATCACAGCTCAATCACTTTTGCTTCCCGTCTCATTCCCCTTTTACCCTTATCCTCAGATTCCCTTCCCATCTACAAAGTCTACCTCCCTGTTTCCTACATCTCTTGTTTATTTTGCTTGTTAAATTATTTATACTTGGGGTTTATCATATAAGAGAAACCATGTAACAGTTAACCTTTTGTGTTGGACTTATTTCATTTAATGTTATGATTGTGAGATCTATCCATTTTTTAATTACATTTTCTCAAGTTTATCGTTCTTTATGGCAGAGTAATACTCCAGTGTGTAAATGTACACCTCATTTTTCTTTACCTGTTAATCTATTGGTGGGCACATAGGCTGCTTCCAAGATTCACCTGCTATGAGTTGTGCTGTTGTAAATACGGGTATGCATATATCACTGTAATATGATGTCTTTAACTCAGGAAGGTATCCAGGAGATGTTTAGTAGGATAAAACCGAATCTCTACTTTCGGTTTTTACAAGAAACTTCCATACTGATTTCCACAGTGATTGCACAAGTTTGTATTCCTACCAACAATGAAGAAGGGCTCCTTCCCTCCCAGTCTTATTAGTATTTGTTGTCTTTTTTTTATTCCTGATGATGGCTGTTCTTTCTGGAGTAAAAGGGAATCTCAGTGCTGTTTCCATTTGTTTTCTTCTGGTGGCCAAAGAGGCTGAATACTTTTCATGTGCTTATTGGTCATTAGTTTCTTTTCTTTATAAGTGATCCAGCCTCAAGAATTTTGTTATAGTAACAGAAAGTGGACCAACACATCCTGCAACATACACATGTCTGTCCTTTGTATTTCTCTGCTGCTTTAGTTGCCTTTATTTTTGTACCGAATCTCACTTGGAGAAATATCAAACTCAAATATGCTGAATTAAGGTACAAGGGAGATCTTTCACCTGGTGAGGTGACTATGAGAGATGTAGGTGGTTCCCAGAGGGGCCACCTTCAAGCTGGAAGCTCAAGTAGTGTGCACCTGGGAAAAGGCCAGTGAGTGGGAGTTCTGAGGCTCATGACAGGTGTGGCTTTTTGTGTCTTCATAGCCCATGGTGGTGTTTTATGCTGTACTACTTTGCTCACATGGTGCTGAATCTACTTTCTTAAAAGCACAAGAAACTGAAGGTAACAGATCTGCCCTTGTGTCTTTGTGTTTGTTGACTTTGTATCTTGTTTCAACAAACTAAGTCTTCCAGGGAAATTTAATAGAATTTAAACAGGCTTGTCTTGATTGTATGACTTAGAAAAGGAAATAAGACCACAGACAGGGTAGGATAATTTATGTTATGGGAGCTCTGGTTATTACTAAGACATTCTTGAAATTACAGTTACTGCCTTTAAATATTAATTCTATTTCCTGAAAGAATGAGCTAAAGAATTCAAGCAATTCTAAGGTACATGGAGGAGAAACTAAGTTCTCAAGAAAAGAAAATTGCTGGAAGGTGAAATATGCAGTTTGACAGCATGCATACATTATGTTGTTACAAATGCTTCAGACTGTTTAACATCAAGCTGTGGGATGTGTTTTGACTGAGTACAGTAGTTTTGAAGACATGACAAGTGATTAATGTAGTGCTTAGTGGGGTAGTTTCTAAGAAATGAATTAGATTCTTAGATATAGAAGTAGTTTAAGCTGTGTATTAAGTATTTCAATTCACTAGGGTAGCATTTAGTACATTAAAGCAACAATGGAATTAGACTTATAGTGAGTCTAAATAATTAAAATTCCAGAGTGAGTTTATAGGATGGAAATGTTCCAGGAATTGTTTATCAAATCATAAGGTATACACAATAGAAAAAATTTTGACATGCGTGTGACTCATAACCATTTCATCTTAGTAGTTCTGTCTAATCCACTCTTTCTTGGTGGAAGTCATTCTTTTCCCCTCATCCCACCAAGAGCTCTGTATGGGTCCTCTGTGATCCCATCCCTCCAGAAAATTATCTAGTGATAATTTAAGGTAAACATGGGATCTAAATTGGTGTCTTGGTGTCTTGTGTTGATAGCCACAATGATAGTTGGAAGAAGGGGCATTTATCAAAGGATGAATTTGTTCTGTTTTGCTTGAACTTTCCCAAATTTGAAATAGAAAGTGCCATATTCTAGGAGGCTCCTTAGTTCTGGGAAACTGGGACAGTTCTTTAGCCTGCATTGAGCCCAAGCTGGCCAATCAAGAGTTCTCTGCTGGGAGATTTAGACTGGAAAGAGAATCTGTCTCTTTGCTACAGAAGTGCAGATGACAATTCAGAGCAGTCTAGGACTGGAATTTACTTTCCATCCCAGGACTTAGCTGGTTGGAGGTAATAAAGTCCACTTGCAGAGCAGAAGAAACAGAGTCCCCAAGCCATTTGTGTCCTCAAGCCTGTTTCTCCTTACCTTCAACAAGGACAGTGTACTTAGCTTGAGTCCACAGACCTCCTTGCTGTGTAGCCCAACCCATTCCAACTGAGTTTCTGTCAACAGCAACTGAAGAATCCAACTCTAGTGTGTGCCCCAGACATGCTCAGTGGTTACTATTTAATCTTTTTAGTTATCAGTTCTCTCAGTTTCATTCAACTTACAAAATAGAAATAGAAAGATTTTATAGTCATCAGAGTTCAAGTTGGGAGGCAACTTAAAGCTTAGAAGACTCAAAGAATAATCTTGCAGAGAGAACAGAATTCTTTCCCACAAAATGCCTGGAACAGTTTGGTAAATTTCACTTTTCTGTGATTATCAAGCCCTGTTTCATGGTAACTTAGAGGACATTTGGTCCCAAATGGCCTGCAGATCCAGGGCCTGGTATGGAGATTGATACAAAGAAGTGCATAGTTCTTGTCAATTGACTTACTGTTGAATGGATGCATGTTTAACTGGACTTACCTTAAGTATAATGGCCTCTGAATATCAACTTTACATTTGGGTTTTGGAAAATAATCTTAAAAAATTATAGAATCAAATTAGTAATGATCAGAATAACATGTAATGACAGTGTATCATTCTGTTATAGAGCTCATATAATTGTTGAAAACTTCGTGTCTCACATTTACTCTTTTAAAAGTTTAAGTGACTTTATTTTAATATGATCATGTAGGGTATTTGATAATCATGTCTGTTATGTCTTATGTTTAGATGTCCCCCTATGCAGTCATAGGTGGGGTTTTTCAGGGGCTGCTAAATTGAGAGTGTGAGATTGATTCATGGTGCAATGCTAGGGTTAAGGCTACTAGAATTAAGGGTGGGTGGTTACTAAATCAGTCCATTGATGTGTTTGGTACCACCCTAATCCTTGTAGCCTGAATACATAAGGGACAGAAAGAGTCTTGTCTTCTCCTTCCCTTGCTTGCTTTGGTTGTCTTCTGTTTACCATGAACTGGTTCTCTTCTATGTTGTCTCTCTGTGAAGCCACCCTCCCTTGGAGCCAAATGCTTATGACCTGAAATCATTTGGAGCCAAACGATTATGGCCTGGAACTTCTACAAACTGAGTTGAATAAATCTTTCCTCCCTTAACTTTGGGCATCATGTATTTTGTCTCAGCCATGAGAAAGTAACTAAGACAGGATTTGGTTCCAGGAGTGGGGTCTTTGATGTGACTGTACCTGACCATGCGACTCTAGAGTCTTTGGAAACTCCAAGGCAGTATAATGGTGAGGCAGTGCCTTTTAGCCAGATTTATGTTGAGATTAAAGAGCAAAGAGCTCAGCTGAATGATCCAAAACATTGTGAATTTGGCCAGAAAGTAAGCTCTGGTAAAGCTGTGGGCTGCAAAGATGGAACAGAGGGGAAATTGGTCACTGAAAAGATTGGCAAGGAAAAGCCAAGAATTTCAGAAGACAACAGAAAAGATGGCCTGAGGACATCACAAGAACCAGCAGGACTTCAACCTTTGCAGCCTCAGAGTTGCAAAGGTGAAAGACTTTATTTACTTTGAGAAGAGAGCCCTAGAACATCATATTCCAGAATGGTGGTGGCCTAGAGAATTTATTCCTCAGAATTGGGTTCAGAGTCCTCAGCAATCCAGGCACTTGACCCCTACAGCCAAGAAGGATCAAGCTGGGAAGCCAACCTACTGCCAACCTACTGCTCCAGCTGACAGCATATCTTGGCGTCATCCACAAGGTGCTGGTTTTAGGTGCATTTAGAATGCAAGAATTGTGGGGTCAGGAAGGCTTCCATGCAGATTTCTGAAAAAGGCCTGGGAGTCCAGGCAGTATGCCCATGAGAGGACAGTGTGTGAAGCTGTGAGTACAAAGCTGAAGGTGCATTGGAGCACCCAGAAGTTTGGAGAAGCCAGAAAAGGTGGATTGTCTGAGGAAAAGTGCAAGGAGGGAGCAGAGCCAGATGAAGAGAAACAGCTATGGGAGCTACAACTACAGGAGTGTCATAGGGGCAGAACAACCCAAGCCACTTGGAGTTCGCAACTTGCCACACATTGTTGCAAATGATGGACACAGAATTACAGGAATTAACACTTGCCTTGATGGATTTTGGACTTGTTTTGTTTCCATCCCTTTGTATCCCCTTATTTTTACTTTTTGGAATGGTAATATTTATCTTGTCCCATTAAATGTTGGAAGTATTTCACTTTTCATTTGTATTGGGGCTCACAGCTAAGAGTTTGCCTTAAATCTGAGGAGGCTTTGGACTTGGATTATTCAGCAATGCTGAAACTGTTAGGACATTGGCAACTCTTAGAGATAGACTAAATGTGTTTTGCATGAGTCTTTGGGAGGTCAGGGGTGGAATGTTACAGTTTGTGTCTAGATGTCGCCACAAAGCCCTATGCAGTCACAGGAGGGACTTTTTCAGAGGTGGCTGAGTCTAGAGTTTCATGGTGATTGATTCATGGTGCAATGCTAGGATGAAGGGTGCTAGGATTAAGGATGGGGATTACTAAATCAGTCCACAGATTGGTAGTCTGAATGCAATATAAGGGACAGAAGGCAGCTTGTGTTCTCCCTTGCTTGCTTGCTTTTGCTGTCTTCTGTTTGCCACGAACTGGCTCTCTTCCATGTTGCCCCTCTGCCGTGCCACCCTGCTTCAGAGCAGCCAATTGTGGACTGAATCTCTACAAACCATGAGCTAAGTAAACCTTTCTCCCTTTAACTTTGGAGTATTTTGTCTCAGTAATGAAAGAACAATAACTAAGTCAATGTCCAAAGTTCTTTTTGGAAAGGTGACATTTTCTGTTTTAATAGTATACTGCTGTTTTTAAAAAAAATTTTTTAGATATATATTTTTTATTTTAAAAATTAAGAAACTGACCAAACAGCAATGAAGACAAAATCAAAACAACACAAAAACAACAAAAAATGATACCTGACCTCAAAACAAAATGATAGAAATTTACAATAGTTGCTATATTAGTTACTGTGATCTTCAACGAAGTTGCTCAGTCCACTAGACATGAGAATGTAAGACAGATCAAACAATCAAAGACAGTAACAAGTTAGAGGAGTTTGGAGCCTCCAATCGTCTTACATTGTGTCTATGAGATGGATGATTTATCACTGGAGCCTTGCACTTGCAGGTAATAGAAAACGCCGCCACCATTGGCCTCTACAAAAGCAAGGAGACTTCTGTTTCCATAATGGAAAAGGTCTCCCAGGCTGTAGGACTCGAATGCTCTTACCATGCCCTGCCTTCTCCCTCCAGTTTTCAGCTCTACTTCCTCAGAAATACTCCTGCCTTGCCCCACAATGGCAACCAGTCTGACCCTACTCGGGTTGCTGCAGCTGGAATCTGTCATGAACCCATGTTCAGGTAGGGAAGGAAGGGAAAGAGCTTGTGTTTCCCCAAGAGCAGTCCCAGCTAAAGCCTCCCTCCTCCCCCTGGCTGTGGCGTGTCTGTGTGAATGTCTTCTAAAACCAGTCTCTGTAGCCTGTGGATTGCAATATGCTGATGATCGCTCTAAGCGTGGGCCACATTCTCCACCCCAGAGCCAAGGTGAGAGAGAATCCCAGAAAGTGTGAGCACAGGTTTCCTGAAAGGAGGAAAGAGGAAGTGTGCCTGGCAGGTGGAGATACAAAAATGTTTCCTACAAAGGACATCTAGCCAAATAGCAGTTCAGGTGATGAGAGCTTTTGCTACTTTAAGTGTTTTTGTAACTGGGATTGATTCCAGGGCCTTTCACATGCTAGATAAGCACTCTACTACTGAGCTACATTCATGGCCTCCTTTGGCCTCTTTATTGCAAGGGATGTGTTATGCGCTGAATGTTTATGTTGCCTTCACTGCCTCCCATTGTTCATATGTTGAAGCCATGACCCTCAATATGATGGTGACCTTCAGGAAGTAGTAGGTTTAGATGAAAAATTGAGATCTCTCCCTCTCTGTCTGTCATGTGAGGGCAGAGCTAGAAAGTGGCTATTTGCCAGCTAGGTCACACAGAGAACCAAAGCCACAAACAACTTCGTCGTGGACATCCAGCTTCCAGAACCATGGGAAATGAGCTAAGAGTGACGCATCAGTGCAAGATAATAAACCCTGCACTAGTGACCTGCTTGCCCCTCTGTGAGTCCCCACATTCTGGGAATATTTGACTTTTCAGATTTTAGCTAACGAATGTTGCAGCTCTGTGGGAAGCCCCTTGCCCACTGAGCCCTTTCCTTGTAGGTATGGCAAAGGAAAAGATGGCAGTATTGGCCAAACACTGGGCCCTCCCTGCCCAGATGCACAGAGGCAGTAGTTCAGAGTATTTTATGTAAGTGCCCACAAGACTCTGAACACAAGAAGAGTCAGGTCCTGTCAGCCTCATTTTTTTGCACAGCCTTCCCTCCTCCTTGCAGCCTGGCATGCACCCACCAGCCTCAGGATCCAGTCTTACATCACTGTCTGGATAAAGCCTTTCCTGCCTCTCAGGAAGAGGGAACACTACCTCCTTGTAGTGCTGTAGAATCATGCTCATGTTTGTGTATGAACATTTTTCATCTAGTATTCTATTGATGTATGTGAGTCAGTTTCCTTGGAAGATTTAGAGAGATTGCGGATGCAAACTGTATCTTCTAATTCCTGGTCTTTGGGGTGGTGGAGAATTGGAGGATTTCAGGGAGATGAGAGTGGTGTGGGTTGGGGTCATCTCCAAAGGGATAGGTTTTGCATGGCCAGGGTTTCTTGGACCCAAGAAATACCAACATTTTCATTCTATATACATTTCCATTTAATGTTTACTAGTTAGCTTTATACTTATGGGACACAATACCTGGTACTATAGACTCGAGGCTTTTATAGGTAAATGGATACAACTAGAGATTATACTTATAAATGAAATAAATCAGACCTGCATGTGTAAATTTCATATTGTCCCCCCAGTGTAAGAAAGTGAAAGAGTAAATAAGACCCAAAAGGTACAATAGATATTGTGAAAGGAAAAGGAACTGCTTAGAGGGAAGAACAACTGGGATAGGGGAAGAAAAAAATATACATATATACACAAGATAGCTAAGATAACTATACTACTAAATTCTATTAGTTCATTGAAATGAATGGTTTGTGCTTATATTGTTTGATCAGTTTTGCATGCTTATATCTTGTAATCTGAGCAACTACTTTGAAGATAACAATATGCAATATAATAACCATTGTTAATTTCTTATTATCTTGTTTTGAAATTCTGTATCATTGTTTTTATTTTTTTTTCTCTTAAAAAATACCTGAGCCTGGCATGGTGGTCCACGCCTGTAATCCCAGCACTTGGGAGGCTGAAACAGGACTATTGCTGTAAGTCTGAGGCCAGCCTGAGCTACAAAGTGAGTTCAAGGCCAGCCTGAACTGCATAGTGAAACCCTGTCTCAAAAAGACAAAAAAAACAAAACAAAACAAAACAAAAACCAACAAAAGCCTGATGCCCGTATGTTAATGGAAGGGAGGTTTAATTTGGCTCATGTGAAGGGGGTTCATTCTCTGGTCAGCTGGCTCCAAGGTAGAAACATCATGGCAGAAGGGGACAGTGGAGCAAAGCTGCCCAGTTCATGGCACCCAGGAGGCAGAGTAAGGGGATGGTGCCAGGGAAGAAGGGGTGAGGGACCAGACATAGACTCTGAAGCTATGCTTCCATGACTCACCCGGACACAGCCAGAAGTGTGGTCCGCCAATCCCCTGGGCAGATCCCAAAGCCAATCAAATTAACACTCCTGGCTAACCACAGTGCCTTTCATTTCTATTTTCTATTTCTGGATATGTCGATAAGGTATATCATATACAGAATGGTGACATATATAATTAAGAAATATATAGTTGACATACCATACTTCTAAATATGCATATGTTGAGAATTTAGCCTTCAAATATTTTAAAGGATGGAATGTGAGATCAAAAACAGAGAGGATCTGGGTTTAGAGCATTGTTTTTCCTTTTTTGTCTTTTTGATGACAACAATCACCACAGAAGCATACATCACATTATGATCCCATAAATGTGGGTGGGGGAAAAAGCTTGAGGAAATGCTTTATGAAGGACCCTGCACCAATTTCTGTTGCTTGGAGTACACTCCTGTGGGTCCTGAGGGCAGTGAGAAGGGAGAGCCTCTTCCTTTGGATCCCTGAGCTGCACCTCTGGAGGGAGACCCAGGTCACCCTGGGGGTCTTAAGGTCTGAGGACCAAGGACTTGGACTCATTTTGTGGATGATGAGTGAGGGTTCTTGAAAAAGGAAGAAGAAAGAGAGGACATGTATGAGGCGATGACTGGAAAATATGCGCTTAGTGGAAGCCAGCCTGCCTTGTGGTGGTGGTGGTGGGGTTGGGCCAGACCACACGCAGCTTTGAAAGTCAGGTAGAGAATGTTTCGACAAGGTAGATGGCAATAATTCATCAGCACTATGAAGTCCTATCAGCCTTACCTCAGTCAGTCACCTGAAAAGTATTAGCACAAATTCCCACGACGTTGAATCTTGCCTAAATTATCTTGGGTGCTGAGCACACATTTTGGGGGTGGAGGTGCATCTGCCTTGCTTCTCTACACCTCTTTTCAGGGTGAAGGTCAGGAACAAATATGCTGGTGCTCAGACCCTATGGGGTAGTGATTCCACAGGGACAGGTCATCTTCCAGCAAGCAGCCCAGGCCCTGGGACTTGCCTGGGAAGAGCTCTGGGCTGCCTTGTATTCTGGAACTTGAAGTTTTCTCCTGCAACCAGGGGCCAGAGGCAGCCGACCTGAGACCAAGGCCTGTGTTCGGTTTGCTGAAATGAACACCAAGGCATGCCCTCCTTCCCTCTCCCTTATTCACTCCTCTTTTTCTTTCTTCTTTATTGGGCAAAGATGGCAGAAAGAGAAGTTTCTTCACCTGCTTCCCACAGCAGCTCAGTGGCTGTTCTGATCCTAAATCACCCTGCACCGGGCCACCCTTGTATTTCATGGGAATTATCTGGGGGTTGCAACCCAAGCCGTAGTATAAAAATAGCACTCTAGTTTGGATTTGGCCACAGCTGTGCCTTTTAAGCAGAATTAAAGTCATTTTGCAGTCGTAATTCTTGCCCAGCAAACCAAGTGCGATCTGGAGGCTTTCTGCAATGCAAGCCTGGGTGATGGGCATTGGATGCTATCTATACCCTGCCCTGCTAGGCTGCATGAGGGGCTTGAGTGGGGTCTCAATGCCCCAGTTTTCAGGAGTTTATTAAATTGCAAATGGGAAACTTTTGGTTAAAAGGGCTGGCTGTGATCCAATTAATACATTCATTTGTAACTGTGGAGCCCCGGGCTATGCAGAGGCACCAGCTCAGAAATGTGTGTGTTTGAGTTTCATCTGGGTCTTAGCAGCCGCTCTCTGAAGTCAACCTGGTAAAACACTGCCTTGCTTGGCGCATGCCCTTGGTCACCTTTGCCAACTTCTCCGGGGAAAGGCAGCATGAGTTTTGCTCTTTTCATGCTCCTAAGGAATCCCACCTTCCCCAGGGTGGAGAGGTTCTTGCCAGTTGACCTTCTGATTAACCAGGGGAGGTATGAAGTGTGAGGTGTATCGATTGGCTTTGGCTTTTGGGAAATAGGACAAAGGTGCTTTCTGCTGATGGCTAAAACTAATTACAACACAGGACCGCTGGGCTTTCAGCATCCTCAAGCAATGTCCTAAGGCCTCTTAGGAAATAAACAGAACCTAAGCACAAGGCAGGATAAAACAAGGAGAGAGGCTCTTTTTCATGCCTTACATTTATTTGACTTCTGTAAGTGGGAGTTCTGTTGCAAAGACCGACTTGTTCTTATGGTTGTGTTTCTTTGATAACACAGGAGTCTCTGGGGGTGATTCTTGTTCTCCAAGCCCACTGTGCAGCTGGGCTTAGCGTTTCCAGTGTGCCCCAAGCCTATCTGACCTGATCACACATTAACAAAAGGGCTATTTGGCTTCAGAGTCTGTGAAGTGACGGCAGAGATAATTCATAACCCTGGCTGCACAGCAGAACTGGAAGCAAATCTTGCTGCATGAGCCCCATCCACATTCTCTGCTGTCCAATCTAACACACGCTCTAGAGCTCTCCTCTGAGTCTCGGGTCAGCAGTGCTGAAGCTGGGGCTGCAGGTTGCCAGCTGTTCATGCCCCTCTGTGCCCCTGCTGTGCTGGTTCCTCCTCTCCTTGTTCACTGAGCCTGCAGCCTGAGGATCTTCTAATGTACGATGTGCTCTGCCTCGCTTCCAAGCCAGATCTTGAGCACAACCCTAGAACTGATTACACTCACTGACACTGACACATCCCCTTAATCTTGCTGGAAGTGTGGCTCAGATCCTGCCTCTAGGACACCATTACCTTGTCCTGGAGACTAAATTCCCACATATACCCCAGTCTCACCACCAGCACCCTTGTTTTGTTTCCTAGGTTCCTATTTTTTGCTGTGATCACCCATCCATTAACATGGGTCTCGCAAGCTCAGGGCTCTGCTTTGCTTCTGCAAGTCCATCTCAGTTCTTAAGGTTCTTCCTGGTAGTTGGAGTCTGACTGCGGATTGCTTCTCTTGCCTGACTTGTACTGCTTATCCCTTTAGATGTCCTGACATTGTCCCTGTGGAGGACAATATCCCATGTGGAGGTAGAGCAACTCCCCGTCCTATCCCCACACCCTAATCCCTGGAAGCTGTAATTACACTAGGTTATGTAATTACAGGTTCCAGGGAAAAGGGCATTTAAGGTTGCAGAAATTGCTACTTAGCAAATGAGGAGATTAACCCAGGTTATCTGTGTAGGCTCAGTGTTGTCACGGGGATTCCAACAACAGGGGACAATGCTGTCACAAGTGGGAGAGGAAGGCAGAAGGGAAGTCAGAGCGGTACCCATTGGAGAGAAGCGCTGGCTTCAAAGATGGAGGAAGGGGCTGGTGCTTTGACAGTGTCATCACAGAGCTGTTCCAGCCATGCAGCCGCTAGGACCAACAATTACAGGGTAAAACCTGTTACACTGGGGAGTGGCTTGGGGCTCCTCAGGACCTTGTGTGTGTCACCTCCCATCTCAGCATGACCTGGCTGCTGCCTAGGTACTGAGTATTTTCAAGACTCTTGGATGTGTTTGGGTCCCAGCCATGGGAAAATGATTATTAGGGAAAGTGACACTTGCTGGAATATTGCAAAATGAGAAGCTAGGAGCTAGTCAGGCAAAAAGATACAGTGTGGAGGGTGAGCTTAGGCAGTTTGGCCCTAGGAGAAACTGAGCAAATGCAAGGAGATAAGGAACCACTGGGTGAATCCAGACACCTCAGCAGTCTTGGGATGTTGTCCAGGGGATGGCGGGAGGATGGCAGAGGAATGAGATGGGGCCAGGGCTGCACAGGGGCAGGCAAGGAAGAGCTGTGAGCGCCCCCTCAGGCGTGGGGGTCTCCACAATGGAGTGTGACTCTTACCCTTGTGCTGAGGAAAGGCATCTCTGGGTTCTGTGTGGAGGCAAGGTGTCTCCGAGAGAGGCTGGGGACGCTTGTGGAGGCTGTGGAAAATGCCAGGCAAGGTTGGGAGGGCTGCAGGGAGGATGGGGAAGATGCGGGGGCAGGAGGCCAGATGTGGGGGATACTGTGGAGGAAGAGCCAGCAAGGTCCAGAGATTGGAAATGGCCAGTGAGAGAGGTGGGGGTCTGCCAGGGTTTGTGTGGTAGTAGCCTGGCATCTGCGCTAGTGTCCTAATGCTGCGGTGACAAGTTTCCATGGATGGGAAGCTCTCACTGCATTGTCTCAACTCTGGAGCCCAGAAATCCAAAATACAAAGTGTCAGCACAATTGGTTCCTTTCGGTGTCTGTGGGGCAGGATTAGTTCCATGCTTCTCTGCTGTCCTACTTCTGGTGACTCTGGTCATCCTTGTGGTCTTTGGCTTGTAGATATATCCCTCCATCTCTGCCTCTGTTTTGCAAGTTCTCTGTGTATCTCTGCATCTTGAATTTCCTTCTGTCATTCGTTACAAGAGAGCTATTGACTTAGGGCCCACTGTAAAGTCAGGGTGATCTCGAGATTCTTCACTTAATTCTATCTTCAAAGACTCTTATGTCAAATAAAGTTACAATCTGATGTTCCAGGTGGACATAGCTTTTGGAGGACACCACTGTATCATTACATCATCTGAACAATGTAGAAAATGCCAGTGAGGAAGGAGCTGGGAAGCCAGTGATGAGTGTAGTGTCAGGTGTGTAGCATCTGAAGAATGAATAGGATGTCTAGGTAGAGATGTGCAGAAGGTGCTTGTGTTGGGAGCTCAGGAGAAGGGCGTGGGCACTAGCATATGTAGGCAGAGGAGAATAGGTATTATCATTGAAGGAGAGCTCAAACCATAAGAAAAGTATGGGGTAAGAGTGGGCTCTTGAAAAAAGTCAATAATTAAGTGAAGGTAGAAGAGGCAAAGCCCTCTAAGGGCACCAGGAATGAGTGGTCACAGGAGTAGGAGGAGAAGCATGTGCTGTTCCTCTTATTTGCTAAGGAAGCAGATAATTTCATGGCAACTCCTTAGGGTCAAGTGAAGCAAGGAGACCAATTAAGACAATTCCTGGTCTCCAATGTGTCTCATGTTTGAGTGAACATGGATTAAAGAAAACCCTGTCATTTCCCCTGCCCTGGCTGATGTCTACTCAGTTTTACAGTGACAATTAGTAATAATGGACAACACAGTGGGCACAATGAGGTAGACTTGGCAAGGAGGAGAAAGCTCTGCATTCTGCTTGTGGCATTTGAATTTCAAGATAATTAATTGGGTAGGGCAATACCCACACTGATCTAATTTCCCTTACAAACTTCTGTCTGCTCTAATGCTCCTAATTATCACAATTATAAGGTTGTTTGTCGGTAAAAAGGGGAAACCAAACCGTAGGAAATTAGATTAGAATGACATGCAGTTGAAAGCAGAGAAGTGAGGACATGATTTTGTGTCATTGTTTGAGATACATTATTGGCTGCATGGGCCACTGATCTGACCGGGATAGTATTTCTTAGGAGTTTTCAAGGCAGCAGTCTGGCACTGTGGGCCGATTAGTCATGGTTTGGTTCTCCAGTCCCAAATGCATTGGCAGGGTCTCAAGCGGTCTTGTACATTTCAACTCCCTGAGAATTATGTTCCAGTAATCTCATAGGTCATGTTACTCTTTTCTCTCTTTCCTAATTCTGTAAGAACCAGAAATTCTGTTAATTCTGAAAGGTGGCTTTAAATGTCAAAGGCTTTTTGCAAGCCCTCTTTGCTGGCTTGAGAGCTGAGTTTGATTCAGCTGGAATTTAATTGAGAATACTGATTGTTTTAATTGGCTGGGCTGGGTTTTACTGCAGGAAGAAATGATTCTACTATCTCAACAGCTTAGCACAAGAGTTTATTCTCACTCATTCTACCTATGGAACAGGGTGGGTAGCTGGGGGCTGTGACCTAACAGCTGTCTCTGAACTCTCTTGATGAACTCTACCATGTTTCATTATTATTTTTAATTGCCCAGGCTGGTGTTGGACTTGTGGCTCAAAGGGTCTTCCCACCTCAGCTCCTCAAGTAGCTGCCACTACAGGCTTATGTCAGCATACCCACTTCCCACCATCTTTCGAGTGTGTGGTCTGGGGCATTTGGACTCCCAGGTGGCCACAGCAGGGGAAGAGAGACTGGGGCTAGTTGACATCTCGGTTCAACTGCCCAGTCAGAAGCTAGTTTTGTGAGTGTCCAACCTCCAAATGCAAGGGGCTGAGATGTGCAGTCTTCTGCTGGGCAGGGTGAGAGAAGAATGAGATGCTAGTGATGACTGGACACATCTGCCAGGGTCTAGTGTAGACAGCATTGTGATCTGGACATTTCCTCACCGTGCACTGTTTAGTGAATGTCCCCTGATGCCTTTGTTTAGGCTAATTGTCTCTTAAAACTGCTTCCCACAAGTTTGACAGAGAATCTTCTTCTAGGAATTACCTCACTTTGGATATGTAAATAAATGTTTGATAAACATGTTTGGAATACTAAATAAGCCCATGCCTCCTCCTTTGGAAACTGCCTTCTTCAGATCATGTACTCTTCTCTTCCAGTGACCATTTTTGCCTCTGGACATCTTTGACTGGGCCAAGGTGAGAAAACCCCATTGGTTGATCAGTGTCCAATTAGATTCTGTTTCTTATAATTGTAAGTGAATGACACCAAGGCTTTCATTGGACAATGGTTTCTGGAACCTGGTAGGCAGGTTCCAGGCAGTTGTGTCCTAGCCGTCTCTGCAGCTCCCTGTAGTGGCCAACTTCAAGGCTGGGAATGCTCACAGACTGCAGCCTCAAAATATAAGAAATGAGATGCACGATCTTTCCACGTTCGATGTTACTTTTCCATGGTGGTTGTTTGCAGAACGTAGCTGCGAGGTGGTTCCAAGCTTCTCCCATTGTGCTTTTATAAATGAGTGTATTTGGCCTTGCGCCCAGGCAGCCAGTTCTCCGGGAGCGGCAGG
>NW_004955504.1:7306491-7320892 GCF_000276665.1 Chinchilla lanigera | reverse complement strand
TGTTTGTAACTCTGTATTGTCTGTATTGTGCTTGTGATATGTTGTAAAATGTTGTATGTCTGTTAATGTTTCCCTCCTTTTATCCTTAAAATAAAAAAAAAAAAAATAAATGAGTGTATTTGTGATTATAATAAACGCATTCATCATGAGGAGTTGGCACATACACATATTGCCTCTTGATCCTTTTTACTTCCTCTTCCCCTCCCCTCCCTCAGGATCCTGCATCTCGGATTCCTTTGCACCTCCTCAAAGTCTACCTTCCGGTTTGGTATCTTCAGCCATTAGAGAAACACAAATCAAAACAGAGCTATCATCTAGCTTTTATTTTGCTCTTTAGTTTATTTATACTTTGGGTTTCTCACATTAGAGAAATCATGCAATATTTAACCTTGTGAGTTTGATTTATTTCACTTAACATTATGGTCTCAAGCTCCATCCATGTTCCTACAGATAACTCAAATTTATCATTCTTTATCACAGACTAGTACTCCATTATGTATATATAGCACATATATTTTCTTTATCCATTCATCTGTTGGTGGGCATATAGGTTGCTTCCAACATTTGGCTTTTATGGGTTGTACTACTATTGACATGTGTGTGCATGTGTCACTGTAATATGATGTTTTTAACTCTTTTTGAGATACGCAGAAGAGGTACAGCTGGGTCAAACTGAGTCTCTGTTTTTAGTTTCCTGAGAAATCTTCATACTAATCTGTATAGTAGTTGCACTAGTTTCCATTCCTATCAACAATGTAGAAGGGCTCCTTCTCTCTACAACCCTGCTAGTATTTTTGTTTTGTTTTGCTTTTCTTTTGAAGTTTTTAATAATAGCCATTCTTTCTGGAGTGTCTCTTTGATTTGTGCTTCTCTAATGGCTGAAGATACCAAGCACTTTTTTTTGTACCCATCAGCCATTTATGAGACATGTCTATCATTTCAATTGCCCGTTCTAAAATTTGATCTTTTGTTTTTTGGTGAGGCATTCTGTTTTTTTTTTTTTTTTTTTTTTTTTGAGTTTTTAAGATATATTCTAGATACTTTCCCATTCTGTAGATTGTTTCTTCACTCTATTGGTTGTTTCCTTTGCTGTGAAGCTTTTAGTTTGATAATGATCCTACTTGCTGATTCTTGATGTTATTTGATGTGCAATTGGGGTTTTGTTCAGAAAGTCCTTGCTTATGCCTATGTCTTTGAGAATTTCACTTATTTTGTCTTTTGGAAGATTCAGTGTTTCTGTTTTTATATCCAGGTCTTTGATCCATTTTGGTTTTATGTTATATTTTATTTTAAAGATAAAAGAATGAAAACATATTAATAAATACACATACATTTACAAAATAACACAAGAGCAATACAAACAATACAGAATTTCAGACAAGATGATAGGAAATTAACAATGGTTGTTGTATTACATATTGATATCTTCAAAGTGGCTTCTCAGGAAAACAAATATAGACATGTAAGATTGATCAAACAATTAAACATTAACTGTTCCTTTCAGTAAAGTGATAGAAGTCAGTAGTACAACTATGTCAGCTATCCTGTGTATACATGCATGCTTAATTTTCCCCTTTTTTCTTTTCTCTTTTCCCTCATCCAAGTCATTTTGGTTTTAATTTAGTACAGGGTGGTGGATATGAGTCTAGATTTATTCTTTTGAATGGTGACAACCAGTTTTCCCAGCACCGTTGTTAAAGAGGTGATCTGTTCTCCATAATATATTTTTTCCATTTGTTGAAGATCAGATAGCTGAATGTGCCTGGAGTTGTTTCTACATCCTCTATTCTCCTCCACTGATCAGCATGTCTATTTTTGTGCTGGTATCATGCTGTTTTTATCACTGCAGCTTTGTGATAAAACTTGCAATCCATGATTTTGATGCCTCTCGCTTTGTTCTTATTGCCCAAAATTCCTTTTGCTATTCTGGATTTCATCTGGTTCTGAATAAAAATTAAGATTATTTCTCTAGATCTGTGAAGAATGCTGAGATTGCATTAAACCTATATGTTATTGGTCATATGGCCATTTTGACAATATTGGTCCTGCCTATTCAGATATAGGGGATGTCTTTCCATTTTCTAATGTCCTCTTTAATCTCTTTTTTCAGAGTGCTACAGCTTCCATTGTAGAGATCTTTTACTTCTTTGGTTAGGTTAATTACCAAGAATTTAACTTTTCTGAAGCTATTGTGAATGGGATTTTTTTCCTGATTTCTTTCTCAGTGGGTACATTGTTGGTGTCTAACAATGCTATTGGTTTTTGTGTACTGATTTTGTACTTTACTGTCTTGCTGAATTTGTTTCTTAGCTCTAGAAGTCTGGAGGTTTTAGGTCTTCTAGGTAGGTAGGTTTGCGTTTTCTAAAAATAAGGGTACTTTGATTTCTTCATTTTCTCGAGCTTCTGATTTTCAACACTATAAATCAGAAAGCTTGACTACTCCTAGTAGACTGAGTCTCACATTAGTACCAATCCCTGGACACATGTTCCGGCAGGGAGTCTGGTGAACCGACCACCAAAATACTTGTCTTATTTCATGACTTATTGGTTCTGTATCAGGCAATGCCCTAATGATGCTGTGGAGCTGTGTCCCCCTCTCCTCTGGGTATTGGGGTCCAGGAGAATATGCGACAGAGGCACAGATCCAGCTACAGCTCTTTGAAGGGTTTTTCAAAGCTGAGGTGATAGAGGAACTGAATACTGGGGTCTGTTTCTTAGAGACCCAAGGCAGAGGCCTGACAGTAGTCACAGAGCATTCCTCCTTGATGGGTGGCCACCAAGAAGTGCCTTAGGTGTGTCCTAACCTTCTGTAGCAGAGCACATTGCATTTTAAATGATTAGTGGACCTGGGCATTTCCCTGATCCACATCAGTGTTGTCAAGCAACAGAACCAAAGGTCAAGAGGAGTTGGGCCTGAAGCAGTCGAGGTACTGTGATGGGAAGAAAGCTGCTGTACAGAGAGCAGCAAGAGAATGGGGGAGTGCACGTGGACAGGGAAGAGAAGGGATGGAAAGCTCTCACTGCCCTCAATCACCTCCTGGTTCCTAAGCATCTTGCTGAGCCTTCTCTCTGTACATGGCCTTGAATGAGCTAGTTTGTGTATTTGCTCTTTTACTAGAAAAAACCCTGGTGGGATTCCCCTTTTTCTGGCACCCAGACCATTCCTATACTATGTACTCATGCAGCAAATGCTCTCCCACCTTACGAGGTCCTCTGCTGGGCCCTGGGCATAATAAAGTGGTAAGCAAGACACAGGCCTTTCCACGGGGCCTTCGCTCGGTGGGGTGGGAAACGTGCAGCGGCCACCAGGCTGTGATGATCCAGAGAGGTGAAGCGAGGATGCTGTCTTGAAAGGCTTCCCAGGGATGGACCCTGGGGGATGAGTAGGAGTGTGTCACCTGGAACCAGGCTAAAGGTAGGACAATGAGTGCTGCTGGGAGGAGGACAGTGTTTGGGACAAAGGCCAGTGAGCTCTGGCCATCTTGGGGATCCATGGCTAATAGTCCAGAACGCAGACATTTCTTGCTCAGTTACCTCTGATTCATGCCAACAAAACAAGGGTCAATTTTCACCCAGTGCTTCGCATTCTGCACAGCTCATTCATGCCTCAAAATTATTACCAATTCTTAATTAAATTAGTATGATGCCATAATAATTAAAATATTAAAAAGCATCATCAGTGAACTGCTAGAAGTTTCCTTCTGAAAGACTGGCTTTTGGAGGCACTCAGCAAAAAACACAAATTGAAGCTGCTACCCTGTGTTGAATGTCAGCCACGGCTTGTGAGTATCTTCCTTTGGTCCAAGTGTCCTGGGAATGTGTCTTGATGTACTGTCACATGCTTATGGTCTTTCAGTATGTGAGCAGACTTTTAAAAATTAAAATATACGTTTGCCTTCTAAATTCTTCCTTACTGCTTTAGACAGCATGTTAGAAGTTGAGAGTAGAACAGTAGTTACCAGCAGCTGGAAGAGTTGGTTGAGGTAGCAATGGGGAGATTTTGATCAACAGGGACTCAGCTGGGTGTGGAGGCTCACGCCTGTGATTCCAGCACTTAGGAGGCTGAGGGAGGAGGATTGCCATGAGTTTGAGGCCAGCTGGGCTACATAGTGAGTTCAAGGGCAGCCTGAACTACACAGTGAGTCCCTGTCTCAAAATACCAACCCAACCCAACCCAAACCAAACCAAAGTGAACCGAACCAAACCAAACCCAAAAACAAGGTCTCAGTTGCAGTTAGATAGGGATAAAAAGTTCTGCTGTGTTTTTGCATAGTTGGGTTATAATTGATGACAGTTGATTGTACTGGGTATTTTAAAAGCTAGACCAAAGGATTTTGAAACTTTTCATTTTAAAGAAGTTAATACTTGAGAATATAGTTATAACCCCCAGTACACGGGGAGCCTCGGTCAGGGAGCACCGGTCTTCCGGCTGGCTAGCTTCCTGCCTTGTAGGCTCCCGGAGGGAGGGCCCCCAGTGCACGGGGAGCCTCGGGTGGGGAGCGCCGGTCTTCAGACCGGCGGCTCACTCCTGGCCTCGTAGTTCCCTGGAAGGAGGGCTTCCGACGCACAGGGAGCCACGAGCCGGGAGTGCTGGTCTTACGGGTGGCTAGCTTCCTGCCTGGTAGGCTCCTGGAGGGAGGGCCCCCAGCACACGGGGAGACTCGGGCAGGGGGCACCGGTCTTTGGACCGGTGGCTCACTCCCGGCCTCGTCGTTCCCCGGAAGGAGGGCTTCTGGTGCACAGGGAGCCACGGGTGGGGAGTGCCGGTCTCCCGGCTGGCTAGCTTCCTGCCTCGTAGGCCCCCAGAGGGAGGGCCCCCGGTGCCCGGGAGGCCACAGGGCGGGGAGTGCTGGCCCTTGGGCCGGCCCCCAGCCTAACAGGCACCTGGGAGGAGGGGCTCTGGTGCACAGGAAGCCACACAGCGATGAGCGCTGTTGCATGCCAGCCCTCAGGCTGGCCACCACTGCTGCGTTGAGAACTACCATGACACAGAGAAACATTGACACAATTGGCTCACCATGCACCAGCTGCAGATGCCCACCCACAAACGTGTCTGAATCATCCAAACATGGAGAAACCCCTGGGAATACATGCCATACAACAGGTCACTCTTGTTCCTGCCATTGAGAACCAGAAAGGTCCAGAGTCAGCGGAGGAGCAGCTGGTAAACAAGGACTCAGAGAACATGAGAATACAGACTAAGCCCAAGGAATCAGAGGTCCTGTGGACTGGGTTCATGAAAGCCATTTGGAAGCTGTAAACCAGGAGGACCTTGCACAAAACCTGTGGAGACTCTCTGGAAGCCATTCTTCCCCTGACAGTACAGGCTGTGGTGGAGCTCTGGAGAGGTCTGCAGCAAGATTCCTGCTGCCTGTGCTGACAGTTGGGGAGAGGACACTAACTGGTTGTGGGGTCCCAAAGCAATGGGAAGCTGGAGAGAAAAAGCTACAAAGAATGGCTTTCACCCCAGATAGCTCACTTGAGATGTTAGTAAGAATTGCCTCCTCAGTATTCTATAGCCATGATGAGGAGGAGGCCAAGGAGAGAAAACAAAGAGACTGAGAAAAAGCAGCTGCTTTTGCTGCACCCCTAAGAGAAACAGATCCCAAGTCTGATTACCGGGGCCCCAAGAAGAACTCAACAACTGCATTCATCTGCTACCACTGTTAAAAGCCAGGCCACCTCAAGAGGAACTGCCCTAAAAGGCCCCATGGGCCATGCCCTGGATGCAAAGGAGACCACTGGAGATCGGTCTGCCCTCTGAGGTGGAGGCCCCAGAGCTCAGACCCATGCTACCAGTTAGTCCAACAGGAATGAGAGGGCTTGGGGCATGGTCTGCCTTCTCCCTCTGGCCAGACTGTCATCTCCATCGAGGAGTCCTGGGTAATCATGACTATGGAGGAACAAGAAAACAGCCTGTTGCTAGACACAGGTGCAAGTCTCTCGGTCCTTTTCAATCCTGACCTTCCTTCCAGCCGTCATACCTCAGTGAAAGGAGTCACTGGTGAGGAGGTAATATGCTATTTTTGACAACCCTTAGGCTGTAACTACTTATTAGATCCTTCTTGCATATCTCTGTCTTCCTGAGAAACCACTTTGAAGATACCACCATGTATTACAGCAGCCATTGATATTTTCCTACTAATCTATCCATAAGTGTGTAAAGTTTGTAATGTTCCTATCCTATTTCATAAATGGATGTATGTTTATTATTATGTGTTTCCTACAACAACCATTGAGAATAGTTAATGATTTTTCAATAGGTCACTCATGTATAGCTCTATTTATTTTCTTTAGAAGCCACTTTGAAGATACCGAAGTACAGTACAACAACTATTGATAATCTCCTACCTCTTTTGTCTGTAACTCACTATTATTTGTCTATTTGTTTTCCTGAGAAACTATTTTGTAGATAACAATATGTAAAACTAACCATTGATAATTTCCTACCATTTTGTCTGTAATTTGGTAAGTCCCCCCTATTACTATGTTATCCTTCTTTTACTCTTTAAAATAAAAAAAGAGAGTATAGTTATATTTAATCTGATTTGATTAATTTAATTTAATTTGATTTGAACATTATACAATGCATATGTATAACAAAACAGCACATGGTAGATACCCCATACAGATGTACAATTTTTAATTTTCAGTGAAAAAATGCTAGGGTTTCTTCCGAGGGGAGACTTTTGTTGTTTCATGTTAGCCACTCACGGACTTTCATCATTGCCGGCCCCACTCAAGTACAAACAGCCAAATTGCTGAGGTCAGCTGGCAACTCCCAGGCAAGCCCACTATGGGACGCCTGGAACCATGCCTGGAACCACGCCTGGAACACAATGCTCCAGGCTCCTTCCCTGGTCATCTCTCACCTTTTTCTTGCTATCATCCTGTTGATTTCCTAGTTAATAGAAAATACTTGATTTTTAAAATAACACAACTTTTTTTCCCAATAGGAAGAATCTGGGAGTGGGATTTTAAAAAGCTGGGATTTTTAGACCTAGAAGGATCCCCAAGGTGAACACATGCAAACCATTCCTAGAGGAATCTTAAGCGCTTTCCTCCAGTGTGACACTGGTGTGTTATGTTACAGCCCCAAGTGTCTGTCTTCTCAAGTGTGAAACTGGAGCATTAAAGTGGATTATCACAGAAGACTTTTCCTACTCCAGAATCCTATGATTCTTTACAGTGCAGGGAGAGAGGCCGAGGGTCTGGGCTGAGACATCCACTTCCAGTTCAAAGGTACTGCCAACCTTGGAACTGACAACCAAGCATCCTATCAACTCTCTAACGTGTTAAGTAGTGGTCTATGAGTCAAATCCCATCTAAGGCAGTGTTTTCATTGTTTATTCAAAACACAACTCACATCAATATTTGTCAGTTACAAGTGGCAACAGGAGATAAAGGATTTTCTAAAAGGTCCTTGAACATCTAAGTACTAGTCCTGACGGTGGGTAGAATTAGAACACTCAGAGTCTCCATTTGCCATGATATTTCTCTTTCTTGTTTTGACCTTTATATTAATACTAGCTCCATTTCTAAAATTTCCACCTTAGGTATAGCACAACAATATAAATGAACCCATTTATTCCCAGAGAAGGTGCCCTTGTCTCATCACTGGGAAATGAATCTGTGCACAGCTCATCTGGAATATTCAGAGGTGACTGGAGGGAAATTGCTGGCAGATGTGTGTGCGTGAGCTGGGGGTGGAATTGGAGGCTGCTGGCTGAAGGAACTGGGGGGCTGGGCAGGAGCTGGAGGGGGCAACTGCTGCACAACTGGAGATACAGTTTTGACTGTAGAAAACTTGGATGTCTCTGTACACAAAGCCATACTTATTTGGAGCTCATGACTGTGTAATGGGATGCAGGTGAAGCTACTCTATTTAAACAGTTGACTCAATGAGCAGTTAAGGTTTCAGGGGCAATGTGTGTTTGGAGGGCCTGTTCTCACCCATTTCTGCCCATGCCCCTTTTACCAGGTGAGGAGTCTGGGTACAAAACTTAGGCTCACTTTCTCTATCTTCTTCTGTGTGTCCCAGGCCCTGGGATTTTCTGTCCAAATAGCCTTGGTCTTTTTCTGAGGCCTATGCAGGTGTCTTCTGCACGTTGTTCTCTGGAGGCACCAGTCTGAGGCGTGCGTGTGTCCCCGGACCCCTCGGGTATCTGAGGTTTACTGGTTTACAAGAATAAGAGGCGGCTGGAGCTAGGATGTGAGGCCAGGAGTGTTTACACACATGCAGCTGAGCAGCTTTCAGAAAATAAAGGATTGCCAAACTTGAGTTTGACCTTCTGGGTCATTTGAAGGTGTATTTAACAAGGTACTAGTAGAACAGGTAATTTATTTAAAAATTTGTTGACGATGATAACTTGGACATAAAAACACATAGATCTGCATCATTCACTTGTCCTAAGGATGATAGAGGTGGGCCTGGTGTTTAAAATACTTAAAAGGATAAAGTATCTTTATTTTTTTTTATTTTTTATTTTAAAGATAAAAGGAGGGAAACATTAACAGACATACAACATTTTACAACATATCACAAGCACAATACAGACAATACAGAGTTACAAACAAAGTGGTAGGGAATTAACAATGGTGGTTGTATTACATATTGATATCTTCAAAGTGGCTTCTCATGAAAACAGATATAAACATGCAATACTGGTCAACCAAAGACTCATTGACAGTTTCTTTCAGCATAGAAATAGAAGGCAGAAGAACAACCATGTTATCTATCCTGTGTATACATACATACAAAATTTCTCCTTCGTTCCCTTCTCTTAAAAGGATAAAGTATCTTTAGATGATCTCTTATACTTCTAAACTATCTGTTTATATGTAAATTATTGATGTACCTATCATCTGCTTTCAGCTACTTGCTAAAATTGATTCTTAAAGACTTTTTGTCAATGCCTGTTTTACTGGCTTATGTATTTTTTTTATCTGAACTTGGAAGAAAAGTACCCCAGATGTGGCTGAATCCCCTTGGCAGTCCTCCTGCTTGTCCGACCTGTCAGTGCGACACTGTAGAAGTTAGTATCTTGCACCCTGGGCCAGCTTCTCCATTAACACTTGCTGCTCCTTCTTAAAATTTCAACTTCACAACAGATCTGGGGCCTGGAAGCTTTCCTAAATTTGTGTGAGATGTGTGCATGTGTGTGTTTGTGTGCCTGTGTGTGTGTGTGTGTGTGTGTGTGTGTGTGTGTAGGGAAAAGAGATAATAAGCAGTGCTGATGATGGGCAGGCTTTGTTCTAAATACTACATGGCTTTAGGGACCTCTACACAGTTTCTGGGGCCCGTATCAAAATAAAAATACAGCGTCTTTTGTTTAAAAGTGACTGAGAATCTCAAGACAATGACAGAAGCACGAGACTACAAAGGTCATGCCCTAGGGAGCTGGCCCCTGTCGTGTATGAGCTAACCTTCAGAACAACATTTGGAGCTTATTACTGTGTCCCTATTACAAAGGGAATTGCTGAGGTACAGAAAGATGCATGTAGTCTGTCCGAAGTCATGGGGTTAAAGGAACACAGCTAAGATTTGCACCCAGATAGATTTGGTTCTTTAACCATGTGCTTGACTGTCTCAAGGGGGAGATTGTGATCCTCCAGCCTGCAGCACACCTGAGGAAAGCTCTCCATTGAATGTCAACTCTTTCCTCAGTTTCCTTTCTGGTTTGTGAGCTGTTCCTACCCTTCAGCCCCTAAAAAATCACAGCCTGTATAATGAAAATAAATCACAAAAGCCAAGAATGGACGACCCCCTCCAGTAACTTATTGGCCCCTTACTATATTTTAATTTAAACATCCCCTCTGGGGAGTGTCCTCCCCCCATGCACACACACAAACCAAGAGGCTTAATAAGGTTTTAAACCAACAAAAATCAATCTTATCCTAGGAGAGACTTTACCGCTGAGAAAATCAGATTTTCTCCATATTGTTATGGTAACCAAATTACATTTCCTTTAAAATATTCTACATATTTTCCCCCATTTATTCACCTTTATTTTTCTTGTCTTCCATTAGCCCAAACTTTATTCTAGATTGTTCCAGAGTTCAAGCAATATGTCCTGATTCTTGTGATGTTTTAACACATGCAATGCTCGTGCTTTAGCCTGTTTTATGTAAATGTGTTTCCTTCCAACAAGTTTTGCCAAGAAGTTATTCTTAATGTCAAGAGCTATTCCGGAGTGAATGGAGAAATGTGACATTCTACCCTTTAGGAGGATACCTCGCTATGTTCTCCCAAGATGCTTGAAGCAAAGCCTGATTATTATCATCAGAATTTATAACTAATTGATTTTGCAGCATTTATATCAGAAAACAACTATGTTAAATATATCCTTTCTAATGGAATTGGAATTTTGGGCAAGCGACTCTTCAAATGATGACTACATTCCAAAGGTCCCTTTTGCTTGACTAAATTACAGGTTAAGAAGAGTGTGTCTTGTATATCCGAATCTTCCTTCCTATGTATCCCAATTCCCATTCCAAAGAGGATCTATAAATTGGCCTGAAAGTTAGGGGAATGGGAAAAGGGCAAAGATTGAAGGAGAAAGGAAATCTCCTTGAGAAAGTTTAAAATAAATTAAGTAGATCTGATTAGTAAAGGAGACAGCTATACTTTAAGAAGATGTGAAATGTTCTGTACAAATCATTTTATGTTGATTAAACAGTATGCTATAATTTCTTTTCTAAATTGAATGAGCTACAGTGAAAAATGGTATTTGGCCCACCCTGAACAATAACTTCTCTCTGAAGGCCTTTACTGTGAATTAAGAATTTTAAATTAGATGAAGAAATAACAATGCATGAAGTTGCTTAGCAACCATTATATGTCTGTTAGTAGTAGAGACTCCAAATGGATAGGTTTTGGGTCACTTTCAGAGGACAAATAAACTAATTACCTGAGACAAAATTAAATGAATTTCTAAAAGCTAAACCCATGCCAACATCATTTTATTCATACATTTGTGCCAAGGAGAGATGTTTCCATGATTATGAAGGTTCAGGACTTCGGTTACAGCTCTTGAGTCAGTACTTTCTCAGTGGTACAAGTGCCTTTGGCTTTGAGGGGACAATCACGACTGGAGGTCAGACTCTGGGAAGGCTTCAAGTTACAGATGGGTCAGTGCAGCCCTTGTCCTGTGATTTCTGTGGATATAGATGGCCTCGCATTAGCATGGTGGGCTCTAGTTCCTGTCTTTTACAGCATCATTACTAAACACTGACAACAAAGCAAGTCTCAGAATGAATCCTAGTCAGCACAAAACTAGTCTTTGGAAACCCTTGGAAGTCCAAGTTTACTGTCATTAGCCTTTTTGAAAAGCTACAAACAGAACGCTAGCAATTCAGTAGAGTCCGACATCAGAATGCTAACTAGACTCTGTCCTGCACATGCCTGGGTGGAGGTGCCTGGAAGATATTTCTAGACAGTTCACCTGGCTTAATGACCAGTCCTTTTACCAACAAAAAAATCATTTTTATCATCATTTGTGCTGATTAACAAACTCTGATTCTGAGCCACAGTGCAGTAGCTGAAGACTCCGTATTGTGGGCTTGTGAAAAGTGTCTCATACTGAGGAACTGCTCCTGCAGGGAAGACTCCTGACTGGGATATTGGAAATGTGCACTTACTACTCCCAGGATGTAGATCAAAATGAATTTATATAGTAGTGTATTTTACCTAATTTAGGATGTAGATACTTTTTCTTTCTTTCTTTCCTTCTTTGTTTCTTTGTTTCTTTCTTTCTTGGTGGTTGGTGCTAGAGTAAAGTTAGGGCCTTGAACACAAATATGACTATTTTAAGTGTTACTAAGAAAGAAAAAAATGCTGCCAATAATATTGCCTTATCACTTTAACATTTTATTTTATGTCCATTGATAGAGCCTCCTTACATTAGGTTTAGATTTTTTGCCATAGTTCATAGATTAAGCAAGTTCATAGATTAAGAGAGCAAATGTAGGTGAAGAACTACTTAATTTTCCTAAAAAAACCCTTCATATCCAAAATTTGGCTTTTATCAGTCACTTTCTCAAATAAAAATCTACTATTTTTGTTGACCTGGTGTTCTGTTGCCATGACACTGATGATGCCCGGTTACCTAAAATAAACAAAAGCCATTGGCTCTGAGCTCTTACCTGGCTCTGCCATTATGTAGCCTCAGCTGCAGTGAAACTTATTAAATTTGGGGGCAAAAGAGATGTTCAGAAAAAAGATACTAAATAGAAAATACAAAGTTAAGGAGAGTTGTGATTACTTTTGAAGAAAAAGAAACAGAAACATTATAAACCACTATGGAAAGGAAAGGTCAGATTTTCCAATCAACAGTAGTCATATACCACAATGTAAAATGTTAACAATGACATAAATGTGTTCATTAACTGACTTTGGGACCAGCCTGTATTGTGCTTTTCTTTCTTTCCATTCTTCAGACTGCACACTATGTGGCCGCCCTGTTCCACTGGGCTATGGGATAGGTAACTGTTATCTTGGACACTGTATTCATTGACTACTGTTCATGTGAAGAGCAGTTCTGTTGCTGGAACCCAGGATTCTCCAGCCCATTTCACCGCGACAGTTGCATTTTGCCTGCCATTTTCCATCAGCATGACAGACAGAGTCCTCTCAGGTATTGGCCTGTATGAGACACCACCCACCCAGGTGTTTGTAGAACTTATTGTTTGACCTCTTTAAACACAGGAATTCTTGTCAATTCTATTTTGTGTGATTTGCATAAAAAGACAGGTGTGTTTTGTGTTGCAAGCATTTTGTGTTCTGAGTTTTTTCACAGAAAAGCACTTCTGTTTGGACTTGGGCTCATAACTGAACGTTCTGCTTGTAATTTTATCCCTTTGGCTTTAGACTTGCCTGACCTTGTTCTTCCTCCATTATGTTCATGTTCGAGGTGTTAGATTAAGTCTTTTTGGAGTGTCTTAATGAAGTACTGTGGTCTTGGTGGCTTAAACATTAAAAATTTATTTTCTGTCAGTGCTAGAGCTGTCAGTCCAAGACTGGTGTCTTGCCAGGTGTGGCTTCTCCTAAGACTTCCCTCCGTGGCTTGCAGGTGGCCTGCCTCTGTCTGTGTCCTCACATGACCTTTCTCTCTGTGCCTGCCCATCCTGTGCCTCTTCCTCTTTAAGGGCTCTGCTTCCACTGGATTAAGGTTCTGCCCTTATGGTCTTACTTAACCTCAAAGACCTCTGCCATGGCTCGGATGTGGTTTGAAAAAGTCATGTGCTAGAAGCTGGGTCTCCAATGAGGTGGTTTTGGGAGGTGCTGGAACCCATAAGAGGTGGGACTGGTGTAAGTCAATTAAATATTTGGGGTGCATTACCCTCCAAATGGGTCAGTACAGTTCTTGAGAGCCCAGGTAGTTTCTCTGAGAATGAGTTGTTACAAAAGAGCATTAATTCTGAAGCCCCTGGCTTCTTGGCTTGCATGTGATCTTCTGTCACATGCACTCCTACTATGATGTAGCCAGAGGCTCTCACCAGAACCAAGCAGATGCTGACACCATGCCCTTGAATCTCCAGAACTGTGAGCTAAATAAACTCCTTTTGAAATAAAATATCCAGCTTCAGGTGTATCATTATGGCCACAGAAAATAAACTGAGACACCTCTTAGAGGCCCTGTCTACAATCCAGTCACACTGGAGAGTGGGGCTTCCGCTGAAGACTTTCACAAGGATACAGTTCAGTCCATACCAGGGTCACAGATACTGCTGGGGTGGAGTCTGATCTCAGACCCTGTACCTTTGTGCCATGCTTCTGGGTGAAGTGGCATTGTGGGTGGCAGGGAAACCCAGGAAACATGCCTATCCTAGGGCGGCTAGCAACAGCTTAGTCATGGAAATGCCTGAGCTGCGTAAACTTCATCAGCCTCAACTGACAAATCAAACTCTCTGTTTCTCCTATTCAACTTCTTCAGTCCCTAAAATGTCTGTAGTTTTCTCACCACTGCTTACCATGAAAAGAAATGGGAAGGGCACAAACTGGAGTAAAAGGAGAGATAAAGATCTTTACTAATACTGGGTAAATATCTTATTTTTACAGATATAACTCACATCAACATACTGCAGGGGGTGTCACTGAGCCTTGGCGGGATCCTGTGCAAGCTTAAATTAAGCCCTGAAGCTTAAAGTTTATTGGCTCCATGGTAAATTCATATCTGAGAACTAACTCATTTTTATGCCAACTTTGGGAATGTTGCAGTGAATATCTGTTTCACCGTTCTCCAACCCCTCCCTGCAACCATTTAACTTCTTTTTTTTTTTTTTTTTTTTTTTTTTAAGGATAAAAGGAGGGAAACATTAACAGACATACAACATTTTACAACATATCACTAGCACAATACAGACAATACAGAGTTACAAACAAAGTGGTAGGGAATTAACA
>NW_004955504.1:7257361-7300246 GCF_000276665.1 Chinchilla lanigera | reverse complement strand
GGCTGGGAATCGCGGTGGTATGAGTCCGGCCCACACTCGGACCCAGGAGCGCTGCAGCTCCCGGAGAACTGGCTGCCTGGGCGCAAGGCGCGGGGGGCTCCATTTAACTTCTAAGAATGAAAAAGTATTCTACTTAGACCACAGGATCTTCCCCTAATTGCTAACACCTTCCCAAAGATTTTTTTAAAATTACACTTTTATTTTGAGATCACTAGAATTTCACATGCTTGTAAGAAATACTAGCATGGAAACATCCTAGTATAGACACATCCATGAACCCTTTCCTCTATTTCCTTAAGTGGTGGAAGTTTGAAAAACTATGGTGTGACCCCTCAAGCACGATGTGGACACTGATGTAGTAAAGTTACAGAGAATTCCCATAACCATGAAGATCCCTCAGGGTTTCTTTTCCAGAAAGGGTGACTGGAAAATATGGTACATCGTTAAATTTTAAAAACCGATTACAATAAAGGACACATTGTCAAGGATGATGTTTGAGACAATACATGGATATTGTGAGTATTTTGAGGGGATTAAGGGCAATGTGTATTTTACTGTAACAAATTTGTTTTAACAATTATCATTGTTTTTCATCACCCCCTATTGATCAAATGTTAACAGCAATTTCTGTTAAATAAAAATAGCACAGTGAGTCCTCACTCATCTTATTCATTCAATCTAGTACACTGTGACTTTTGGTTCTTCCCCCAAATAAAAATGACCATTGAAGGCAAATATTTTGAATCAGTTCAAGACATCAAGGTAGCCAAGACAGCCCAGCTAGACACTCATGAAAGAGGCCTTTCAGAACTGCTGCAGAAAATGGCAAGAATGTTAAGAAAAATGTGTTTGAAGCAAGGGGAGTTATTTGGAGGGGGATTAGTGGCCATACGTCTTTTACTGCAATCAAATTAAAAAATTTAAACATTTACCATATTTCTTGATTCTGTAGTCATTTTCTTGACCCCTGGCAACCTATAATATGTTTGTCATTCCTAGCATTTTACCACTTGAGGATGTTATGTAAATGAAATCATATAGTTGGTAACAGTTTGAAGTGGCCTTCTCACTTAGCATGATTCTCTGGAGATTTGTTCAAGTTGTCTGCCTTTGTAGCTCTTCTATTTATCTCCTGTGTAGTGTTCAGGGAAGAATTGGAAATCAAGGGTTGAGCATCACTTAGTTTTCTTGGAGGCAGAAGTTCAATCTGTAGGACCCAGCACTGGCTATTTTCACATTTGCCCACATGCAGGCAATGACCATGACCTAAGAGAGCTCTCTAGCCAATAGCAAAGTCAGAGTTGGTAAGGTGTGAAAAATGTAGGTCATAGAATGAGGTGCTATATCTCATACAAAGTGTGATGAAGTTTTTTCTTAAGTTATGCATTGTACAGCAGTGCTGCTGTGGTCTGGACACTGGTGTTTTCTCAAGCGTATATACTAGAGCCTAATACCTGCTTGATGGTATTAGGAAGTGAAGACTTGGGAAAGTGATCAAGTTACTGAGGAGCCCTCTCCCTTCTACAGGAAGCTCCAGAGAGTGCCCTTGCCTCCTTCTGCCACACGAAGACACATAGATGGCTCATCTTTGAAACAGAGTGTGCTGCACCAGAAACCGAATCTGTGGGCATCTTTATCTTGGACTTCTCAGCCTCCAGAACTGTGCATAATAAATTCTGGTTGCATATAAAGCTACTTATTCTAAGATGTTTTCTTATAGCAGCTGCAATGGATTATGATAAATTGTGACCATTATCATGATTGTTAACCTGACTATATGAAGAAATGCTCATTAGCTTAGTAAGCACAGTTCTGGGTGTGTCTGTAGGATGTTTCCGGAGATGACTGGCATGAGGGCCAGTAAACTGATGTGGTGAGGCATCCTGATTGTGGATGGCACCACCCATAGGTGTGCAGTCCTGGTGGAATGAAAGGGGAAGAAGGCAGAAGTTGGCCTGTGTTTGAAAAGCTCCATTCTGCTTTAATGAGTGCATCTTTTGCTTCTGCCATCATCTGTGGCCCTCAGATCCCAGCTTCTTCAGCTTTTCAGTGTGGACTCACAGCAGAGAGCCTCCAGGGAACTTATGGGCGTTTGGTCTCAGACTTGTGCTGGTTGCATCAATTCCTCTTGTTCTATGGATTCCAGCTCCTCAGGCTGAGCAGCTACTGAATCCTCTGGCTCTCCAGCTTGCAGACAGGCATGGTGGAGTCTCCCACCTCTGATCCTGTGAGCCTTCCTAATAAAAGCCCTTGTCTAATTTCACCCAGCATCTGTCTGTCTGTCTATCTATCTATCATCTATCTATCTATCTATCTATCTATCTATCTATCTATCTATCATCATCATCATCTATTTAATGCATTTGTTACAATTTAGATCTGGGGTGTTCTTCCAAAGCCTCATGTGTTTGACAGATCATCGATTGTATATGTTCTATTGACTCTGTGTCTAATCAATATAAAGGCACTTTCTCAATTATCCATTATCTCTCATTAGATTTCTCATCTCTTCAACTGTGCACCAAGTCAGAGGATATTAGAATCATGAAGATATTAGGCTTCGCTGATGTTTGACAGACTGGTTGAGATTGGTTTTCCCAGGAAGCAGACTCTAGAAGGAGTGGAGCAGATGGGATATTTACTGGTCCTAGTCATTAGTGTTTGTGGGAGGGGCAAAAGGAACCTTGTTGGGGCAGTGTGAGAGCTCAGGTGGTGCTGTATGCTGAACATAGCCTCGGCCAAACCCAGAAGGAGCTCAGGAGCCAGGATGGCTCTTCCGAGTTGCCCGGAGCTGGTCCCAGTGGCCAGGCCTTCACACACCTGCGTGGGTACGTCACTGTGTGCACCTGGTTTAGAGGGGGGATATGCATCCATCCAAGTCTGTGGCTCAAGTATCCCTGAGGGGCTGACCACCATAAGCTTGATGCCTTCAGTGGCCCAAGCAGCCATCAACCAGTCTTTCTTCAAAGGGAGCTCTGGGCAGAACGTGCCAGTGCCCCTGTGCCCATGTGTCACTACATAGAGAGATATGGAAGGAATAGTCCAAAAATGTTTCATTGTTAGACATATGTGATCGAAAACAGTGCTAAACAACTCTCATAGATGTGATTCTTTCTGGGAGAGATTAATGCAATATCTCAATTAATAATGATTTATAGTTCTGATGTGTTGATGTGAATTTCTTTTTTATCTCTAAGGTTTCTTTTGACCCCAAAAGGGATGACATAATTATTTGGGGTTTTAAATTAACTTCCCATTTCTTCAAATAAAATATTAAAAGGTCCTGTTTTCTTTAAGCCCCTCTAAATCCCACTTATAAATCTTAATGTTCTTTTTACAAACTCAGTGAATTTTAATAATCCAGTTCAAGGGTGCTTTTATTAGTGTTCCAGTTGAACAGACAAACCTACCTTAAATAATCAGCCACATTTACAACTTGCTTAATTAAATTTCTTTAAACATTTTTACTGCATTTATAAATATAATATATTTGATTTTGCCTCTGTAGTGAATGTAATAAATTAAAGTTATGAATATAGTAAATCTCAAGTTCTCTTAAGCCTCTTGATGCTATTTACACATCCAGCTAAATTTTCCTGAACGTTTCAGCTTAAAATCTCAAGTCAGAAATAAATTGCCCATTTTAATGGAATGACAAAACTGATCTGTTGGGTTTGGTAGGTCAAGTCCTCTCCAAATGCTTTAAGTCTCCCACGTCTCCAAAAACAGTAATAATAGTGCAATACACAAACTTTGCTCTTCTGTCTTGCTGCTATGCACTTCTCAGTTTGACAGCTGAAAACCTTCAGGTTCTTTTAGGTGGACAATGATGGCTCTCTTGGGCTGCAGGGCAAGTAGATCACAACCAAACTCTACCCTCCATCTGGACATTTAACTGACCAGCCTTTCTTACCATCCTGTAAGCTTACTGAACTCCCTTCTCTCTGTTTTTCAAAAATTGACTACATACAATGACAGATAAAAATCATATATATTTATTGGGTATGTGTTTTGAAATATGTATGCATTATAGAATGGCCAAATAGAACTAATAAACATACTCAGGCTGCAAGTCCTTTCTGTTCTTTGGGTGGTGTCCATCCTGCAGAGGTCAGACCACTTGTCATGGAGTGTCACCCGAGCAATACAGGGCAGCCTCATCCCAGCTCGGTGGTTAGACACAGGGGTCTTGTGTGTGGAATACTGAATGGCATGATTTCCTGGGCTCCTCTTCTATCCTGTTTGCAGAGTGTGGGGATTATTCCTGAAATGTTTTTCTCAATCATATAATTTGAGTACCATTAAGTTCATCATAGAAGCCTTTTCATTGGTTTACTGTTTTTTTTTTTTAAAATTAACACATAATTGTACCTATTTATGAGGTAGAGTAGGATATTTTAATACATGTATGCAATATGTATGGATCAAATCAGGATAATTATCATTTCTATCTCCTTATAATTTCTTTATATTTGGAGACTTGAAGCTCCCTTTTACTTCTTCATGAAATATACAGTAGGTTTTACAGTCACCCCACTGTGCTGACCATTAGAACCTCCTGCTCTGAACTGCTCTGGTGCCCCTTATCCACTCTTTCTCTATAGGAATTTATGTGACCCTCGTTACAACAGTTAGTTTGGTGTTAACTGAGTTGGGTGAAGCCTGAGCTCCCACTCACCTCCTTCCCTGCTGGGTGAGCTGTTTCCTTACTTTAGTGTTTCCACTCATTGTCTTTAATAGATCTAGCAGATATTTCTTTGCTTTCATTTGAATCTGCAGAGAGTCCCACCCCAGGGCCTCAAGCAAACCTCTTTTGGGAATTTCATTTTGCTTTTGCTGCTTTATTCTTTAACATCTATCTGCATAGAAAGACATATATAGTACACACCTGTGCCATGAAGTATAATAATACTATGAACACTGGAGACAGCTGATGGAGACCTCGGTGAAGCAGCCCCAAGCAGGACTTAAATTAACCAACTGGCTTTTTATGTTTACTTGTGAATCTGACCAAGACCTAGGCTCCTTGTCTGGAAATAGGTGGTGGGCTCATAGTAAGTGAACCTCTGTGGGTCACTAATCCCTACTAAACCCTGTAAAGGCAGATGAGGCCAGAAAGCCTCAAAGGATAAGACAAGATCACAGCCAAGGATACCTGCATCCAGCCTCAACTAGATAAAGACTATAGCCTCAGGCATTTCGCTTCTGGGTGGATTAATTTAATCCTTATTAAGGATTAATTTAATATCTTACTTGGAGAAGTCCTTGAGTGGTTGCGCCTTTCTTGAGTATTCTCCTCCCTTTTTTCTTGAGTACTCTCCTCCCTTCTTTTGATAAGTAAATAAATATAGGCACCCAGATAAGGTCATGGTCTTAGCCCTAAGAGAATCTCAAATTCCGTGAGGGTGCTTTGATTCTCCTGGAGCTCTGAAATCATTCCATTTGCCTCTTTTTATTTAGCCTTTGCCGTACACTTGTTTGGGAGATTGTGAACATGATCAGTCCTTCAATAACTAAGGGATATTATTAACCCAAGAGACAGTGGAATATCTTGAAGAATCAAAGGAAGATAGGGCCATAGAGCTTCAAGAGGAGTAGGACATGGTGCAGTTCCAGGGATCCTGAAGCAGGATCATCAGGGTCAGCTCTCTAGCGTGCGGCTGTCTGTAAAAGATTCAGCTCCCTGCCTGGTGCCTGCACCGCAGTTAAATTCTCAGGAGGGAAGTCTACCTGACCTCAGTTGGTCACACACCAAACTCTGTGTTTAGGATGTGGTGGACCCTATGGTTGGGAGCCCAAGAGGGGGAGGTGTGGTTTCCACAAAGAATGAAGAGAAGAAAGCGAGGCAGACAAACATCCTCCATCACCCACACTCTCTAAGCCAGGATTTGTGAGTGTGATCTCTCCAGACTCCCTCCCGCTGCTGCCTCTGGTTTGGAAGCTGTGGGCCACAGCATCCTATTCTCTTTTGCTCTTTGTACAGAAAATCATTAAATACTGTTTTAATGTCATTTCAACCCTCCAGATTTTCCAGCATTGGTAAAGGTGTTCTTTGGCCATTGGATGCAACTTTTGAGAAGGAGCTAAGGTTTTTTTCATTTAACGTTTCTGTCCATTGCCTACGTTGATTTTTTTTTTTTTATATGTTTCTTCTTTAGATGTGCTGAGAAATTCTTTCATTATTATTTTCATTTCATTTTTTGCCTGAGAGATTATTTCTGATCTGATGTCTTCCATGGCCTGATGGAGTTGTTTCTTCATTTCTATTGCAATCATTTCAGCAATTTCAGGAGTGTGTTTACCAAGTTTTATGTCTATGTCTCCTGGACTTGTTCTGAGAGGGGTGGAGTTCTGGGATGGTGTTTTAGTCCTTCGTCTTGTCATGTTTGCTGTTGGTGGTAAAGCACTCAGTCTCCTTCCTCCCTGTCAGTTCAGCAAAGGTGGCTAGCCTCCCTAAATTTCCTGATTGTCAAGCTTGCCCCTCAGTGGCCGCTGGGGTGTGCTGCTTAGTCTGGGTTCTTCCAGCAGATGGTGAAGTTTACCTAGTTCTCCCAGGTCTCAGACACCAACCATGATGTTGTCAGGTCACAGACAATCTGATCCAACGTCCCCTGACAGCTCAGTGCACGAGCATGAACCAGAAGCAGTCTGCACTGGTGGTGTGATCACAGACCACTCGATCCTGTAACTCCAGGGAGTTCAGGGAGAAGGTAGAGCCCAGACCCTGACGGCAGGGTCTACAGTTAGTGGACTGCCTGGTTCTGTGTCTGCAGGCCTCTCACCAGGAGCACAGGAGCCAGAGGTGGGCTGCGCTGGCAGTGATCACAGACTGCCTGTTTCTGTGCTCCCACCCCAAAGCGAACCCTGGAACCCAGAGGTGAATCGAGGCTTCAGCAGTTTTGTGGACCGCCTGCTCTGGGGCTTCAAGTGTCACTGGGTACGCATGGGGTGCCCCACGCATACCTGCGTGTTAGTGGGTTCACGGGTCCCTTGAGACAGTCTCCTCTGCACCCCAACTCTGTGCCCCAGACTGCAATGGCAGCAGCGTTCTGGGACACCTGCTCTGTTCCTGGGAAGTAGATGGGGGCTACCTGGTTCTAAGGGCGTTCAGCTGCAAACCGTGGTGTGAGCAGATCATGAACCTCCTGATTCTGTGTCTGCCAGCCACTTGCGGCGCACACAGGAGCCAGACACCACTGTGCTGGCAGAATCAGGAACCTCTTGTTTCTGCTCTCCCGCCCAGACGCAAACCCTGATAGCTACATAGTTGAATTACTATCTTCAATTGCTTTACTGAAAGAAACAGTCAATGATTCTTTGATTGATCAGTATTGCATGTCTCTACTTGTTTTCCTGAGAAACCACTTTGAAGATATCAATAGGTAATACAACAAGCATTGTTAATTTCCTACCACTTTGTCTGTAACTCTATATTGTTTGTATTGTTCTTTTGCTATTTTGTAAATGGATGTCTGTTTGTTAGTGTGTTTTCCTTCTTTTAATTTTAAAATAAATAAAAAAAGAGAAGGAACTAAGTTGAGGGGTTGAATCATATTTGTCTGATCTATTTCTGTGGCAAGTTGATAGGATTTGTAGGCAGGGCTGGGAGGACAGAGGAAGAAAGAAGGTGAAAGAAGGCCAAGGCAGCAATTTTCTTGAGGAAGATGAGCAGGGAAAAATCTGGGGTAAAAGAGAGGCAACAGGAAGCTTTTATGCCTGACAGATCGGGATGTTCACCCGGGTGTGGGCAGGATGCTCATCTTCTGTTCCACATCAGCCGCCATCATCTGCTTTTCCTCTCACTCCTGAAGGTGTGGTTCACCATCTACCACATCTTTGTCTGTTCTCCTTTCTGTGTGCCTTGACAAAAAATAAGGGGTGACAGAAAAATTCAATGAATGCTTAAAAACATTTTTGTTTGCAGTAAAAGACACACTGCCATTAACGTCCCTCAAGATCCTCACTCTCGCTTTGAGCATACTTGTCCTTCTTGTCACTTTCTGAAGCAGTTGAGAAGTCTTTTGTGAGTGTCTTTACAAGGTGTAAAGACATGGTGAGTGGTGCTGCCGTCACTGACATCAAAGGCAAGCTTGTAAAAACATGTGAGTGAACCCTCACCCACTTTATTATTGAATCTGGCACCAGGTAACTTCTGGCTCTTCCCTAAAGTCAAAATGGCCATGAAAAGTAAACATTTTGAATGGGCTTAGGACATCAACGCAGCCATGACAGCACAGCTAAAGACAGAAAAGAGGTCTTCCAGAACTGCTTCAGAAAGTGGCAAGAATGATGGGCAAACATAGTAAGTTCAAGTACAGCCTGAACTACATAGCAAGACCCTGTCTTACCCACCCCCCAAACAAACCCATTACAAAGGCTAGGGATACAGCTCGGTGTGAACATCAGGGGGGTGCATCTAGGATTACAGAGTACACTTTATTGGAGAATTACTGACCAAAGCGTAGTTCTGGGCAGCAAGAAGACCAGGTAGATCCCTGTAATTTGAGCCAGAGTAGGGCTGACTAGATGGGCTAAGGCCAGAGTGCCTTCCTCTGAACTACAATGTACTGGTTTATTTCAAGTTCCTGTGGAAAAATAAGGCATATTTCTGGTGCCAGAATCCAGGTGTGAAACTTTACATTAATGTTTTTGCTTATTTACAATATGCTGGGCAAATATATGGAAAACCAACCAGGATTTTCAGGGGCACTCATGGCACTACAGCTCAAGATGGCTGCTATAACTCAAGATGGCTTCTACAACTCAAGATGGCTGCTATAACTCAAGATGGCTGCACTCATGTCAAGCTGAATCCACACAGATGGGAATTTTTTTTTTTTTTTTTTTGGTTTTTCTCCGGTGCCAGGAACCGAACTCACTACCTTGCGCTTGCCAGGCAGGCGCTTTGCCGCTGAGCTAAATCCCCAGCCCCTGGATGGGAATTCTTAATCTTTGTATCTTGGGCCCTTTTGGTCATCTGATGAGTTCCATGGACCCTTTCTCCATACAATATTTTTAAATGCATCAAATAAAACACACAGGATTACTAAGGAAATTAATAATGTTAAAATATGATTAACAAGTGTATACTGCATATCATATATATGTATATATATCTTAAATTAGGACCTTGCTACATATGGGCTTCTGTATTACCATAAGAAGTAGCAATCTCTCATAGCAGGTCTAACAGCCCTCTACATTTGAAATACTGGCAAGAGTGAGGATTCTGAGATAGCTGTGCAATCTGAATGTTATATGAAAATATCCATGATTTCTCTTGGTGATAAAGTCTCTAAGACTACTTTGGCTTGCTGCTTACATTTGTATTTGAAGAAAATGCTAAATTTCAGTTAAGGTTGGTGAAAATAAAGATGTAATTTCTTCCACCATCTAAGTTTATGGATCGCATGAATCCATACCACCCAAATAATGTCTATGATTCTATGACCCAGGGCAGATGCATGATGTTATGCAGGTTGTGTGGCTTGCTAGAGGTAGGAAATGGTGAATTACCAGACACAAGTCCCTAGTATTTCTTACCTGACAGTGAGAAGGTTTCATAGAGAGTCTGAAAATTAGAAAATTCCTCTCAAAAGGGAAAAGTATTCTTGACAGAGGCATCTTTTGTGAAATAAAGTGTCAGGAAGTAGCAAGATATTGCATTCTTATGCCCAGGAGATGGGCAAAGTTGGCATGACTCATTTTGGTCCAGATCTCTTTCAGAGACACTTGGGTGTGGGTTTCCAGACACAGTGCAGGGAAGTTAAGTAGGGAGAAGTGCTGCTTCCCACCCACCATGCAGGGCACCGGTGGGATGATTTAAGGTGGCTCTCAATAGCTCAGTTAAGATTTATGTGGATAATCTTCCCAGTGGTGGGAACGCTATTATCACATTTATTATTTGCATATAGAAAGGCACTTCTTGAATTCTATGGGTTCTCACAATTCAACCCTATGCTTGAAAAGGTGAACAGAGTTTAGATTTAATTAGAGAGTACTAGAAAGGTAAATTTATAGGGTATAAAACATCAATAGTAGAACATGCATTAGAGCAAACAAAAAAAAATCATAAGACAGTTGTTTTCTAAGGTAGGCAAATATGATGTCGCCACAGTGATCCCTGAAGTGTTAGTGGGAGCAGAGAGCATGTTCTGGGATGTTTGCATGGGCCATCATTTCTAGAATAATTTTACGGCTATCACAAGACAAGATCAGCAGAAGCAGCTGGTGATCCTAGACTCCTGAGGAGCAGTAGGATTAATGCAAAGACCCGTGAGTCCCTATCTGCATATATTCTGCATTTTTTAATCATGTGGGAGTTCTCAATTTCTTGGTATTCAAAACGAATCCTTGAAAATGTTAGGAACTATTGCTCTAAAGGATGTGCAATTACTTCCATACAAATGTGATTTCAAATTTATTCTCAGTAGATTTCAAGACACATCAACCTGATCAGTTACTTCCATAACACATTTCAGAGGCATGGCTTTTATGACACAGTGTACTCAGTCTCATATCACAACTTTATTTTCCCATCTCTTTCATTTCCTTACTAGTAAGTTCTTGTAATGGAAACACTAGAATCTCAGTTTTTAAGTTCTATTTCAGTATTACATGAAAACTTACATTTCATAGATAAACTTCAGTTTGTGGCTGGGAACCGGCTATACAGGTTTAAGGCTACAGTGGTTTCTAGGAAAAAGTGCTACATTGAAATCTGAGCTCAAGTTAGATAACAAAAGGGAAGAAATTTAATGGAAGCTTTTTGCTCATCTTTGGAACATATAAGATGATAGGGAAATTTATTAGGAAGTAGCAGTCAATCTGATGAAGTGATTAATATACATATATGCATACATATTTATATGTACATATACACATGTGATTCATTTACATATACATACACACATTTTTGTCTTTGAACCAGATCTTTATATTTATCTATCTATATCTTTCTTCTTTGAACCGGGAATTTACAGGTCTGATGAAATTCTGGAGCTTTGCTAGGAGGCAAATAAAGAATATCATTTTTATTTCACGTCTTGTCCTCTACGGGAGTGGCCCACTTGTGACCACAGTGGGAAATGCATTAAGTGTTGAGAAAGTGGAAAGCCAGTGGCTAGAAGGGCTCTAAACACACAGCATTTTCCCCAACCCAAAGTTCTTTTGAAATGTGGTAGCTGATCTGGGAGTTGCATGTAAGAACTCAGAATGCTCAAAAGCAGTGTCCTCTTCAAGCTTGGAGATCAGTTTCACTTCCAGTGTGAGAGCTCAGCTTGATAAAGTGTTAGATCAGTTAAGGAGAGAATACAAGACAGTTAGTGGTTCATCTTCAAGACAACTGTCTTCCTCAGGAACAAGATGTGAACGTAGAGATCTGATACTTGGGACCCCTCCTCTTGAGTATGCTGGTAGCTAAATGTGCTTCTTCCCTGGGCACTTCTGCTGTTTTACTGATAAGATAGGGAGCTTTGTAAAATTTCAGCGAGGGAGGATCCTACCTTCCTTACAGTCGTTTAGACTCTGCCACTGGTAACAAGAGCTATAAATGTGAGTTAGAACATTTTGGTAGAAGTCGAGCTGGATTTGCCTCCTGGTGAGAGGATCTGAGTTTCCAGAGGTGCTTAGCAGGCAAGCTTGTGTGGAACAAAAATTGGTTCTTGCAATTGGGTTCTGGAAGAATCATCCCTCAGGCTTGCTACTGTGTTGTCTTCTGCAGCTTCTAAACAGACCCAGAACTCTGGCAGCTCCTGCACGGCCACTGCATGGCTGAGGCTGGCTTTGAGAGCTTGTGGTGATGGTGGGGTCTCTAGAGAGCGGTGGCTGCTCCTCACTTCCCAGGCAGAGGACAGTGCTTCAGAACACAGCAGGTTTATATGAGCATTTTATTTTAGCTACTTTAATAAGAAGCCAAACAGGGAAAGTGTGTGTGTCTCCATTGCTGGTGACTCTGGAGCAGGGTTTCCCACACCAGTGAGCCTGGGATTAGGGGAAGGATAATTCTTGGCTGTGCATGGCCATCCTGTGTGTGGTAGGATGTTTGATGGTGTCCCTGGCCTCCACTAGGTGCCAGTAGGTTCCCCCAACTTGTAACAACCAAAAATATCTCCATACACTGCAGAATATCTCCCGGCAGGGGAACAATCTCCCTGGCTAAAAACCCCTGAGCTATGGTGCCCACCATATCTTTAGCCCACATGGCTGCAATTAATGTCACTAAGTGCTAGCAGGCTTCCCACACTGCACACAAATTACAGGGATCAGTCCCATGCTGGGAGTAAACCTAGCCCCAGAGTGGGATAATCTCAGTGTGGTAAGGTGTGACCAGTATGGAAGTGCTTTGTTGCTTTGAATCTTCTTCTCAGAAGAATTAAAAGCATCATACCATAGTGGTATATGTTCACCCATGTTTATAGCAGCACAATTTGTCACAGCTAAATCTTAGAAACAACCCAAATGCACATGAACTGAGGAATGCATAAAAAAGATGTGGTATTTTTATACAATGGAGTACTACTCAGCTATAAACAAAAATAAACTTGAGGCTTTTCTAGGTAAATGGATGCAACTAGAGACCATACTCTTAAGTGAAATAAATCAGACCCGCATGTGTAAACATTGTATTGTTTTGCTAGTGTAAGAACCTGAAAGAGTAAATAAGATCCAAAAAGTACAATAGATAATCATGAAAGGGAAAGAAACTGCTCAAAAAGGAAAGAACAAGAACAACTGGGATATGGGAAAGGAGAAAAGAAGGAATATATATATATATATATATAAATTTGCTAAGATAATTGTACTACTAATTTCTATTAGTTCATTGAAAGGAACAGTTAGTGTTTGTATTGTTTGATCTATCTTACATGCCTATATCTGGTAATCTGAACAACTACTTTGAAAGTAACAATATACACTATAATAGCCATTGTTAATTTCCTATCATCTTGTTTTGAAATTCTGTATCATTTTTATATTTTTATTCCTTAAAAAAGATTCTGCTCCCAATTCTTTAGCGTATATATCCAGAAACAATTGCTAGATCATATAATAGTTCTATTTTTAATTTTTTAAGGAACAATCGTACTTTCGCCATAGTGGGCAACACCATTTTACGTTCCCATCGACAGCCCACAGGGTTTCAAATTCTCTTCAGCCTCTGCAGCTCTTCTTGTTTTCCGTGTTTCTGATTGAGGCCATCCTAGTGGGGGTGAAGTGATATCTTACTGTGGTTTTCATTTGCATCTCCCCAATAGTTAGTAATGCTGATCATCCTTTCATGGGCTTGTTGGCTGTGTGTATATCTTCACTGGAGAAAGATCTTCTCATTCTTGGATCCTCTTTAACTGAGTTCTCTTGTTGTTAATATTTCCTTTTTTTGGCTTGGTTTTTTTTCTGGTACTGGGAATTGAACTCACGACCTTGCGCTTGCCAGGCAGGCAATATTTCCTTTTTATGTTGACAATTAATAGCATCCAGTTTCTTTTGGGCAATATGCGGTTCATCAAGGAGGCTCTGCTATCTAGGTTAGTTCTCATGGTGTAAAAGGTCAACAGATGAGCAGAACTACCATGGTAACACTTTATAAAGCTGGCAGTACACCTTTAATAATTGAGCAGACTTTCTTCCAGAGACTTTTCACGCAGAGTTTTCTATCTTCTAGGCCAGCTTCTTCTCCTTCTCACTCTCTGGACAACTCTGCCCACAGAAGCTGGCTGGAGCCAGTTCCTGGTACTGCACACACAGACTTGATTTTCTTGGGACCTGAAGTCTTGAGAAAGCGGAACTATGGGGCCTTTAGGCTGCGTGCTTATTGTCTGTTCTTCAAGGTACAGGAGCAGAAGGACTCATTATGTGCAGCCCTCACAGAAGCATTTCCAGCGAGGAGCAGACATGGGAGCAGGTTAATTAAAAGCAGATCTTGCTAAACAAAGGCAATTGTTTCTTTGACGATAATCACTGATTTTTTTGGTAAGAGTGAAATGAGAGACTTTAATTTAGGTAGCAGCTCAACATTATGCCGCTCTATTATGCCCCTCGGAAACAATGAATTTGGAAGTACAAGTCAGAGTTGGTCTCCAAGGTGAGTTCATTCTTGAGAAATACCATGCTGTGGATGTCTCCCGCTGAGAGACTGTGGGAGTGCCAGAGCTGACACTGGAGCAAGTGTGCACTCACTTTATACACCATGGTCTCTGGGCTCTGGGGTGGACATGGTCCGTTTTGCTGACTTTGTATTTTCACCCCCTCACAAACATTTGACATTCAAATATTTATTGAGAGAATGAATGAAAGAAGGATGGAGCCAGTCCAGTTTGGTTAAGGTGAAGGCTGTAAGCTCTTGCCAGTTATGTGAAAAATTGTGACATTGGCACAGCTTAATGTTCCTTTATGATGCTGCTGAACCTCACCAGCTGAAGGACCAGTTGTCCCCAGTCATTCCAGCAAAGCTCCACTCCAGGCCACTCCTCCATCTCATCAGTCACCTCTCCTTCCTGCTCTTGCTGCATCAAGCATCCAGGGCTTGCAAGTGTGGAGTAGCACAACCGTGACCTACTCAGCAACAGGGATTCTAATGTTCACTACTGTCTGCTCCTGGAGACGTCAGCCTTCCCACCTCCCCACTCCACCCTGGGGTTCCCTCTCAGCCCCTAAGAAATCTGAACCCCTCAGAGTCTAGAGACAAAGAGCGTAACTGCTAACTCCTCTTCTGCTAACTGGAGGCTCCTTTTTTGAGTGGTTCAATTATTTTCCCCTAAGTGAATCAAAACATTTTAAGTAACTGGGAAACACTGCTTTTAAAGGAGAAAAATTTCTACCATCAGTAGGACATAAGAATATCACTCATATAAGAGAAATGCTTGTAGCATGCTTCTCCACAAAAGCGGTATTGAGCCCAAGGAGGTAAAAGTTAACTTGGAGGGAGTAGTATAAGTATTCTAGATATTATAACAGTTTGGGAAGCTCCGATGGGCCATGGTGTGTTGGGAGCAGCTGGAGCTAGGAGTTGGTCATGTGTGTGAGGGAAGAACAGAGCAAGAGTAACTCAGACAGTGAAGCTACCTCAGTCTTGAGAAAAGCATCCTGCCTGGACAATTCAGTCATTAATTGCTAGGCAAACTTGCCTCTCATGATACTAACTTCGCAAGAGTATAAATAGATGCCCCTACTGGTGTTGTTGGATCCTCTTGCCTATCAGGTCTCCACCTGACCCAGCTCTTGTCTCTTGTCTTTATTTTCCTCGTACCCACCACCATTCCTACCTGGGCTACACCAAAAGACTGACATGTACCCCACAATGGTGTGTAGGCAGATAGAGCTTTTCTGTGCCATTCAAATTCCATGGAAACAAATGGTTAGAGAAAGTCTAAAAGGGCTCTATGTGGGGAGGGGAAGTGATGGAAAAAGGTCAGGATAGAGTGGTATGTATCATTCCCCAAATTTCAAGACCGGCTCACATTTCAACTTCTCACAGAAGCTTCCTTTTCTTCTCAGACCATAATGATATTGATGGCCAGGGACACCAGGGATGAAACCATCTCACATGTTTGCTGTAAGAGCCACTCACTGTGTACTGGCATCTCCCCTTCATATGACCTAGTTTCCCTGCAAGGTACCATTAGGTATGGGCTACAGTGGTACATGAATTAGCACAGTGGGGGGTCAGGTTGACATAGGTCTTCCAGGGTACAAGGAGAAACTAGATAACACACGAGCTCTCACTTTTTACAATTGCTTAGACAGAAATCTGACCTTGTTTGCATGGTGTGGGAAACTTGGGTAGGTTTTTCTCTGGCTTTGTGTTAGGACAAAGTCATCCTGTCTCCTGTCACATGTAGAGAGACAAAGACCTGATGTGTTCCATGCCTTCTTTTCTTTCTTCAAACTAATTTTTATTGTGTGTATTGAAAGGATACAACATGATGTCACAAGATACATATACAGTAAAATAAATTAACACGTTCATCTTCTCACATAGTTTTCCCATCTCCCCCCAACCCATGCCAAAAGCTGCTTTAATCCTCTAACAAAAATCCTAATTACAATACGTTATTATTAACCACTGCCTTCACTTTGCAAATTAGACACTATATTTGCATTTGTTCACTCAGCATATTTGCTACTTTGTATTCTTTGGCCTTTGTTTCCCCATTTTTTCTTCCCTACCCTGACCTTGGTAACCTATTGTCTCTTTCTCCATCTCTATATTTGCCTTCTTAAAAAAGATTCCATATATAAGTGAGATCACGTTTGTGTTTCATTTATTTCCCTCAGCATAATGTCAGACCTTCAATATTTTCCAGCGTAAAACAAATCTAAAATGAAACCTGAACAATATCATAATGATGATGATGGTAATAATAAAGGCAAATGAGTGTCAAATTCTATTTAGAAAATGAACTTCCTTTCCTTCATTTCTCATATCCAAGGAGCTAACTTTTTGTTTTCTTTTGTTTGAAGCAAAATGAATGCTTTTGTTCTTTCTGTTTGCTTTGCACTATTTGCCTAGCAACTTCTTAGTGATGATATGAAATTGCAACCTGTCTCAGTCAATGGATTCTCGGTGCTGTTCTCATCAAGGCTGCAGAAATGATCTTCTCTCCCCAAAACCTGTGACGGGGCTGAGGAGAGGGGGTGGGGAGGTTGGAGTGCCTTCATAAGGAGCAAGTGTTCTCATGGGATATGAGTGGAAGCTATGGTGCATGTTTAAATTTAAGAAAAGACATGTTACCATGAATCCCCCTCAAAATACTCCCCATCTTCTAGGAACACACAGCCCGTCATGCTTGTCACTTTCGGCAGCAGCTCTGGAAGTCTCCTTGCCTGAGTGTCTTTAGTTGTGTTGTTGTGGCTGCCTCAGTGTCCTAAATCTCTACCTTTCATGGTCTCTTTTTTTCTTTTTTACTCTAAAGAGAAAAGAAAACAAAATAACAACAACCAAGGCAAAAACAAAACAACACAAAAACAATAAAAATGATACAGAATTTCAAAACAAGGTGATAGGAAGTTAATAATAGTTGTTACATTACATATTATTATCTTCAATGAAGTTGCTCAGATTACTAGATGTAAGAATTTCATGGTCCTTTTGACTTCCGGAAAAAGTCAGAAGTTGCATGATACCAGATTTGGTGAATAAAGTAGATGAGGACACACTGTCATTTTTTTTTTTTTTTTTTTAGGAAATCAACAATGGTTGTTATATTGCATATTATTATCTTCAAAGTAGTTGTTCAGATTACTGGATATAGGCATACAAGATTGATCTACAAAATTAAGCATTAACTGCTTCTTTCAATAAACCAATAGAAATTAGTAGTACAATCATCCTAGCTATCTAGCTATCTTGTGTGTGTGTGTGTGTGTATCATCTTCCTTCTTTCTTTTTTTTCCTTTTCTTCATCCCAGTTGTTCTTTCCTCTTGATCAGTTTCTTTCTTTCATGTTATCTTTTGTACATTTTAGATTTTGTTTACTCTTTCATTTTCTTTCCATAGGGAGCCAATATGATGTTTACACATCTGAGTCTGATTTATTTCACTTATGAGTATGGTCTCTAGTTGTATCCATTTACCTATACACAGCAATATATGTACACCCATGTTTATAGCAGTGCAATTTGTAATAACTAAATCTTGGAAACAACCCAAATGCCCATTAACTGAGGAATGGATAAAAAAGGTGTGGAATTTTTATACAGTGGAGAATTACTCTGCTATAAAGAGAGATAATGTCATGTTTTTTTTTTTTGTTTTTTTTTTTTTTTTTTTTTTCTCCGGTACCAGGAACCGAACTCACGACCTTGCGCTTGCCAGGCAGGCGCTTTTGCCGCTGAGCTAAATCCCCAGCCCCTAATGTCATGTTTTTATTTGACAGAAGTTGCAGTAAACCTTTTGAATTGATTTAGGATACTGACACTACCATGTCAGCGCAACTAAAGACCCTCAAGAAAGAGAATTTTCAGAATGGCTTCAGAAAATGGCAAGAAGGATGGGACAAGTGTGTTTCAAGTGAGGAGGAAGGTTTCCAGGAGCATTAATGACAATGTATGTTTTATAATATTAAGTGTTTAATTTAAACATTCAGCATAGGTTTAGATCACATCTTATATACTTTCCCCAAGGCACAGGTGGGCCTTCAACATCAAGGAGACAGACTTTATCCCAAATATTTGAGGAATAATCTAAATAAATCCTTAGCAGACACCAGTGCTATTTGTACACTATTCTCAAGCATTTTAGGTCAGGCTCCCAGAATATACAGTGAAACACTCAGCAGATCTTAATAAAAAGGTGTATTTGGGTCATTCACCCAGTTCACTATGTACTGTGTCCACAACAATGTTTTAGGCTTCTCTGCTTAGGGTTAAAAGCAGAAGACGAAGTCTGCACCTCAACATTGTCTTTTTGAAGTTATATTTCCCTGGGATAACTAGTCTGATTGTTGGCTTCCCACAATTATCAGATGCTCATTCCATTTTGTAAGGAATTTGATAAAGTTAACTGTTGTAGTAAGGGTTTGCAAGGAAAACAGTACATGAATCATAATTTATAGGATTATTTTGTAATAGTCACCCAAAGAGTCATATACAAAAGGAGTGCAGGAAATGTGTCCACACACTAAAGACCTAAAGAATCCAGCTGAGGGCCTGGATCTCATGGCAATGTCCTGCATGAGTCCAGCTGAAGACCTAGAGCCCATGACCATGTCTCATGTAAGTCTGTTTTATGGAATTGTACTAGGAAGGCCCAAAGGTCAATGGTGGAATCTAGAAAGTCTGTGCCAGCAGGATAAAGGATCTGTGCTAGCAGGCTGAGGGATCTGTATTGGAGCCAGGAAGTGACACTGAAGATAAGGACCAGAGCTCCCCGCAAAGTACCACAGCCAACCTCAGCGACAATGAGGACCTGAGCTCCTCCGATGATGAGTACAGCTGAGTCCATATCAGGAAAGCCAGTGTGACAGGCTTCTCTGGGAGACTGAACAATGCACCACCTTTCCCTCCGCAGCCAGTAAGCAATGCTCAAAGGAAGGATTAGAGCTCCCCCAAAGCTTGTCATCCTCAGCAACATCAAGGTCCTGAGCTCCTTCAATGATGAGGACAGCCGAGTGCATAACAAGAAAGCCAGCATGACAAGCTCCTCCAGGAGAACCAACAGCTTTAAGAGAACCAAGCGCTCCCAAACAGCACCTCTTCTTCTCCAGTTCTCCTTTTCACTTTGTTGGCAACATTCCTCAGTACTGAGTTGATTCAGTTCAGCTGGGTGTTATCAGTTGCCAGCTTGTTATCAGTCCACCACATTAACTTCTCCACTTCCTGGTCTCAGTAACTAGAAATCAGTGCCAATGCAGAATATCAAAAGTGGAGAGCCTGCCATGCTGAACCAAGGAATTCAAAGCTTCCTTCACCCTTCTCAGATCCATACAGTTGAGACAGGGACAACATGGAACTTCCTGACCATGCAGAAGGAATGCTGTCTGGAATTAAGGAAAGCATGGCCCACATTCTGTAGCTGTGAAGGAGGCCATTGGAGTGTCAACTGGATGGGTTCCATGCCTGATTCACCTGGCAGCTCTCCACATTTGCAAGGAGACCTGTGCTATTTGGGGGCTGTGAGAAAACCAGTTTAAATGTCAGTGGACCCCAGGCAGCCCTTTTCTACTGCTCCAGCCCAGGGCACTATGCTCGAGGTAGTTGGTGGGATGTAGCATATTTCACACGCACAGTTTAATGGTATCCAAATGCATTTCTGTTATAACTAGTCTCCCTTTAAATTGTTAATACTGTACCTATTCAGACATATGTATATACTTAAAAAAACTGATTTTAAACTACCTTATTTCATCTTGGAAAAGGAGTCAAAGTATCCCTAAAAATAAAAAATAGGTTTGCATATGAAAATAGTTAATAAAAATGGAATGAGAAACTATAAGACTAAACTAAAACATGTAAATACACACACACAGGCAAGACAAAGAATTTTGCAATAGAATAACTAACAAATGATTTCCTTAAAGAAAATTTCTAAGATTTGCCAATAGTAATGGAATCTTCATGGTTTTGAAATAAATCAGAGTTCTTGCCAGAAGGATGATTTGCATGAACATGATTTTTTTCTGCCGTAGACCTAACTCTGAAAAGCAATGTTGGTTTTGTTAATCACTAAACAAGTTTATTGCATATGTCATATTTGCAATATTTCTTAAATATTTGATTTTGAAATAATCCATTTAATGGCTGCCTCCCTGTAGGAATCACAAGACTACAGTTAAAGGCTGCAGGTATTTGCTGCAGGGCCGGGAGTCACAGAGACTGGAATTACCTGCCAAGCTGCTGTAGCCCTTGGTTCTTTTCCCCAGCCTAGTTTGCAAACAAGCCATGATGCATATGCATGTATATTGGGGCTGGGGATTTAGCTCAGCGGCAAAAGCGCCTGCCTGGCAAGCGGAAGGTCGTGAGTTCAGTTCCCGGTACCGGAGAAAAACCAAAAAAAAAAAAAAACAAACAAAAAAAAAACATATGCATGTATATTGACAAAGCACTGCATGTAGAGGTTCTGGATGAATGATCATAAACATGACTCCATCTTGCTTCTCAGATGAATTCTGCAAAGATCTACTTCTTAACTGGGTATAAACCCAGCCTGAGAGCCCTTTGTCACCCTTCAGATATGGTGGCCGGGTTCTTCTGTGACTCCTGACCGTTGAGCTAGCCAAAGACCTCCACAGCCTGGAGGAGAGAAGGTCCAGATTGGGGATGCCCAGTTCAGGAGAGAAAGTGTGCTCTGACCCTGCGGTAGTGAGGGCTGCTGGACACAGGGTCCACAGGCTGGGTCCTGGGTGCCTCTGTGAATTAGCTCTCTGGTTTGGGGAGAGCCACTATTTCTTCGGGTCTCATTTTCTTGGAGCAGAGGAATTTGGATTCAAGTCTCTACCCCTACCCCACCTCCTACTCTGCTCCTCTCTGAGTAGCCTGAAAGAATGGCCTTAATTAAACAGGAGGCTGTGGAGAGGAAGACGAGAGGGAGACAAGCCACCTTGGGAGCCAGTTACCCACACTCCTCATGGGAGCACAGGTGCCCAGAGAAGGGGGAGTTGTCTTTGAGAGCAGCATCCTGGGGCCTCCTTCCTCTTTCAGCTCCCTTTCTAGTTCCTTTAGGATAAAAGGTAAGACCCCTGGCCCTGGGTGCCATTGGACCCTTCTGCATGCTTTCTAATGGTGCACATATTTATAGAAATTTACACCATTACTTCACCATGTATTATATTTAACATGATGTCAGGACCAGGATATATTTTACCTGAGTAAAAGTTACTGTCAGGGAATTAGTTTTTTAGTGTTTCTGTGCCATATTTAGTAATCTACACATCCGTCTAGCATTTCTGGATTAGTAATCTCCATTTTTATAGATACTGGGTTGGGAATTTAGCAGTGGCTATTTATTTAGCAGATCTCCAAATGAAGTCCCTTTTTAAAAAGAAGAAGAAAAAGGACAAGTCTCTCCTCTACTCTAATTGAATTTTCTCCAAGGTTTTTAACTATTATCACATGGGATTGAGTGCTATAAAAACTTCTAAATTTTAAATATGCTGCAGTTAAACCAATAGACTAAAACCTAGTTTGAATTACAGCTATGGAACTACATTATTCTGGAAATGATTCCAGCCCAAGTGCCATAAAAGTGATGATTTTAAAAATTTAGGTTCCTCCCATTTCCTCTCAGATGGTTCTCGTGATAGCTTCAGGTGTTTGGTCCAAAACTAAATTGGAATGGAGAAGATACAATAATCGAGCACTTATGTATATGCCAAAATTGATATTAATAAAAATGTTTTAAATTTCCTTTGTGTTTTTCAGCAGTTTTTTCCCCTGGCATAGATGTTGAGTCTGAGTGCTTATTTTAGTAATGTTTCTTACCTAATCAATCAGTCAGGTCCTACTTCCAATTGGTTATCATACATGAGGCCATTCTCTGTACCTGCCCCCAAAAAGTGACTCCTACGTGTTACATATTTTAGTAATCCTCTGTGAGTTCCCTGATATTCAGGAATGAAATTTAATTATTTAAAAGGAGAAGAATGAGTCTCAAACAAGTGGTGTGAAGCACGTAGAAAAGCACGTAGAGGGAAGAGTATCTACTGCTTTACAATGCAGGGCTGGTCCAGCCAGTCAGCACCAGATTGTTAATTACAGAGAGCCTTGCAGAAGCTCTGGGATTCACAGTAACATTCAATTACATGCAGCATGCAAACAGTGTGGGATGGTGTGCAAAGCTGGGTAGAGACGCTGCCCTATGGGCACTCACAGTAATAATCCATCTTCTTCACAGTTACCTTTGCTGAACTTTAGAGCCAGGCCTTGGAAAGCTTAATTCTTTAGGAGTAAATCCTAATCTAGCCATCTGGAGATGATGATTCAGGTAGACCAATGTCAGAAGATGAGTTTCTCTGTTTGGGGAGTGGTCCAAGGACACATTTGGGGAAGATGTGGGAATATCTATGGAGGAAGATGCTGTTTGGGCTGTCACAGCATGGAGAACCTCACAAAGCATAGGCCGTACCCTCTGTGCACAGTCAGCCCTCGGTGGTGGAGTCTCTGGACCTAGCCCTTATCTGCAGGCACTGTTAATACAATGTTGTCAGGGTGCAGGTGCTCTGTGTGGTAATGGTGGAAGGGGAAGCGCTTCCCCTCGCTTGGGTTTCTAGAGAGATCTCAGTCTCCTCCCAACCCAGAGCTTAGGTGCTGAAGGAGTGGTCTGGATTCCTCCCCTCCCTGCAGGGCTACTCCTGGGAGACATTCTGTCTTGCCTCCACCTCTGGGTGGGACCAAGTTTCAGGGGCTCTGCTTGTATGTGGATGTTCTCTGGCTTGGTGCGTTGGCTAAAAGACACTTTTACATCCGGCAGAACACTATTTCTAGGTGAACCTGGGAGGGGGTCTCTGGAAAGGATCAGCACTCAAATCATGAGGCAGAGTAAAGAAATCCTTTCACCCCACTCTGTTGACACCCTGGGCCTGAACAGGCCAAAAAGGCAGAGAAAGGTGAATTTGTGCTCTGGTGGGCTTAGACCTCAGTCTCCTCCTGCTTTCAACATTGGTGCTCATGGTGCCACTGGGGTCTTGGACTCGGATTTGACACACCCCGTGTGAGGCACCTCTAGTTCTCAGGCCTGCACAATTGGTCTGAGCTACACCCTGGCATTCCTGGGCCTTCAGCTTGTGGCAGCAGGTGTGGGTCTTTGCACTCCCACAATCTCATAAGTAGATTTCTGAAATTATCTATCTATGTATCTATTGATCGATCAATTATCTGTCCATCTATCTCTGTCCTATTTATTGTGTTTTTCGGAGGAATCCTGACTAATACTCTCTCTTCTGAATGTTCCTGACTTTTCTGTCTTTCCTGTGGTGTCACCTGGTCTGGTGTGTGTGCATGTATGTATGTGTGTGTGCCTCTGTGTGTGTGTGTGTGTGTGTGTGTGTGTACTCTTTCCCTCACTTTGTCTCGCTTCCATGTCCAGCTAGACTGGCAGCCCTGGGGATGGGGTTGTGCTCTCTGTTCTTTGCCTCCCTCCTTTCCTACCCTTCCCCAGTGTCATGTTTTAGGAAAAGGAGCCAAGCCACCTTTGTTGGATTGACACATTACACGAAAGTCCCCAGGCTTATTTTATGCTCTTCCTACACAAGCACAACAGCAAAACTGAAAACAAAAAGTAAGGATTTGGTTTACTTTCTTATGGTTTCAGGGAGAGTTTTGTCACAAATAAATCATTCCTGTCAGAGAGGTGAATGTAGCAGTGATTTCATTAACAGCAGCGTTGTGAGAAGCAGCTGCCAGATAACCCAGGAGCCAATAACAGCAGAAAGGACCATAGTGTGGGTGGACAGAAACTTCCAGGTCTCACACTAGTCACCTTCTAGCCCCCCGCCCTGCAGAACTTCCACCTCCTTCCTGTTAAGTCAAAGAGGTGCCTTTTAAGATCATTCTTGCCCAGTTGTTCCTGTCCCAGCATTTTTTAAACATTCCTAAAATAAACTCCAAACAAAGCCCAAAACAAAACAAAAATGAACAAAAGAATTTTATCTTTCATCCCAAGGGTTTAGTTGGTCAAGAACCCAAGCAGTAAAAGAGATTATTTAAAAGATAAACACAAGCTTTGCCTACATACACTTGCTCTTTTCTCCTTCTCAGAGTCTGCAGTAACATATTTTTAAGCATAAGGGACAGATTTTTCAACTCAAATTTAGTGTATGTTTCCCGTATTAGAGAAGTCCAGGGGAGCCTGGGTGAGCCTAGGTTTGAGGGATTGTTATGGTTTGTGTCTGCATGTCCCCCCAAATCCTCATGCAGTCATGGGGCGGGCTTCTAGAGCTTATGGTTGATTCATGGTCCAATGTTGGCGTTATGGGTGTGAGTGCTACACCCGCCCTGGAGCAGATATTTTACATATGTAAGGGAGGGAAAGAGGCTGCTTGCGGCTGCTCCTCCCTTTGCTCTTGCTGCTTTTGCTGTCTTCCACTGCTAGGAACTGTTGCCTTCTGCCATGTGCCACTCTGCCTTGGAGCCAGCCAAGTGTGGACTGAAACCTCCACAAACTGTGAGCTAAATAAACCTTTCCTTCCTTCACTTTGGACATCAGGTATTTTGTCTCAGCAACAAGAAAAATGTAACCAAGACAGGGATGCACCATGGTACCAGCACACTGCCTCTCTATCTTTGGAGTCTCCTCTCTGGAGACACCTGTTCCTCAGGCAGTTTCCACAAATGTGGCAAAAATGGCAGCCAGCATAGCTGGACCCAGGTATTACCCATATGGGAGCTTTGTGGTGGGTTCCAAATCCCACCTTCTTTCTGATGTTTCTGCAAAGTCCTTATGGGAACAGGGGGGATTGTGCCCTGGCTCCAGTGGGCATCTGTTCCTGCAGTAATCCCTTGGGCCATGGACATGTGTCTCTCAGATGGATCAAAGCTGAGTTACAACCCCTCTAGTAGGGCAGGGAGAGAGAGCAGCCTCGAATCCTCAAATGTGTGCATTGGAGGACGTTCCCTGTAAGGGGATTGGTAAGGGAAGAGATGGTGGATTGTAGAAAACTCTCATTACAACAGTACCTTCCAGCAAATGTAGAGCACTCAGCACAAGACAGCTTTGGGCATCTGAGTTGTATAGTGTGCTTGTGCAAGCTGCTGGACTCACCTGTTTTGTGCTTTCTTGCATTTTTTTCTGATGAAAAATGTGATGAAGAGGGCATTCCTCGTCAGTATCTAAGCAGCTCTTTCGCACATCTGTATGACAGGTTTTGTGATGTAGCTGAAGCTCAGTATTTATAATACTTGGCCTTAAAGTCAGATAAGTCTGTTCAGGGATTGTAATGTAGACAGAAGAGCATGCCCCTGTTGTGACTCAGGGTTTGAGGCCAACGATGATGCTTAGCTAGGTCTCCACAAAAGAGAAAACACTGGTGGCTTTTCAGTGTCGATGCACCTGGTAATTGAATGCTGTTTTGTGTTTGAGCCGTTCTATTATTACAAAACAGATACGCCCCCACTGCATTGCATAGAGAGGCAAAAAAAGGATTGTCAACAAATTTGTGGTTTGGATATTATTTCTCAGAATAAATTGCACAGGGAAAATAGTCTTCATGAGAGTGTTGATATATTTTTAATAGGAACTCTCCATCCCTGATACAGTACATTACAAATGTTTTCAAGGGAAAATATTTCAGCAAGTTTATCATAGAAGCAGTTTGTGCTAGTTTTAGTAAATTAAGTTTCTTCAGTGCTGGGAAAAATCTGATAGCATTTACCAAGCAAGACACACACCGTACCTTCTCATCCCTGAGAGTCCAGGCTGTACACTGTGCCATCATTTTTAATTACGTACTTGGGGAGATTACGCTTAAGAGAAGCCACTAGTAGAACCCATTACAGTTTGAGAGGTGTGTTAGTTAGGGCTCACTTAGAGGGACAGAATCAGTATAAAATATATGTATAATTAAATAAGGGACTTATTAGGTAGGCTTGCAGGGCCAGAAGGAGAGGAGTCCCAGTGGCCGTGTGTGGGAGCAGAGGTGGAGGAATCTAAAATGATCGTCTGCATGCTCAAGCCAAGGGGCCAGCTGCAGAAGGGTGAAGGCTGGAAGTCCCTGCAGAGCCACCAATGTGAGAAAGCTGACGAGTCTGAGTGGGAAGGCAGCAGGAACTGAACACCAATGTCTGAAGACCAGAGCTCCTTGGAAGGCAAAGTGTAGACTTCCTTCTTATTTCCCTTCATTCCGCCCAAGCTACAAGCCTATTGGCTGGCACCACACACATCCTGGGTGGGTCTTCCCTTCCAGTGTGCTGGCCTACCTACCCATCACTGAGACACAGAGCTTTACTAATGTGCCAGGTAGTTTTAAATTGATAAACCACAACTAATGGTTACAATGGGAAAACTATTCTCTGAAAACTGTGTCGTTAGAATAGGTGTAATTAGCACTGCAGAAGGAGGTGGGATGCTCCCTGGGAAGAAGCAGGCCGTAGTTTGTTTGCTCAGAAGGTCTCCACCCTGGCATTGTTTTGTCTTGGGTACCATTGTCCCTGTGGGAGAGGCCCTACCCTGGTGATGCACAACACCACGCCCTCTGTTGACTCCTGAAATGAAGCGAGAGAGAAATCAGCTGCAATGAAAGGTGAGCAAAATTCACCTGGACTGTGCACAAAGTGGACAGGACACTAAGGACACCTACAGAAGGAGCATAGGAGCTTTGGGCTCAAGTGGTCACTAAAGGCCTTTCCCATTTCCGCACTCAGAGAAGTGCAACACACCGCACACTCAGGTGAATTAGGCACTCGGGGCTGCTGCCTGGCATCCTCAAGCCCTGGCTCCATGATAGGCAGAGTCTTCTATCATTACATGAAGGTGCACAGAGGGATGCATGGAAGACATGTAGATTTGTGTTCTGGAGAGAGACATCTAGAGATCTATGCATATATATAATTTATGTGATAGCATACTGTAATGACATGTCATATTAATCTGCATTATATGCATCAGGGTTGTTACACACATCTCATATATATCTAATATGCATTATTCCATACATTAATGTCACATATTATATTAATACAGTATCAATACATTTGTAACAACTAGCATATAGACCATATTATGTATGACATATGGGATTGAGCACACATTTATTTATTGAAACACAGACATTATGATGGGCTATTCTGTCTGGTTCTGTTCCCCTCTCGGGCTTGGCTGTGGACTCCTGGCCTTGTAGAGAGGACCTGTGTGAGCTCCTCTTCTGATGGTCTGGATTACGGCTCCCAGCTTTCTGTTGATCCTTCTCTGTCCTCCATGCTGTCTTATTCACTTTGCTGAAATACAATACCCCATACCCACAAACTGAAGGAGGAGAGGTTTATTTTGGCTCATGTTTTCAGCCTCTAGTGGGCTGGTTCCAGGGCAAGAGCAGCATGGTGGAAGGGCCTGACAGGAGAAGAGCTGCTCAGGTCATGGTGGCCAGGAAGCAGGAAGTGAAGGGCAGAGCTAAGGAGGGAGGTGAGCCCTTCCAGGCCACACCCTGAGTGACTGCCTCTTCCAACCAGGACACACCTCCAGTAGCACACTCAGCTCTAACAGCGCCCTTCCTTATGGCCCAATCACCTTCCCGAAGCCACACCTCTGAACACAGGAGGCTTTGGTGGACATTCTTGCTGTAACTGGTAGTATATACCTAGTGGGCTGAGTTCTGGTTCTTCTGTCCTGAAGACCCCATGGCCAGCTGCAGAGGACTGCAGTCTCTGTTGGGCGTCATAGTTAAGAATGACTTCTTTAGTGGATTAACTTCTGTAATAGTTAAGAATGACTTCTGTAATGGATTTTTCCAGAAGCTCTAATTTTTCCAGTTACAACTTCTGTAATAGTTAAGAATGACTTCTGTAATGGATTTTTCCAGAAGCTCTAATTCCCTTCTCTCTGCCTGCAGAGCATGTAGAAAGAGTGGAACCAGCCCATGAGGATGCTGAGAACTGGGCCCAGACGTGCTGGCTTCTTGGGTTTGCCCACGTTGAGTCAAACTCACCTATACATCATGTTACCATGCTGAGTTTAGGGCTACCCTCTCTTGCCCTTGGAGGCAAAGTTCTCACTTCCAGAGCAAATCACAAGATGAACACAGGGCTGTGTATGCCTCATTCTTGAGACCTGCCTATCTCTGACTGCTTAACAAGCAAACGTCCCTAGAGACTTTGGGCCTGGATTGCTTTGGAGGGGCCCATACAATGGGAGGTATGGCTTTGGTTCAGGGTTCAAGGCTTGTTCTGCCACCTTCTCTGTCTGTGGTCTCTGCCCAGACCCACTGCTGAGAGCAGCAGGTGGGGTCTGATGCTGCCTGTTTGCTGTGGCCGCTGCAGCACTCTTGCTCTTGGCAGGCACGTGATGTTGGTGTCTGGAGTTCACGTGCTTTTCAGCTTCCCTGAACCACTGTCTGGCCCTTAGAGAGAGGAGGGCATGTGCCCAGGCCTGTGTGCATGGGGAGCACATCTGTTTAGTGCTTCACTATCTTGCTTACATACACAATTTTAAGAACATAATTTATTCAGTAGGCACAATGACTTCTCCAGGAGACACAGTTTTATTCTTTAAAAATATTTCACAGATTTTCTACATAGTGTAACATTGCTTCATTTGAGGCATGTTATTCTTTGATGAGAAATATGTAGAAGGATGGCTGGTATTAATTTGTGGAAAAAATAGGAAAACAGCTTTGTCTTTGGGTTAATGTAGATACATTCCATTTCCAGTTAAAAGATGCTGTGGTGGATTAACTATTGGTCAGTGTGTGTGGGCACACCCAGCTGAACTGAGCCAGTGTGGTTCTGGGTGTGCAAGGCCCACCTGAGGATTGCTGCTGGAACCACATAAAAGGAGAGTGGGAGGGGAAGATTGCATGCACTGATTTTCCTGCTTGCCTTGGCTGGTTTTCTTGAGGCTAACTTGAACTCAGCTGTTCTCAGAAGAAGAGCTCTGGTCCTTGCTGTCACTGAGGATGACTATTGTCCTCTTCAGGGAAGCTCTGGTCTTTGTCTTGAGCATCACTTCCTGGCTTGAGGGCACATCCCTCAGCCTGGTGGTACAGATCCTTCATTCCAGTGGCATAGACTTTCTAGGTTCCACCACTGTCTCCTGGGTCTTTCTGGTGCAGATCATTGCTATAGACTTGCATGAGACATTATCATGAGCTTTAGGCTTCCAGTTGACTTGTGAAGGACATTGCCATGGGCCCTAGGCCTTCAGCTGGACTGGTGCGGGACATTGCCATGGGATACAAGGCCTTAATTGGATTCTTTGGTTCACTAGCTTATGGACAAATCTCTTTCACTCTTCTGCATTTGACTTTTTGGTGAGTATTGTAAAATAATCCTACCAAGTATGTGTCCTATATTAAATCTATTCCCTTGCAAGCTGTCTTGGTTACTTTTCTCTTATTGCTGAGACAAAACACCTGACACCTAAAATTAAGGAAGGAAAGGTTTATTTAGCTCAGAGTTTGTGGAGGATTCAGTTCATAATCAGCTGGCTACAAGGCAGAGTGGCATATGGCAGGGGGCAACAATTCATGGTGGCAGAAAACAGCAAAAGCAACAAGAGTAAAAAGGGAGGAGTGACAGAGAGCAAACCTCTTTCCCTCCCTTATATTGTATGCAGGCTGCTTGCCCCAGGGCGGGTGTAGCACTCACACTCATAATCCCAGCATTGGACCATGAGTCAGTCAAAAACTCTAGAAGCCCACCCCATGACTGCATGAGGCTTTGGGGGGACATCTAGACAAGTCATAACAAAACCTTTAACTACAACAGATGCCCTGGAATTAGTTTCTTAGGGCTGCTATAACAAATTACCATAAACTAGGTGCCTTAGAGTAGCAGGAATTTCTTTCCATCCAAGAGGATCCAATCAAGGTGTTCTCTGGGCTATGCTTTCTTGCTTCATACAGGGATGTTAGGGGAGGATCCTTTCTTTTCTTCTCCATCTTCTGGAGGCTCATCGTGCTCATTCGCTCAGGATCCCATCATTCCAATCCATCTCTGTGTTCAAATGTCCTTCTGCCTTTTGTCTCCATGTTCTCCTCCCCTGTCTTTGATAAGGATGAGCATTGATGAACCTAGGGCCAGTTAAACCAGGACAACCTCAGTCTGAGCTCCTTAACTTAATTTCATCTGCAAAAGCCCTTTTCCAAATAAGGGCACATCCACAGGTTCCTGGTGGACTTGTCTTTTGGGGTGACCACCATTCAACCCAACATGGCCCCTTTTCCTGTTAAGGTGTTTCCTAAGAGGGACATTTATCTCCTATATGAGTATTTGCTCGGAATCAGAAGTCAAATCTCTTCATTCTTATGCTTTAGGGTGGTGGCTCCTCAACTGTGGCCAGTGGCACACCTGCCTCACTTGAGAACTTGGTGAAAATGCAAAGCCTGGACCCCACTGTGGGCATGCCAGGTTGGAAACCTTAGTCATGGCCCAGCTACCTGCCTTCTGCCACAGCCTCCAGGTCTTCTTGATGTGTCTGAGGAGAATCCCTGCCATAGGAGCCAGTGCCTTCAGAGGGTCTCCTACCTCGTCTCCAGAACTGTGCTCAGTCCGCCCCTCACTTATGCACATGCAGGGTTTATAACTCTCTGGTGCTGATGGTCAGTCCTTCCCTCCCTGACCCCATTTCCAGTGCAGGAGAGCAAGAATGCAGAAGCCATGGGGCTCGGGGTGAGGCCCTTGTGAGAAGCAGTCCTCAATGATGCTGGTGAAGGCACTAGCCAAATGCTCTGGAATGGATGGGTTCATGTATCCTCTCTAAATTCATATTTTGAAATCATTACCACCTTGTATCTCAGAAAGTGACTTTATTTAGAAGTACGGCCATTGCAGATGTATTAGTCACATGAGGGGTAGGCTGAGCTCCTAATCCAGTGTCACTAGGGTCCTTGTAAAGAAGATAAATGTGAACACTAAGATGCTCTGGGAAAAAAGTAGGTAGAGATAATGTAGGCAGAGATGGAATTCCAAAGATTTCCAGCAAGACCCTGGAAGACACTTCTGTCATGTGAGTTCCCAGCCTGAACCTTATTGGGATGACCATAGCATAACACTGAGAGCTTTTAGGGTTAATTTCCAGTTGTGAGTTGGCCCAAGTTCTGAACAATTAACTTCAGAAGAACTTTTTTTAGCACAACCCATTTGTCAGCTGGGAAGTGCCTCACTGTAAAGCAAAAGCTCTATGTCAAGTTGACACTTATTTGGGACATACAGTTCTTGGTTTTTCAGAGTGTTTTGGACAGTATTTTTAGTGAGTTTTAAGTGAATGTAGTATCCTAAAATAGGCTGTCAAAAGAATACTATTTTAGGTTTTATAACACTTTTGACCTTATCTTTATTTTTGTTTAGAATTGCCCTTTGTAAATAAATGCTTTCCCCCTCAGGATTTTTCATTTTTTGGGAACTACAAATCAATATAATTAGAGAGAAAAGCCTTAGCTGAAAATAAAAACAAATTATTGTACACACTGAAGGAACATTCTGCACACTTTTTCTCCTCCAATTAGCCCAATTAGTCAGTGACTTAGAGGATTGGACTTCCAGAAATAATGGTGGGATGAAAGTCCCTTTCTCAACTGTAATGAGCTATTTCAAGGGAGCTGGTCATTCTGCATAAACTGATAGGTACAGGATGTTCTTGGTAATGATTCCAATTGTTTATGCTGCGCTTCCACTTGTTCATTAATTTTTGTCAATTGAATTGAAAGCTGTAAACATTTTAAAGAATTAACTAAAAAAAGAATTAACTATTTTTTGGTCACATGAAATTGCCAAAAAAGGTTATACTATAGTTCTCTAACATAGTACAGTTTATTCTACAATCTTTTTCAGTATAACCTACACACACACACACACACACACACACACACACACACTTTTTACTTTAAATTTATAAATAGGCAGGAGTAAAGAAAGCCAATAGCAAAGTGATGCCAATCCTCTTGTACAGCCTGGCGTTGCCTTAAGTGAGTTGAAATGAACAGTCAAATATCTTCATAGAATAAAGTTGCTGCAAGATGGGAGCGGGGCGTCCAGCCTGCATCAGCTCACAGGGGCAAAATGTAGTCATATTTCCCTTCATTCTCAGCGTAACCTGACTTCCAACACCCACTGCAGCTCCTGGCCTCCTCCCATGGACCCCTGAGTATTTGGGGGGTATCTAAAGATTTGAGCTTGATGTATTCAGCAACTTGTGCCCTTCATCTCCAGCTTCATGTGTCACCACCCTGCAACCCTTTATGGGGCATCCTTTCCCGGGTGTATAATGCCTTCTGTCAAAGCTGAAGGGCCCACTTTGGCCATGGAGGAGAGCCATCACTGTAGGAGAGCCATCACTGTCCTCTGCCTCTCCATGCCCAAGTAAAAGAGGTCTTTCCATTGAAAGTCCATGACACAATTGCTATTGGTCTGTCAGTACAGGTAAGATTTGGCTGAAGGTCTGTCGGTGATGGAGAGGGAATACAATCCAAAGAATAGTTCACAACACTGGGGATCTGTGGTTTTCAGAAGGTGGCTTCTCTCACCTCTCATATTCACATCATTCAAAGTCCAACCACTATAGGGGCAAAGAACAACCAAACAGGGGTCTTCTGTCCTCTAGTTCAAGGTTTATCTCTGGAGTCTGTGTCCGTGTTCCCATTTCTGTTCTGTCTTAGGAGGATGAATTCTGGGAATATAAACTTCAGGGAAAACTCACTCTATGCCAACAGCTTCCAGGGGAAGAATGTCACAAGGAAATAGTTCAACATCAGGACATTAATCTCTGCCTGAATCCCAGCAGCATCACACGGTCCTTTCAGGCCAAGTTGAATTTTTTTCTAGCCCAGTGTCTTTGTACATTTCTTGAAATTCCAGGCTTCATGTGAGAGGGTCCACTGATCTACTACAGAACTGACATCTGTCTTTGACAACCAGTGGCTCTTCCTAATATCTATACCAGTCCAAGATCCATCGCTCTCTTCTCCTCTGCTGTCCACTCTTTAACAAAATGTCAACAAACACATTGCTCAGACTCAGTCATATACAGCATTGTTTAGTGATGGGGATACCTTCTGAGGCGTGTTGCTAGGCAACTTTGTCATTGTGACAGCATCATAGAGTGGGCTTGCACCAAGCTAGGTGGGGTCATCTACCACATACCTAGGCTATGCTGTACAGTCTATTACTGTGGACTGTACATGTGTACAGCATGCTACTGTTACTGTAGGTGAATATTACACAATGGGATTTTTTTTTTTTTCGTTTTTCTCCTGTACTGGGAACCGAACTCATGACCTTGCGCTTGCCAGGCAGGCGCTTTTGCCGCTGAGCTAAATCCCCAGTCCCACACAATGGGATTTGTGTACTTGACCATATCTAAATATAAAACAAGGTATAGTAAAAATATTGGTTAGACTTTTCAGCTCCATTATAATGTTTTGAAACCATTGTCATATATACAGTCCATTGCTGTCTGCCAAGTTCTTAAGTGAAGGACCATGACACGGAATAAGCATTGCAGTAGTGGAATCTGTAGGACACAACAGGAGCATGGGATGTGGTGAGGTCCTGGCTGGCTCAGCTCTAGTGAAAACTAAAATGAAGATGTGCTTCATCTCAGGAAGATGAGCAGTCCTTCCTCAGGCAGGTTAGGAGGGACAGATTTCCCATGCATGGGATAATATGATCAAAGATCTAGAAATATTCAAGAAAGAAGAGGTCTTCTGCTCTGACTAGATTGGGAGAGATAGCAGTTAGGGCTAAACAGATAAGTAGGGCCAGCTTGTGAAGGGTCAGGTGTGCTGTGATAGTTGACTGTAATTGTCATCTTGAGACTTAAGAGACTCCTGGAGAGGTGGTTGGATAACAGGTACACTATACTCGTCAGTGGATTAACCTTCTGGTGTTCATGGCTGAATGTGGTTAGGAGAGGGGTCCAGTTGGAGGATGTGGGTCACTAGGGGTGCATCTTTGGAGCATCTTTCTCTTGTTGGTGCCCTTTCCCTGTGCTGTTTCCCAGTGCCATAATGTGAGAATCTTTGCTCCACTACAGCCTTCTGCCATGATGTTCCTGCCTTGGAGCCAGCTAACCATGGACTAAATCTGCTGAAATTGTGAGCCAAAATAAACCTCTCCTCCTTTAAACTGTGGGTGTTGGATATTTTGACCCAGTGACAGGAAAACCCAGTAATATGTCATGGTAATACACTTAGTCTATGGATGATGCAAATCCTCAGTACTGAAGGCAGAGAGGCCAGTGAAACATGTCAGAATGAAGGGATATTGCTGAGAAGGAATTGAAAGCAGGCCACAGAAATGGCTGTCTTTCCTGAAATATAAGCAGAGTGAATGTAGTGTTTTCTTATTAGAAAGCTGGGCATATGCTACCTAGTTGAACTTGATGGGAAGAGGGCTGAGCTTTTGGTGTAAAATTTGGAGCTATTAGTGTATAAATTTTAGGTAAATTGATGTATTGGCAGGAGCAGGCTGATACAAATACAAGGAAGAGTAATATTTATGAGGCAACAAATGGAGGAATAATGTCCGTGGTAGAAATCAAGAAAGGCTACTCAGAGACACAGGAAGTGAGTTGGTTCATTGTGATGTGATACAGTGAGAGATAGTGGAAAGTTCCAACCACAAGGAAGGGATCAAATGTAGAGGTCCTGAGAAATAGCAGTAAAAACCATGCATAGAGTTTGGCATGAGTAGCTTCCCTTGAGATGCAATGACTTTGTAGGGTGGAGGAGGTTGCAGAGGATTGAGAACTAAGGGGCAGGGGATTGCTGAGGCTCCATATGGAGACAATTTTTGAGGAATACTCTGAAGTGTGCATGAATATGCATGCATGACTTCTTCTGTCTGTACTCATCCATTGCTATGAGCTGATTATATGGTCAGGGGTATTTATAACCCCAGTTCCCCCATTAAACATAGCTTCCCTCCTTCAGGCTTTGGAAATTAGTACCTCTGTGTGCTTTCACTGGGGTGTTTGTACAAACTATTAGTGATCGATGGTGGTAGTGGTGTGTGGGGGCCACGTACAAACAAGCACACAAGGAGTACATCTCTTAAAATTGTGAAAAACTGTATGTGAGAGAGAAAGATCCACACAGAAAACTGAAGTCTCCCACTGTATTAGTTTGCTAGGACTATCATAACAAAGCCCTGTATACTGGGTCCTAAACAACAAGGATCTTACTGTCTCAGTGTTTTGGAAGCTAGAAATCCAAAGTCAAGATGTCTGAAGGGTTGGTTCCTTTTGAGGCTGGCAGGAAAGGTTCTGGTCCAAGTGCTGTCTTTATCTTGCTGATGGCCAACTTCTCCTTGTGTCCTCACATCATCTTCCCTCTGTGTGTGCCTGTGCCTGCACCTGTGTGCAAATTTCCCCCTTTTAGAGGGACTTCGTTAAAACGACCTCATTTCAACTTAGCTATCTGATGACCCTATTTCCAGTTACTGTCATGTACTGACGTGCTTGGGGGCCAGGATTTCAATGGGTGGAGGAGGAGCACACAATTCAGTGCACAACGTCTGCCCTGTACAGTGATTTGTAGATAGGTGTCTGGGGAGTTTTAGAAACACCTAGAACTAATCACGGTGCCAGTGTGTACTGCCCGGAAATCACAGCTGCATTTCTGCACCAGGGGCTATCTCTAGTCTACCCCGCACCATCTGGGCTGAACAAGGGCCTTGGTCATGGAAACCTGGTTATCACGAGAGGCCCAGAAGTGGAGAGTTGGTGAGTATGACTGTTCCGCTGCAGGAACTTTTCTGCCTAGAGAGTGGATGCCATTCTGAGGAGTTTTGGCCTCTGAAAGGTTTATCTGTGTCCCTGTGCTGCTGTCCATCAACTGACTCTGCCATCTCACCTTGTCTTCATTACATGCGTGTCAAACAACCTTTTGTTTGTAACCTGAATGTTCACACTGGAGTTTTCAAAAAAGCAAAGAACATGCTGACCAGAAAGTGTAAGTATCATGGTAAGGGAGAAATCCCTTCGCCGTGTGTGGTGGATTGACAACTGGTGGTCAACTTGTAACCCCCAGCTGAACTAAACCAGCATGGTGCTGGGTGTGGAAGGCCCACCTGAGGATTGTTCCCAGCAGCATGAGAAGCAGACCTGGAGAAGAAGTTGGTAGGCTGTTGGGAATTGAGAAAGGCTGTTGGGAGCTGAGATGAGCCTGTTGGGAGTTGGTAGAAGCTATAAGGAGATGTTGGTTCTTTTGGAGGACCTCGTCATGCTGGCTTTCCTGATGAACTTGGCTGTTTTTCATCCTGTGAGGAGCTCGGGACCTTGTTGGCACTGAAAATAGCTTCAGTTCACTTTGGGGGAGCTCTGGTCCTCACTTTGAGCATCACTTCCTGGCTCTGGAGGGGAAGATGGTACACTTCCAGTCTCCTGGAGAAGCTTGCTGTGTTGGCTTTCCTGATGGGAACTCTGCTGTCTTCACCACTGGAGGAGCTCGGGACCTCACTGTTGCTGAGGAGAGCTGTGGTACTTTTTGGAGGAGTGTTTGTTCTTATTCAGAGCATCACTTCCTGGCTCCAGTGCAGATCCCTCAGCCTGCTGGGACAGATCCTTCATCCTGCTGGTACAGACTTCCTAGATTCCACCACTGACCTTTGGCCCTTCTCAGCACAGATCTGTGAAACAGGCCTGCATAAGATAGTTATGAGCTCTAGGTCTTCAGCTGGACTCATGCAGGACATTTCCATGGGATCCAGGTCCTTGGCTAGATTCCTTGGTCTTAGTGTGTGGACAGGTTTCCTGCACTCTCTTGTACATGATTCTTTAGGTGACTGTTATAAATAACCTTATAAAATATGTGTCCTGGATTATATTGTTACCCTTGCAAAATAATCCCCAAACCAAGGCACTGTGACCTTAGGATCTGGCATTTGTGGTCCTCCACCCACCCCTCCAGGACAGATGGAAGCTATCCCTCTGGGTATATCACACAGTGCTGCTTCCTGGAGATGAACTGATCATCTCACGCAGATTCAGAAGCTCTTTTCCACAAAAGCAACACCCATCACTTGTTTCAGTAAGGGATCTTTGAACCATCAGCTAGGATTACATTTTTGGATTATTGTTGGGTTTTTATTACTCGTATTATGTTTGTCTCCTATCATCACAAGTAATTGAAATGTGATGATAACTTGGCAGTGTTACATAGCACTATCATTATGTTTTTCTGTTGTTTTTATGGTTTTGTTACTTTAGGATGCCATCTCATTAGAACAAGACCTAAGAAATCACTTGTCATTAAAAAAATACAAGCAAACCTCATGTATATAACCACAGAAGATCACCATTGCTGAGAGTGCCTACATCCAGCAGAGCCTTTCTTCTTTTCCTGCCAAAGAGCTTTGAGCAACAGGTTCTCCTGCCCTGAGAAAGTCCAGCTTCATCTCTCTTAACTGGCATTCCTTTCTCTTTGCCCTTGCATCTGGAGTACAATATATGTTTCAATAACCCTGATTCATAATTCCACTAGGAGTTGCTAGCATTGTAGTGACTTCTGTCCTGGAGATTCCCTGTCTGACTGTAATTCAGAAAGTATCTTCTGAACAGCTGGAGATTACAATTACAGAGGTGAAGTACTTATATTTTCATTTCCTTCACTAGAGGTTTCAAGAACAAACAAGATGGACCTATTCTTTTTTTTGTTTTATGCTTTTTGAGACAGGGTCTTGCTATGTAGTTCAGGCTGGCCTTGAACTCAGTTATGTAGCCTAGGCTAGTCTTACACTCACAATGATACTCCTGCCTCAGCCTCCCAAGTGCTGGGATTACAGGTGCATGCCACCACACCAGGCAAGTTGGACCTATTCTGAAAAGTAAGTCTAAAGAACTATGGATGTGACCTACTTACATTAGTGAATAGAGAGGCTGTTATGACGTCATTAATGATCAATTTGAAGGATTATGGGTATAATTGTTTTGTGTGGTGTACTAACAACTTTTCACACTTTTTATGTTTTTTTTTTTTTTTTAAAGATAAAAGGAGGGAAACATTAACAGACATACAACATTTTACAACATATCACAAGCACAATATAGACAATACAGAGTTACAAACAAAGTGGTAGGGAATTAACAATGGTGGTTGTATTACATATTGATATCTTCAAAGTGGCTTCTCATGAAAACATATAGACATGCAATACTGGTCAACCAAAGACTCATTGACAGTTTCTTTCAGCATAGAAATAGAAGACAGAAGAACAACTATGTTAACTATCCTGTATATACATACATACAAAATTTCTCCTTCTTTCCCTTCTCTTTTCCCACATCCCAGAACACACTTTTTATCTTAAGATACATTCTAATGATATTAGGCAGGAATGTCCAGAGAAAAAGAATATATGTGTACACACACACACACACACACACACACACACACACACACACACAGACACACACACACACACACAGGCATGGGCTATATACCAACCTTTTGGGTCAGTGATGAATGGCATACCCAGTAGTGGTCCTCTAAACTGTAGACTCATCGAAGTCCTATCCATGTCATTTGTGTGAGTATATTGTACGATGCTTACAAGTATCAAAATCACCTATCGATGCATTTCCCAGAATTTATTCCTGTCATGAAGGGAGGGGAGGAAGCAAGAGAGAGACAGAGAGAGAGAGAGTCAAAGAGAGTCATTTTAAGCAGTTGACTCACATGACAAGCCCAAAACCTGCAGTTCACGTCTGCAGGCCAGCAGGCTGGAATCCTAGGGAAGTGACAGTGTTGCAGTTGAAGCCTCCTGCTAATAGCAGTCCTAGCTTGCTTGTTCTATCCAGGACTTCAGCTGAGTGGATGAGACTCACCCTTGCCATGGAAGGCAGTCTGTTTTACTCAGTGTTCAAAAATTCAGTGTAGATAACATCCAAAAACACCTTCACAGAAACATTCTGAATAATGTTTGTTCACATATATGGGCCCTGCAAGTGACACATGATATTAACCATCACATTAAGCATTTTGCAAAAACATAAAAGCATTTTGATTCCAATTATGTTGGTGGTAGCTTCTCCCTTTTGACAGAATGCTTGTCTTCTTTTGGGTGAATGGCAGAGAGGGGCAGCCATGGAACCCTTGTCTGGGCAGGATGGAATTTGGGGATCATTAGCCACTGGGAGGATCTGAGTTTTAGGGGCTGAAGATGCCATGATCCAGTGTTCATGAGGCCTGTGTGGTTGTGCTTGTGTGAGTGCCCAGCTGCAAGGAAGCCTTTGGCAAACTTCAGGTTGGATGCAAGGGCACTTAACGAGAAGAGGGACCAGTTGGTGGTGACACCATTCTATGTCAGTTTGGCCCTGATAAAGGACACTGCTGTAGGATCTATAGTTTTGGCATTGTTATTAGGAATGTTAAAGATAGGGAGGTGTGATCATTACTATTTTTTGATGTGGTGAATCTGGAACTGACGGTGGATAAATTAAGTAGCACAATACAGACCCAAGATGACATGGATAAATTTAAATTAAGAATTGCATCTAAGTGGAAACCAATGGTACATTTATGATTCCATCCTGGATTTTTAAAAATACTTTTGCAAGCTGTAGGGAGGAGGGTTGTGGCTTAGTGGCCTGGTGTATTCAGGTGTCCTGCAGTGTGCATTTGATGAGAGCTCTGCCAAAGTGAACTGGATTCCTTGAAAACTTGAGCTGTTTTGCCTTGTCAAATGGTGTTGCCCACCGGAAAGAAGGTCACAGAACAACTAATGACCCTGTCCAGTCACCACCTATTTAAATAGCATTGGCAAAAGGGACTTCCATATGAAAATTTTTAGACAACAAGTTGCTTGGTGAGGCATTTTCCTGTGTTTTTTCTTTCACTGTCATGTTACTCAGAAAACTAGCAGGAGAATTTGTTTCCACAGTGAAAGGCTTTCTAACACAAATCCATTTGTGATGGCAAATGTATCTCTATTAGGATACTTTAGTTTAATCAATTATGTAAGTGCCTTGTAAGACATTTATTTTGCTTGATGTTTCATCAGCATCAAGGACTTTTAAAAGTGTTTGATCTTTCCTTTTCTGAAAGTCCTTTGTAAGAGTGACGGGTTTACTAAAATTTCTGTGAAGCTAACCTGATTATTCTGAGCTATTTGTAAGAGGATTAGGCTGTTCAAGGGAGGATGGATTCTAATCCCATGACTAATATTTTGGCCAATATAGTACAATTCTTTTTGATGATGAAAATTGGTTAGTAACCACTTCAGCATGCTCCATGCCTTTCTGGTTATAGAAAAGCAGGATTAAAATGTTTCTGTTGGAATGTGGTTGTAGATTAACTCCATAGTCCTGAATTAATCACTATGTATTAAGGAAACCTGCCATGTGGCAGGAGGGACCTAGGGCTAAAAGTTCTTGGGTTGTTGACATTTGTAAAGAACTCATCATATTCAAGTGTTTCCCATTATTAATCAAGGTTGAGTGGAGGAATGGAGTGGGTGGTAGTGGTCATAATCATCTCGGGGGGATGTAATCTTTGCCAGGATAAAATTTAGTTTTGAGGTTGAGATTTCCCAGTGTTCTTTTGCCTAAAAAAAGCAGCTGACTTGTGTTTATTATAATCCTTGTGCAAAATTTTACAATGGATATAAGCATTAGAAAAGTGCTTAATATCACTTCTTAAGCATAAGGTAATGTCGAATAGATTTAGTGGCCCTATTTTTGGACCCAAAACCTCTTTTCCTGATTAAGGAGAAACTTGGAGATAGCTTTGTACCAAAGGTATCTGGAAATGTGATTTGGTTGTGAAAAGTAGATCCCCCCAAAGATATCGAGTTTATAAAGACAAGAATATTGAGTACTGAAATTGATACTATATTAGTGACACGAAACTCATGCTATACCCTGATCCCTCCCAACCTTCATCCTCTCACTGACTCCCTCATCATCATTACTATTCCAAAGTATCACCAGGTTGCTAAGCTAAAGAAGTAAACATCATTCTCAACACCTCCATTTTGTGCAATTCTCTCTAATTCCGTACAAAGTCAGAGATGCACACATCTTTCCTGGATAGCAACAGCAATCGCACTTGTTTCTGCAAATTCCCTTAGTCCTCTTCCATCCACTGCTGATACTCTGGTGGAATTATGTTTCTAAAACATAAGTTACATCATACTCTCCCCTTCCCCTTGAAGGCTCCCCATTGGTCTTTAGATAAAGTCTGAGAGCCTTACTATGACCCGCTGAGTCCCTGAGGCTGGCCCCCGGTTAGTTCTCCAGCTGCATCTCACTTCTCTCTCACCTTCCGAGCTTTGTGTGCCCCTTGTCTGGCTCCTGAACAGAGGCCCCCCAGTGCAGAGCTCACAAGCACCTCTCTAATGCCCGGATCATCTCCCTCCCACTCCTCCCAAGCTTTACCTGCTCACATAGTCCCACCTCAGCTCTCATGGTAATTGTCCCTTCCCTGGCCCCTTATTCCATCTTTTAAAAAATTATATATAAAAATTGTACATGTTATAAGGTACAGCCTGATATTTGGACTTATGTAACATTGTGTAATGATCAATTATTTATCACCTCTTTGTGCTGGGAACATTTGAAATCTTCTCTGCTAGCTATTTTGAAATATACAATAAGGTATTGTTGTCTGTAGTCACCCTACTGTGCTATAGACCATTAGAACCAAATCATCCTCAATGCATTTTTGTACCTGTGTACCAGGTCTTCTCTGTCTCCACCTCTTCCCACCCTCTCAGCCTCTGGTAACCACTATTCCACTCTACTTCTATGAGGTCAAAGTTTTAGCCTCTCTGTAGGCTGTGATTTAGTCCAAGAAAGTCTCTCCAAATCCTTGTGTTTGGAGGTTGGGCTTCTGGACGCTGATTGCATCATGAGAGCTCTTTTCTCACCAGTGGATTCATACATTGATGAGTTCAGAGCTGCTTGTGCTCTTAGGAGGTGGGGCCTGGTTGGAAGAGGCGGTCACTAGGGTGTGACCTAGAAGGGATTTGTCTCCCTCTCTGGCTCTTCCCTTCACTTCCTGCTTCCTGGTTGCCATGATATGAGCAGCTTCCGCCGCCAGACCCTTCCACATGCCCTTCCTGCCTTGGAGCCAGCTGACTGCAGGCTGAATTCCCTAAAAACTACAAGCCAAAATAAGCATCTTCTCTTTAAGTTGTGAGTGTAGGATATTTTGTCCCAGTGATGAGAAAGTGACCAAGACAATATATGAGTGAAAAGACACAATACTTGCCTTTCTGTGCCTGGCTTACTTCATTTAACATATATTTCTCCAGCCTCATGCACTTTGTTGCAAAGGATAAGGATTTATTCTTTTTTATGTGCTAAAGAATATTTAAAAAATTATATATATATATCTCACATTTTCTTTATTCATCTATTGATGGACTTTAGGCTGATCCTGTCTCATGGCTTTTATGAATAATGCTGCAAGAACCATGGGAGTGCACATGTCTCTTTGACATTGTGACTTCCTGTCCTTTGGATATGTACCCAGTGATGGGATTTCTAGCCCATGTGATAGTTCTATTTTGTTTGGTTGTTTCATGGTGATACTGGAGACTGAACATGTCCGAAACTCATTCTAGATTTTTTAGAAATTTTTTTGAGGTGTGGTCTTACAAAGTTGCCTCAGCTGGGCTCGAGATTATAATGTTCCTGCTTCAGCCTCTCAGAGTGGTGGTGTAAGTCATCATGCCCTGTTCTGTTTTGTTTTTAGAGAAGCCTTCATACCATTTTTTTTTTTTAATTTTTTATTTTAAAGAATAAAAGAAGGATAACATAATAATAGGGGGGACTTAGCAAATTACAGACAAAATGGTAGGAAA
>NW_004955504.1:7209344-7255616 GCF_000276665.1 Chinchilla lanigera | reverse complement strand
GGAGCCAGCAGGCAGAAAGCTAGCCAGCCCGAAGGCTGGCGCTCCCCGCCCACAGCTCCCTGTGCGCCGGAAGCATCCTTCCAGGGAACCGGAAGGCCGGCCATACCATTTTTAATAATCATCTCTTCTTGATCCTGTGCTCTGGGTGAGGTGTCTTGCCATCTGCTCACACAGCACTTAGTATGGCTCCTTGTGCTGCAATAATTGATGGTTCAAGTAGAGTTCAGCATCTTCATCATCTGTTAAACTCAATTCCTAGGGGCAGCACCAGGTCTGCTTTGCCCTGTCTATTTCAGAGCCTTGTCTTGTGCCCACCATATTACAGGGACTTACTACCCATATGTTAAACAGAAAAGTAACTGCAAATCTGAGCCATGTGGTCACAGTGTCAGGATGTGGAAGGTCAGGAACCACATGTGTATATGGGATCTCAGCTTGAGCAGCAAGATAACATCAGTACTTAGCCGACTGTGTTTATCCTCTTCCATTCTCCCCCTCGCCCTTTTGGTTCACTTATGCCATTCTGTACTCATTTCCAAAGGAAGGGGTTTAAGAGTAGAGAGTAGAGAAATGCAGGCATGGCCTTAGTATGGTTGACTGTGAACTGAAGTTCATATATAGAAACATAATCTCCAGAGCAACAGATTCTCAGAGGTGATTAGGTCTTATCGATGTTGTCCTCATGAGAGTGGGCTTGTGATTGTGGGGTTGAGCTTGTGATAAAAGCAAGTTTGGCCTCTGTTGCAAGTTCTCTCTTGCCCTTTCGCCCTCCTCCAGGTGGGGATGCAGCCAGAAGGCCCTGTTCAGATGCTGGCCTCTAGCTTTGGACTTGCCAGACCTGGAACTGTGAGTTCAAAATCCTGCTCTTCATAAAGTCTTCAGTCTCATGAAATTTGGACTAAGATATGTCTTGTCTGGCTTGTGATCTGTATAGAGTGAGTGTGGTTTTTAATGAAGAATATATCTGGTCTTTGTTCCCAATTCCTGGAACAAGGCTTCAAAAACCTTTGGCATTTCCTGAGTAACAGGAGTGTCTTTTGGCTAATATCTATATAATTTTTTTTTGTCAAAAACCAAAAATATGGAAGCAGATAGCATACATATGTATGCTGTTTGATGACTGGAGCTTTTATGGAGAGCAGATAATAGGTCCCAGAAGGCATCCACTTGTTAATCCCTGGAATTTATAAACATGTTACTTTGACTAGCTAAAGAAATTTAGATAACTGGAGGGGGGGGGGGAGGAAGGAAGGGAAAAGAAAAAATGATGAGAAAAAAGGAAAAAAAATGAAACAACTCTTTTGTAAATAAGGAAAGGAAGAGGGGTAGAAGAGAGGGGAGGGGAATGGGGAAAAAAAGAATCACACTGTATCATGTACAGGTACAAATTCCTTGTAATGAATGTGATCACTATGTATACCTAAAATGTACCAATAAACTTAATTAGTTAAAAAAAGTAAGTGATATGTATTGTTCTAAATATAATTTCCAATGATGTAATACTTGTAGCAAGGCAGCTTATAACTATGAGAATTATTATTATGTAATTTACATAATTACTATGCCTGTAATATAATTTATTGTTCTTTTCATTATTTTGTTCAATTTTTTACCTTTGTCTTAAACTTATTTTCAATAAATGTATGCCCCCCAAAAGTTGTAAAATAAAACAAAATAAAATTTACAGCTGTAGTTAAATCAGAAAACTTGTAATGGAGAGATTATTTTGGTCTACTCATGTGGCCTTAATGTAACCAGAGAGTCCATAAAAGGAGGAAACAAGAGAGTCAGAGAAGTAGGAGTGACAACAGAATAGAGGTCAGAGTTGGAGGGGGAGGCTGGAGATGGAAGAAGGGGCCATGAGCAGGGGGATGCAGGTGGTCTCTCAAGCCTGGTAAGTATGTGGAAAACAGGTTCTACCCTAAAGCCTCCTGAAAGAACCCAGTCCTGCTGACACTCTGATTTCAGTTCAGAAAGAACTAGTTAGCCTTTGACCCGTAGAATTACAATTTCATAAATTTGTGTTGTTTTAAGCCACTAAATTTGTGTTCATTTGTATAGCTGCCATAGTAAACTAAAACTTTTATGAAAAATATATAATGAACATTTTCCAGATCCATAAATATACTACTTGAACCTCAAATTTAATGACTTCAGTGATTTTCCACCCTAGAGCTATGCTATACTTTATTTACTGACCTATGACTACATGTTTAGGATGCTTTCAGATTTGTTTTCTTTTTGCTATGGTATACAGAACTGTGATCAGTATCCTTGACATGTACCCCTTTTTTTTTCTTTTAAAGAGAATAAAAAATAAAAAAGAACATTAAAAACGGTACAGAATTTCAAAACACGATGATAGAAAGCCAACAATGGTTGTTATATTGCATATTGTTATCTTTAAAGTAGTTGTTTAGATTACCAACTATAGGCATGCAAAACTGATAAAAAATTAACCATTAACTGTTCCTTTCAATAAACCAATAGAAATTAGTAGTACAATTATCTTAGCTATCTTGTGCATGTGTGTGTATATATGTATATATATATATTTCCTTTCCTTCTTTCTTTCTTTTCTCCTTACCCTCACCCCAGTTGTCCTTTCCTTTTGAGCAGTTTCTGCCCCTTTTGTATTGTCTCCCTAGTGTGAAAAACTGAAAGAGTAAATAGAATCTGAAAGGGACATATGTCTTTTGCACGTTTCTGCGATTTTCTTAGGACCGAATAGCATGAAGGGCAGTGGTAGGGAATGCACATTCTGAAGGCTTGAGACACATGTTAATGTCATAGTTTGAGACTCAGAGACTTCTCAGGTACATTTGTTGGTAAGCAGGTGACTTCATCAGTCCGTCTCTGTGAAATACAGTGACAAGTACTCCTACAACAGAACACTCCTTCATGTTTGAGCCCAATCACTTCTTTCTGCTGTCCTCCGTCTATGAAAAAGAGGAAGGGGTGTGTGAAGGAATCCAACTGTCCCCAGCCCAGGCTGACCAAAAAGTACTTTAAGCCTCTTCCATCCTACTGTGCGTTTACACCTGCTAACAATGTGAAATTGTGGGTTAATGAGGCCCAGTCAGCACAGAGGCACCTTGTAACGCCTATCTGTCTTCAGCACTGCTCCCTGTGCTTTCTCAAGCCCCGCCCCTAGCAGGCAGCACAACTCCTTTCCACTGAACTCAGTCCTCAGTCCCATTCTGACCTTTTCCGTTCACAGCCACCCTTTATGCTCATGACTCTATAACAGACCTTATAGTCTATAGGAGAGCTAACCAGTCTGGTCTCAGTGCCAGGGTGGTCCCTCAGTTTTGTTCTCAATAAACCTATCCTGACTGGCAAGCTCGGGCCTTTGTTCTTTCCTTCTTTTTCCTAACAGTGTGCTGATGTTGTGCAGAGAGCTGACTTGCTTTGTAGACAGCCAGTTGACAGGTTTTTGTCTAGGGACTTCCTCCTGAGCAGCACAAATGGACACTCAGAAGCCACGAATCACTTGCACATGAATATATCAATTTATTCTTGGACGTGTTTGCCCTTGTGTGGTTGAACATTTGCCTATCTGTTATTAGAGATATTTTGGCAGTGTCTGCGGGTATGCTGCAAGGGCAGCTGAATGTTGCAGTTGGGGAAACTCTGCTGTGAGTATCCAGGAGCATTTGTCATGCATATTCATCATATCTCCAAATTCTACTGTTTGAAAAATAAAGACACTGCTAGAGTTAATCAGGGACAAAGGACTGATACGACAAGGGTGTTTTGCATTGGGAAAAGTAGTGATAAATCCAGAATTTTAATAATTTGAATTTTAATGTGGAATATAATGCAATATTTGATTTTCTATAGACAGCTTTATTTACTTCTAAATGGTTAGATTAATTCAGAAGAAGCCAGAGTTCATGGACACAAAAGGGCCAGAGATAAGGGAAAAAGAAAGACAAACCCCAGGACATGGGGGAATGTGCTACAATGGTCATTTGACAAATCCTAAGTGTGCTAAAATTGGTTATGGGGTTATGGAAGGACCACGGCTGAAGTTCTCAGATAACGGGTCTAGGCATGGCCCTAGCATACGTATTATCTTGGCACTATGCCTGAGTTCTACTACATTTATAATCACTGGCATATATATGATATTAGCTGCTATATATAAGCAAATTACCTACAGATATACCTACAAGGGATTATTGACCTCATACCAAAGAAATCTATATCTGAAAAAGGCCAAACATCGAGAAGAAAATCAAAATAAATCTATGTGATTTTTAAGCCTGATAGGTCAACTTCATTATAGTCAGAAATGCCTCACATAGTGGTACAGCCTGTGCCTGGGCTTCTGTGTACAGACCATGGCGGTGAGACTTTGGGGTCCATAGCTGCTCCCCAGCCCCCTGCTCTCTGGCACTGTTACCCTGCTTGGTTCCTTGGCTGCCACGTACTGAGCATCTTTGTTCCACTGTACCCTTTTGCCGTGACGTTTCTCCCTTCAGGCCAGCCAGCCATGGACTGACTCTGCTAAGTGAGAGCTCTGTTAAACCCTTCCTTTAAGTGTGGTGTCTCAGCAATGGGAAAGCTGACTTAAATAATCTGAACATTTATTTGCATAAAATTACTCTGAAATACCCACATGTTCAAATTGCTGTTTTTCTTTCACTCTTTTGGTGTTTGAATTAAGTCTAAGAAACACGCTTTTCCCCTACAGCTCTCCCCATAGGCCAATGGGCACCTGAGAAAGAAAGTAGCAATGCACATGTGCAGAGGGGTCTCTGTGTTGGTCTTCCAGTGCTGCTGGAGCAAACCAATGCACATCTGGTAGATTAAAACAACAGAAACTTATTTGTTCACAGTTCTGGGGGCCAGAGATCCAAAATTAAGGTGTCATGAGGGCCAGATGCCCTACAGTCTCCAGGAGAAAATCCTTCCTAGTTTCCTCCAACTTCTGGTGGCTCCTAGCACTCCTTGGCCAGTAGCAGCATCACTCCCATGTATGCCTCCAGCTTCATACGGCCTTCTTCTCCTCTCTTGGTCTTGTCTTCTCTCTCCTTGAAGGACCCTATGGTTGGATTAAAGGCTCACTAGGGTAGCCCAAGATCACATTAGGTACATCAGCAAAGACACTTTCCCCAAAAAGGTTACATTCAAAGATCTGGGGATTAGGATGTAGCATCTCCATTTTGGCGCCACTATTCAACCCACTGCTCTCCCCTGAACACTGTCTCCCCACTGGAGGTTGATGCATGCAGAGTAGCTGCTTGGTTTACTTACTGAGAGACTGAACGTACACATGGACAGCAGCCAATGTATGAAACAAACAACTCAAACTCCCAATGTGTGGAGACCTGCATGGGAAATCAGCCTGTTATTTATAGTAAGCAGCCCAGGAGGCCAGGCTGCTCTCTGTAGATCAGACGTCTAGGAAAGTCAGAGTGCTATCTGTCTGTCTGTCTGTATTAGTCCATTCTCACTACTAAAATGCAATACCTGAGGCAGTATAACTTTATAAAGAGGTTTGCTTAGCTCACCGTGAAAGTCCAAACAGCACAGCACAGCTGTGATGAGGGTCCATAGCAGATGGTGAGAGTGCATACGGGAGCAAGAAGTCACATCTGCAAACAGGAAACCAGAGGGAGCCTGGGGCCCCACCATCCCTTCCAAGGGTCCTCCCAATTGACCTATTCACCAGGTCCTGTCAGCTGAAAGCTTCTGCCTCCTAACACTGCCACACTGAGGGCCTCCAGTGCTCAGAGCTTTGGGCACACACTTCAGTCACACCCAGACTGCAGTGCTCTAGCAAGGAACCAAGGAAGCCAAACAACAATGCTGCTAACCATCAGCCCCCAATGGCCCATGCTTGACTCATAATGGACAGTTTCTCTAATCCTTTCCCCATACTTCTAACTTAGGACTGGCCAGAGAAAGCCAAATATGCCCCACCAGTCTCATGGCTCGCCCTGCTTTTCTACCTGTCCGCAGTTTCTGTTGACCCCCAGCACCCAGTGAGGTGCACTGAAACCTGCCCTTGCCTCTGGTACAGCTCTGTACTCCTTGCTTGCCACAGGGTCTCTGCCAAAGGCTGGTGGTGGTGGCTGACTCCTTGGCTACAGCAAGCTCTGGTGAATAGCCTATGTTTACTTGCCTTGATTTGCCTTTATTTCCAATACATCTTGTTTCTTCTGACCATAGTAGCAAACATTCCTTTGAGGACTCTTCCTTTAACACCCCTTTCCCAACCATTCAGTGTCTGTCTGCTGCCTTGGCATGTGATAGAATGGGGTGACAGTGCAGCCTAATGGTTAGAATGCACAAAGGGCCAGGTGGCCAAGCCCACTGGGGCATGTACAACACCATGACCCATGACCACAGATTAGGACACACCACAGACCGACCATGCAAACCCTTCTCAAGTCTGCACAGACTCAAAACAGATTGGGTGTTCTGTAAGTTGCACAGGCATTCTGTAAGTCAACCCAGGGGCTCTATAAGTTGCATTACTTTATAGTTTCTTCCTTAGTGACTGACTAGGGTTAGCTTTGGGACACACCAGTGTTTAGTTTTTGTTCCCCTATAGCCACAGAATACTGGCAAGGAGGCTCACGAGGAGTGAGAGGGATTGTGCAGATGTATACAACTGTGTGAAGCTGGCTGAGAGAGATCAGAGGAGGCCCAGAGGCTGGGGTGGGGGCAGGGTCTAGAGACACAGCGCTGGGCATGAGAAAGTGTGCCGCAGCATGAGACAGCGGGAGACAGCCCCTCAGTGGGGGACGCTGAGTGTTGGGTGCTTGGTGGTGTAAAACGAGGGGGTCGATTTATACGATTCTTAAAGGTCCCTTCTGCTCCATCATTCACATGCTGGTACCGGTCTGACATTTGCCCAATGAGAATGTAATTTTGGTGCCTTTGCTTTTTCATGTTAAAGGTCTCAGGTTTGGTTTAAAACATTCTGTGGGACCAGTGGGCTCTAATGGCCATGAGGATGAATGGGCAAGCTGGCTGTAGGTTTTCCAGAGAATTGTTCGGGGGAGCTACAGGGGCCTGGCCAGGTGCTGAGGGCCGTTCCTCATGCCAATCTGAGTAATGCCCACTGTATTAGTTTTACGTGTTGGGCTTCTGTCTCTGTTTCACGTTGAAGAAATTTTCCTTTAGCCAAACCTCTGGAAACACTGAAGTGGTGTGTTCCAAGGAGGTGAATCACAGAGCCCATTTCACCCTGGTTGTCACTTGTCCACAGTAGTCCTGCTTTCTTGTCTCCAACTCTGTTGCCAGGTTTGTGTCCACCATGCAGTGGCCATGCTCTGTCACCTGGTGCCAAGGTGTTTGAAACCACTGGTGGGTTACAAACAGCATGACAGTTACCACAGGCCTCATGCAGCTGATGTTGCAGAGCCTCTGGAGAGGAGGCGTAATTGATTCCTATTTGACAGATGAAAAGCTGCAAGTGCAACCTGTTCAGAAACCTGCATGACAGCGTTGGGTTCTTAGGACAGTTGGGTCTAGAGGTCAAGCCTGTGACCTCCAAACCCAGAGTCCCCAGCCTAACTAACACAACCCTTTTTTGAGCAGCTGACTTTAGAGTTTCTGACTGCTGCTCCTTACTGAGAAGGTGGTGGCCTCTAATTGCTAATTCTTGTTGCCAACAGAACTTACACTTTTGACTCTTTTCTATGATGACAGGATTTTAGCACTGAACATCCTGACCCAGGAGCAAGGAAAATTAAAAACGGACAAGATCTGCATTCCCTGCTCCACCCTTCTGGGACACCCTCCTACAGGTCATGAGTTTCCTAGGCAGCTTCAGAGATCAAGGCCTCACTGTGGCCATTGGGTTGTCACTGGTAAGAGCCTCTTGAAGATTCCAGCCATTATCCTATTAGAATGCGGGGCATGGGAAGGCAGGACCTCTCTCTGGCTGCTATAACAAATGACCACAAATGTCAAGGTTCAAAATAACACATATTTACTCTGGGGATTAAAGATAAACAAACCATGACTTACCATGATTGTTAACCATGCCAAATTAAGAAGTGCCCAGGAAATCAGTAGAGCAAATTTCTGGATATGTCCGAGGGGGTTCATGGAGGTGCAACCTTGGGGTCTATATCTGGTCCCTGGCCCCTCTCTGCCTGGCTCTGTTCCTCTGCTGTGCTTCCTGGCCACCATGAAGTGAGAGGCTCTGCTCCACTACGCCCCCTGCCTTGACGTCCCTGCCTTCTCGCCAGCTGAGCCTGTACTGAATCCCCGGAAACCGTGAGCCAAATGAAATTGTGCCTCCTTTAAATTATGCCAAGTATTGTGTCCCAGGGGCAGGAAGGCTTGCTAATATGCTGACCCAACTAAAATCAAAGTGTCAACAGGGCTGGTTCCCTCTGCAAGCTCCAGGTGGAATCTGTTTCCTGCCTCTTCCAGAGTTGATGGCTGTCCACCATTTGACCTTGTCATTCCAATCTTATTCCATAGTCACGTGGCTTTTTCTTCTTCTGTGATAATTCCCCTCCCCTTTTATAAGGAATACTTATGTTCTCCCTTTATAAGAAATACTTGTGCTTAGGAAGCTGGGCCCACCAGGATAATCAGGATAATCTCTTCATCTCAAGATCCTTAATCACGTAGTTCTTTGAACTGTGATATATCTACAAGGGCAGGGGATCAGGACGTGGACCTCATGTGGGACTAATATCATACCAAGCAATTCTCAGATGAGGTTGGAATCTAGCCCCAAGATGTGACTGCAGATGGAAGGGACCCCGTCTCCTTGGAGACAGTGAATGATGGGAGGGGTTCTGTTCACAGCTGGGTGCATGATGATGCTGTGCACCTACTTGTCCTATTACAGAGCTGCCAAAGATCTTGACTCTAGAAACCTCCCATCCTTCAGAACTGAAGCGTGGACCATGGAGTGTGCATAAGGCTGGGCTGGAGGGAGCCTGAGGAAACCGCTCTGTGACCGCAGAGAGCCAGACAGATCCAGAAGTGCTGGGTGCTCTTGGCTGAGGCTGTGGACCTGAATCCTGGATACAACACACACAGTGAGTAGAAGCCTGGATTGTTCTATACTTTCCGTACGGCCAGCAGGTCTCTCACCATCAATTTCCTTGGCTCTGACACACATATAATGCAAAGATGCACAGCAGTTTTGTTCTATGTTTGTTGTCCACTGCTTCTTTGTGAAAGTGTATTTATTATTTATTTTTAACAACAGTCCCTGTACATGTTCAGGGCAGCACATATGAATAATTCAGAAATTCATAAATTAACCAAAATCCTGCTGTTCATCCACCAACTACTCAAAGGCAATACCCCGTTTCCCAGGCAGGGGCACCTGCACACAGGTAGATGTATGTATCTGGAACTGTTTGTAAGTATAGAAGACATTTTTGCAGTAATTATCCAAATGCTACAATGGGTAAAAATTTGGATTCACCTCCAAACATCCACACTGGTGCTTCTTACATCCCTCTGTTCTTGATATCAGGAAGTGGAGGTGGCCACATCTTTCTCTCTTAAAAGGCACGAGCAGGGAACAACACCAGTAACGGAGCAGTCATGTCTTATCATGAGCTTCTCAGATTTTTTGGATTTGAGTTTTTTGGATGTGAGTCATGAGATCCAAGGCTATTGATTTGCAAGAGCTGAGCTCTCAGAAAGAGAAAATGGTATCTGAGATTCAATAACTTGTCTCTGACCATTAAAAGCTAGATAAGTCCTTGTCATAAGTTAATAATGTGTGCACGATAAAGAATGGATTTGGGGAGGAGCATTGGAGAAAGAGCCAGCCTGCGAGTCACCCTGCTGCAGAGAGTTTCGGTGATTTATGGAGCAGCAGCGTGGTGGCCCTGAAAGGGGGCAGGGACAGACATAGCTCAGTGGCTGCTATAGTTTGGATCTTAAATGTCCCCCAAAGGTAAAGGTTGAGTGTTGCTGTGGTGTGATTGGCAGATGGTGGAAACTTTAAGAGGTGAGGCCTAGTGGTAGGTCTTCCAGTCACTGGGGGAGTGCCCTTGAAGTGGGTAGTGGGACACCACACTGTTCTTCTCTTTTTTGACTCCTGGCCAGGATTTAAACCATGTCATGCTGCCTCATCTGAGGCTGAAAACAACAGGGTCAAACAGCCATGGAATGAAACTTCCAAAACGGTGTACCAAAATAAACCTTTCCTCTTTATAAGCTGGTTGCTGTCAGGTATGTGTTATGGTCATAGAAAGCTACTACGGTGGTCCAGGGAGCAGGGTGAGGGCTCAGGGGAAACACCAGTGGAAGGACAGGAGTTGGTCCAGGCCAGCAAGCTAGTCCACACTGGCTTGGCTGTCAAGCCCCCTGCAGGCAGCACCGGGACCTTTACTTCTTGTGCATCTGCTCACAGACCGCCCTTTGATGTCACCTATTTGTGCTGCTGGGCAAGGCCAGCCTCAGCCCTGAGCTCGGCTGTATCCATCAGAATTGCACTGTGCGCTCAACCTCCCTTTTGAATGGCCTCGGATGTTCTCAGGCACCCAGGTCCCCAGGAGGTAGAGCCCAAGGATGGCATCTGCAGGAAAAGCAGAGCTCTTGCCTCCATCCTCCATCCATAGGTAGGAGCAGAAGGGACCACACTCTCCACCAGCCACTGACATTCTTCAACATGTCTCCCCCTCTGTGTGTCACATGACCTTCCAACAACGACAGCCACTCCCAGAAGTGCCTATGAGGACTGCTTGCTAATCCCTCCTTCCTAATGGCCATCAGGGCTGGACACTTGTCCATGGCCATGGAGGGGGAGTTGGGATATAGCCACCTGAAGTGCAGGAGGGACTTGGTGGCCTGCAGTGTATCTTCTACATGTTTTACCACTCCCAGACGTCTCCCTGTGCCCTCAGCTCATGGATTTCCACTGGTTACACCACCTCCCTGCCACACTTGTCTACCCTCCTCCCTCTCTCTTTTCTATAATGGTGCTCAGGCACACTAAGCACGCTTTATTTCCCCTTTATAGTTCTCTTGCTGAACCAAAACCCAAACTGTAAATCAAGCAAGGATGAGACAGCAGCCCAGCTGAACTCTTGGCTGAGAAGGGCTGGTGGGCAGTGCCTGTGGACACCTGGTGTTAAGCACAAGCCAGGCCTTTCCCAGGGAGAACTAGAGGTAAACGAGGCACTGCTGGCCTCTTGGCAGTGCCTGAATGTCCTCTGTGGAACTGCCACAGACACTTCCTCTGCCCAGTGTCCTCCAACCTGGCTTTCTTCATCACAGTTCAGGAGTCCTAACAACACACACCTTTTCTAGGTTACTGTTTTGATATTTCAGTCATTATTACCAGAACTGAACTCATTACTGTTTTATTATTGCAAATTTGCCTTGTCTCAGAACACTTCTAAGTAGACCCTGAGATAATGGCTTTGAGAACCCACTTGTGTTTGTGGCCTTGTTCTCCAGAATAATGAACCCCAGGTTCAAACAAAACCGCAATGGGGCTTTGGAGAAGATTGATTGAAAATTGGGTGGGTGGAGGTGACTGCCTGTAATTCCACACATTTAGAAACAACAACCTTTAAAGTAGAATTTTAGCAGGAACGTTATTCCACTATTTTATTAAATTAAGGAAAATATACCCATGAGTGCACCTGTTTCCAGAGTAGAGATTGCGACACAGACTTTAAAAATAGTCACTCAGAGCAGAAGTTCTTTCACTGAAGCTTTACAAGCCACAGTGAAGGTACAAGAAGTCTCTCTTCTTCCTCTCATTGCCTGGTGCTGGGGATGGCATTGATGGGTACAATTACTGAAACAGTTGGTTCCACCCTGGGGTTGGCTATGGTTATTTTGTGACAGCTGGGTTTAAGGAAGCCATCTCTATTCTTGAGTACTAACACAGAATGAGACATCTTTGAGCTGCCTCTGCTGTGCCCCACTGCTGCCAGAGCCCAGCATGGCCTCTGTTCTTGAAGAGTACTTAACATCCAGCTTCCTCAGCTTTCCCTGCTTGGTGAAGAGGTTCCAGGCCAACATGCAGTGAGGGGCTCTCCTCTCCACCTCCTCTGCCATGATGTCTCTGCCTCAGCACCGGCCGGCCATGAACCCCAACTCCTGAAACTGAGACTAAGTAAACATTTTCTCGTGTAAGTTGTTTCTCTTAGGGGTGTCACTGTGGTGATGAGACCCCAAGAAGCACACAGAAGTAATGTTTAATGAGGGGTGGAGAGGAGAGCCGCTCATGGCATGTTGGCCTGGAGCAGGGAGAGAGTGGAAGAGGTAGAGAAAAAGTGGCCCAGGACAAGATCTAGTCTCCAAGGTCACGGCCACTTGATCCACTCCCTTCAATGAGGCTCCATCTCCTAAGTTTCCATTGCTTCTCAATAATGCCGTCCAATTTTGATCCTAACAGTGTATGATCCACTGGTGAGGTGAGTGACCTCACCTCACTGGTGAAGTGACCACCCTCCACTGGTGAAGTGACCACCCTGACCATCCAGTCACTGCCGAAGCCCATCAGCTGGCAATCAAGGCTGGAATGCAATGATACTCTGGGGACTATTTTATGTAACAACCCCAGCAGAGGGTATGTCTTGAAGAGCTTAGCCCTTGAATCCATAGACTGAATGAAGCAGCTGGGCTTCCCTGACCTGGAATGGCATCTTCCAGCCTGTGAAGGGCCTGAATAAAACAGGAACTCAGAAGAAGGGTGAGTTCTCTGACTGACTGTCTGATCTGTGACGTCAGACCTATCCTGACTTCCGTGCTCCTGGATCTCAGGCTTCAGACTCTGATTGGAACCCACACCATCATTTGTGTTGGTCAGGTTTCCAGCTTGGAGGCGGCAGATACTAAGACTTCTCAGCCTCCATAATCTCACAAACCATCACCTCCCTGTCAATCTCTCTCTCTTCCCCATCTTCTCCCTCTCCAATTCTCCTTTTCTCTCATACTAGCTACACAATCTTCCTCATAGGTTTCTCTGGAGAACTTTGACCAATATGGAAAGTTTCTAAGGTTCCAATAGACCTGGTCTGGGAACAGCTGACATCACTCCTACCCACCTTTATTTGGCTACTGCTTAATCACATACCACATACATGCAAGCTGGGAAATGTAGTCTGATAGCATCAGCCAGGTGTGGGGAAGAGTGTGGCGACCATCTTGTCAGTCTCCTTGCAGGAAGAGTGCGTCAGTGGGCCCTGCAGCTACAACAGTGCTGGACACAGAGTGGACATGGACTAAATACTGTGGAATGAATGCATTGCATCTTAATCTACCTAGTCTGATCTATTTTTCTAGATATCTAAATTGGAAGAGATTTTTTTCTCTTCATCTGATCTTCAGTAGCACTTGTAAACTTTATTTAGTACTGAAAACTCACAGGGAGATAACATACAAGCAGAACACCACTCTTACCTCTGCCATGAGACCTGGCCAAACCTCGGAAAAGTTACTTCACTGTCCGGGAACTCAGTCTCTACATCTGCCCACTGGGTCTCTGGGAGGGCAGAAGTGCTGGTGGGCTTTGATCCATATGTGGTCAGCTTGCAGAATAGACCTAGGATCAATGTTTCTCTGTTGATTTTCTGACCAACATGGTTCTCTGTGGCTGACATCTTCCTTCTCCCTTCTGGGGAAGATACATTAAAAAGAAGGACTCCCAGATGGGTGGATAGGAGTACCTGAATGTTGAAAAGGAGGCTTTTTCTTTCTTTCTTGATTTCAAAGGCCACCCGTGTAATTCAGGTGTGCCTTACTATTTCCAACTTTATTCCTTAATGATAATTCTTCAACAAGTGCTGTGGTTTATATTGGAAATACAAGAAGGTCTTGATAACACTTTTGTGACAGGCTTAACCTCAAGGATAGTTGCCAAATTTTGAGGAAAAAAGCCCACATGGTGCATACGACATGGAACATACATTACTTATAGCAAGAAGTTATATTTTGTTTCTCTGAAATCCTAATCTGACTGGGTGCCTTCTAATAGCAAAGCCGGTAAATCTCTAATCTCCATCACTGGCTTTGCTAAGACCACTCTGTCTCCATTTATGATTAGGCTGATTGGCAAAAATGATCAGGACCTCAGTGTGTGTGTGTGTGTGTGTGTGTGTGTGTGTGTGTGTGCGTGTGTGCATGTGTTGTGGGGTGCATGTGTATACTGTTAGAGATGGTGCCCCAGCCTTTTTCAAGCACAAATTCAATACTTGATGAGCAGCTTGGGTGTTCATACACAAGGGTCCTATTTCCATTTTGGTGGATTGCTGGCCAGGCCACTCCAAATCTCAGCACACCCTACCCTGGGGGTCATTTTACTTTGTAGCCTTAAGAAGAAGGGACCTTCTGGGCCTCCCATTCATGTTATTTTCCCCCTGACCAAAATTACTCAGCTGTGTCCCTAATGATTGTAGTTGTGTCTTCTTTATTAAAATTGGGGTCAACCTTAACATCTGTGAGCCATGTTGTGATTTAATTAAGATACACTTAGTTTGGTCTGCAACCACTTATAAATTTTAATTAAATTGGCTGTGTAGTAGCTGAATTATTTTATAAGAATCCATGCATTTGATAAGAGATGTAATTATCAGTGTTCAAAATATTATACTTTTCTATTTTGAAATCCTCATTTTCAAAGAGAAGTCATTTTAAGTGAAATTTAGCTTAAAATAAGCTTCATTGAGGCCATTCTTGGCTCTGATTTTCATTCAGATTCATCCCTTGCCCTTATCAGAAAATGCTCATCATTCATTCATTCCATTCATTCATTCTTTCATAGATTCACGACTTCAGTAGATAGGGCCAGTTCATTAAGTACCAGGTACTGTGCACGTCACCGTATGGAAAGATCAAGTCTGCAGAGTTTTTAATTGTCCACTCGGGTTTGTGCTTTCATTACTCACAGTCAGTTCTGCTGCTGTCTGGAAAAAGACCTGGGTTAAAGGTGCCCAACTGAGTCACTCAGAGGAGAAAAGTTATCTTCTTGTTTTTACTTTTAGTGAACATTGTGTCTGATCGGGGCGGCGCTGTGGATGGAAAGGGAATGTGGATGGAATGGGACCTGCATCTCCCCAAACTCATGTTGCAGTCAGGACTTTCAGGAGGTCGTTAGAGTTAGATGAGGGTGGGACCTATGCCGATAGGCCTGGCGACCTTGTACAGTGCAGAAGTTCTGTCTGTCTCTCTGTGCTCATGCACGGAGGAAAGGCCATGTGCAGGCCGGCTTCTGGCACTCTGAGCTGGGACAGTCATCTTACAGAACTATGAGAAATCAAATTTCTGAGGTTTAAGCCCCTCAGGGCATGGTATTTTGTCATGGCAGCGTGAGCTCATGAAGACTTGCCTGAGTCCAGTCTCACTTCATGCCAGAAATTTCTATGGGCGATTGCTGCTCTGGTGCTGGATGGGGCAGCTCCGTCTGGGTGGCAGTTTCGCCCAGCCACGTCTTCCTGAGAACAGCGGGCATTTTATCACCAGTGTTTGCGGCATAGCTGCTGACTGTGGAGCAAAGTGGACCTGCCCGTCCTTGTATTAACTCATGACCTTGACCCGTTCCCACCGCATCTTGACTGATCGACCCTTTCAGGCTTGACCCCTGTGATTTACAGTGTCAAGTCCACCACGGAAAGACGAGTGCAGCATTCTGTGTATCAGGTCCTAGGACTTGCTTCATTCTGCCAGGGGAACATTTTTTCCATTATAAGAGGTAATTAATCCTTTCTTTTTTGTGTCTCTCACTGAGTCTCATATGCCAACAGATTTCAGAGCATTAAAAAAGATTCCCATTCAGTTTAATATTTGATGTGACTTTTACCCTGCTGAGCCATGTCCAGCCCTAAAAGCGTAGTTCCTCTTTCCCTCTGAGTCCTGCCTTTTGCTTGTGTTTGATGCACTGAAAATGCTCTCTGTGGCTCAGTGGAGAGAGCCAGCCCCCCAGGCACATAGCTGTGACTGAAAATCAATGTTCGGTGTGGACAGTTGAAGAGAACCTTAAATAACATCTTAGAAACTGCAGTCTTCGGCCCCCACTGCCAGGTGCCCAAGGAGACTGCAGCAGAGGTCACTCCAGCGAGCATGTGTGCTCCTTCTTCATGTGCAGAGGTTTAGCGAAACCAGCAGACAGAAACTGCAATAAGCATCACCACTGCAAGGCATTTGGCTCCACAGATTATTCCAACACTTCTCCTCCCCTACCCCTATGGGAAGAATGTTTAAAAATATTCAACTTGGCATTGGATTAAGTCATGCTCTCAGGCCTACCATGTGCAGCTTATTGTCTTTCAAAAAGCAACACTTAGCAACTTTTGCCCCTTGGCAGCGCCTGGTGCCAAGATCAGCAGGAGGATGCTCCCAGTGAGAACCAGGTGTTATGTTCGTCTGGTGTCAGGTGAGCAGGGGCAGTGAGAGCCCCCTTTATTACCTTCTCATTACAATATAATGCATGGTGTATTAGTTACTTTCTGGTCGCTGAGACACAATCCCTGACACCCACAACTTAAAGGAGGAGAGCGTTAGTTTGGCTCACGGTTTGTAGACATTTCAGTCCAAGGTTGGTTGACTCCAAGTCAGGGCAGCATGGAAGAGGAGCAAGGCAAAGGAGAAGTTTGTGGCAGGGCAGTCAGGAGGCAGAGAGAGCTCCAGGGAAGAGGGAGTGAGATAGGCCTTTCCAGGCCGCACCCCCAGAGACTGCCTCCTCCAGCCAGTCTTCACCTCTTAACATCATTCAGTTACTGGTAAGTATCATGGCACTGTCACCACCCAAACCCCACCTGTGAACTCACAAGTCTTTGGGCAACATCTAGATGTAAACCATAACACACAGTAAACCTACCATCTGTAAAAGGATCTATGGGAGGGGCGCTATACACCACATATCTGAAATTCCCCAAATCCTTAAAGACACCCTTAACACTGTGCTTGCTGATTTTTGTTAGTATTATTGGCAAGAGCCAAATACCATGAAGAAACTTTTTTGAATGGCAAAATGGTCACCAGCTGCAAACCTTTATGAATTATAATGATGTAGAGAAAGAAGGGTCTCAAGTTATGCAGGACACTGAAGCCAGACCCAGTTACTGTCTAAAGCTGCTCTAACCAATATGGCAGCCACTGACCAATGGAGCTATGGAGCCCCTATAACATAGCTGGTAGGAATTGTACAGAATACACATTAGATTCCAAAGACTTAAGAAGAAAAAGAATATCAAATACATTCATAACTTTTATTGAACAGTTGGGCATAGTGGCTCATGCCTGTAATCCCAGCACTCGGGAGGCTGAGGCAGGAGGATGGTTGTGCCTGAGATACCTAAGGCCAGCCTGGAGTACCTAAGTGAGCTCAAGGCCAGCTGAATTACATAGCAAGACCCTGTATCAAAAACAAAACCAAACCAAACCCCCAAACAAAAATCTTTTATAGGACTGGTTATGTGTTTGAAAGAGTGGTATTTTGTGTTCACTGAGTTAACAAAGTATATTATTAAAACTTCACAAATTTCTCTTTACTTTTTATCATGCAGATCCTCAAAAACTTAAAATTATGTATGTGTGCCACATTTATATTTCTTTTGGGTGTGTTAGAAAAGCAGGTTAAGTGGAATTTCTCTTATGCAAAATCATACTTCAAAATTCTTTTAGTTTTCCAGTTTTTAAATTTTAAAGATAAAAGTATGGGGGCTGGGAATTTAGCTCAGCGGCAAAGTGCCTGCCTGGCAAGCGCAAGGTCATGAGTTCGGTTCCTGGTACTGGAAAAAAACCAAAAAAACCAAACAAAAAAACAAAACAAAACAAAAAAAGATAAAAGTATGAAAGCGTATTAACAAACACACGTACATTTAGAAAATAACACACAAACAATATAAGCAATATAGAATTTCAGACAAGGTGATAGGAAATTAACAATGGTTGTATTACATATTGATATCTCCAAACTGGATACTCAGATAAACAAATATAGACGTGTAAGATTGATCAAACACTTAAACATTAACTGTTCCTTTCAATACAGCAATAGAAGTCACTAGCACAACTATGCTAGCTATTTCAGGTTTTTGAAACCAACTCCTCAAATTACCCTTCATATGAGTTTGTTTCAGAGGACTCACCAGGCAGGTCATCCTGTGGATTGAACACCCATTTGTTGATGTCTCCCTTGAAATATGATGCCCACAACTGAATGCTGGAAGGCCCTAATGTTGCTGAGGAAGGAACTGTGGAGAGTAGATAATACAAAGGTTGAGAATTTATAGTGTCCAGTCTGAGATTGCTCTCTGTCTACCTCTGATAGCTCAGAGTCCACTTTATCCAACTTCACCTGTTTGTTGGGCTGAGATCTACCTGGGATCCATCCCTCTAGCAATGAGAAGGTCCTCAGGGGATGAAAGCAAGGAACACAGTCCCTCCATCCCATCTCCTCATCCTCGCACCTTCCTGTGTTTATCTGGAGTCCTGTGAGGCCATCCCTCCTCACAGCACTGTGAGCTCTCCCCCACCTCTCTCCTTGGGCGAGATGATTAGTGGAAACAGTTGCCGTGATTATAAAACCCAGACTTTGCAGTTAAGAGCTGAACTTTTGGAACTTGAAATTCAAGTGACTTCAAGCTGTGCAAGGTGATTTCCATTTTCTCTGTTCTTTGGGCTTCTGATTATTTGACCATGCTCCCCGCTACAATTTGTCAACCTTGACTCTAACCTACTTGTGAAAGAGGCGTCAGTGCATTTTAGGAAGATAGAAAATTCAGGATCTCAAAGGTTCTAGAGACTCTGTGTTTACTCCAGAGTCTGGGAGAGGGGCTGGGAGCAGGACTGCCTGGCTGGATCTTCGCTGTGCTGGTGTCCCATCATGTTCCATCCCAGCTGTGCCCGGTGCCCTGTGCTTGGACAATTCTGGGAAGATGGGAGAGCACGGGAGATGACTGGCATTTGAAGGAGGCAAACAAGAACAGCTTGTTATAAAAAATGCCCTTTCCAGTCCCCCTTGGAGAAACTCTGAAAAGCTCCATTTGACCAACGGAAAGTTTTGAAAAAGTTTTTGTACTTTGATCCCTTCGGGAAGATAATGCTGAACTCTCTGAGCCTTTGTTTAGAGATAAACCTCTAAATCTTCACTGCTTTTAATCTTATCCTAAGCAAATAGCATTCTAATCCCTCACGAGTCATCATTCAATTCACATAAATATTCTGCTGGTTGCGTTCCCTCACTTTGGCGTCCGGAATTTCTTTGCTTGGAGAGTCACTGGGGGGCTGCCGGCCTCTCCTGTGGGCACTGCCTTCTCCCCTGCACTCAGGTCTGCAGGTGGTGTGGCTCCCTGAGGATGCCTCTGGTATCACAGCCAATCCCTCCACATACTGTGTATGTGCTTCACAGTAGGCTTCGTGGCAGCCTCTTGGTGGGAGATGCTTTGTACAAAATAATGCTACGTAAATGGAAGATCATTATTACTAGATCAGCTTTGCTCTCCCTGACTATTTCACAGTTTTCTGGAATGAAGTGCATTTGCCATCTGCAGGCTCAATTACCTAAATGATTCAAATTCCTTTAAACCTGGTCACAGATCTCTCCCCATCCCTTTGTTTCCAACTCTCCTTTTAATGTGTTGGCACTCAGCTTTGTGATGCATGGCTGAGCTCCTCCAAGGAGTCCAGTGGCCTCCTGGCTAACAGGAGCCTCATGGCAGGGCAGGCATCTTCAGTTTTCTAATTAAATGATTGGCTTATTTCTATCATCTACTATTTAGTTTTGTATCATCTCTCACTGAAAACTTTACATGTTGTCTTTTCTAACAAAATCAAAGGAAGTTGCATGATGCCTACTTCTTTTACATTTCTTACCAACTCCATTAAGAGGAATACATTTTGGTTTTTTTACCTTATCATGTAAAAATGTAAGTTTAATGAAGTCAATAAAGATGATCTCTTTCATATCTGCTCCTTTTGCTTAAACAATTTTTCCGTGTTATGTACTTGTCTATTTGACTACTAGATTAGCTTTCTAACAGATATTTTAATTTGTATTCTAAATTTCACCATATGTGTCAATCATACCTCATAGGGTAAGTATTTATACACATGGCTCAGCAGGGTAACCACCTCCTGAGGTGGACAAGCAGGAGAGACAAATAGTGTATGTGGTATTATCCAAGTGCAGGGAGTGGAGTTTCCTACTGTAGACAAGGTCTTCTTTTTCATTTTTGTTAATCTAATAGAAGGAGCAATCACTTTTTCTGGATAGGAGAGGAAGCTATAATATCCAAGACAAAGTAATATCCAAGACAGTTGGATGTTACTTTGAATCTTGAAGTATGCAAAGTAAATGGGGTCAGACTCTTGGCACAAAGCTTCCTGAAGGTTTTTTTTTTTTTTTTTTTTTTTTTTTTTTTATGAGCAAATGTGTCAGGGTGGAAAACTCAGACAATTGGGCAAGGCTGACTTACTCAGTCTCTCAAACCAATTATAGGGAAATTCAGTAGGTGTAAAGGTTCCCAGTCCACATGGGATGCTAGGCTGCCTTAGGCATCCATTGTTATATTTTTGGACAAAAGAAAAGCTACATATGTTGAGTTAACAGCAACTGTTATACCATAGATTTTTAAAAATTCAATGACAAGTGTTTATCAATGGCAGTTGCTAATTTGGTTTGAATAATCTGAATTTGCATATTAATAAAACCATACTTGCTAGGTAATAATTTTGTCTACTCATTCAATACTAGTCCATGGCAGACTCTGTCAAAGGATAGGGGTGGCTGGTTAGTCACATTTATCCCCTAAAGATGTCAGGTCTGTATTTGTTAATTTTTAAATTTATCACCTTGTGCCTCACATTTCAAAGCAGAACCATTGAGAAAAACTATTCCTGCAACTAAAGAAAGTGGATGGGACTGAAGATCATCATGTTGAATGAAATAAGCCAGTCACAGAAAGTCAAGTATCACATGTTTTCTCTTATTTTTGGAATCTGGTGTAGGGGGAACGTGGTATGAAAGTAGAAGAAACAATGAGAAGAAAGGGATCAAGAGGGGAGGAGGGCAAGGGAAAGCAATGAGAGACGGATGTGACTAAAGGAAGCTGTGTCCACGTCTGAAAATGTTGCAGTGTAAACCAATATTCTGTACAAGTAATATGCATTAACAAAAAAGGAAAGCCAGTTCCTGCAGTTAAGGTATATTATCATGAGTAGGCAATACCAGGGTTCATCACCTACTGACCTTGGTGTACCGTGTGAGGAGAAGGACAGCGATCAGCAGCTCTTATTATAAAGGCTGATCTCACTTTTAAAATTTGAGTTTAGCATCAACCTCTGTAACATATGATTCCAATAGAGTGGTTTGTAAAAAGAAAGTCTAAGATGTAATTTGGTGCTGTTCTTCTTATTGATGTCTCATTTGTAAGCCACCTTGACTATCTTATTGCAAAGCATGGTGCCAGCTGGCAGCAGATCTGCGATTCAGTTGCAGGTGGCTTTGTGCTGGCCAGGGCCACGGTCACAGTGGGGACTCTGGCCAACCCTGCTCATCTACTTCAGCAGGATGGATTTTTCTACGTAGCATGACCCAGAAGAAAAAAAATATTTTAAAAAAATGTGTATTGCATGTTGCAGTAGGTAATGTGGAATCCTTCAAGACTTTCCTAATGACCAGTTTTCCTTGTTTACCCCTTTAGTTCACTTTTAGAAAATCTCGTGACTCAATGTCCCCTTAGCTCTTTCTCTTTTTTCTCGTTCTCACCGCTGAGCAGAACCTGATTTGCATCAGAAGCGTGTGTACTTCTCTGACAAGCTGGGAACGGGGAAGAGCTTAATATAGACACAATGTAGCCAGACACACTACTTTTTAAATGTTTCTTCAAAGATTATTATATGTTTTGCACAGAACAGAGTACATTACAGAAAGTCAAGATATGGTTTTGAAAAAGGGGTTTAAGCTGGTTTGGATTACAATCATTCAATGAAGTCAGCATCACCAATGGCCCAATGGTGTTCTGTGCTCAAGCAGAGTGTGGGCATAGTGGGGGTTGTCACAGGAGATGGGAATGAGGACGGGACATGGTGGTCAGGCCAGTGGGACCCTAGCGGGAACCTTGGACAGATGTCAAAGGGAAATAGGCACTGAGCCCCAGCCAGCCCTTGGGATGGTTGAGTATGACCTTTTGTCTGATTCACTTTCTCCAGACAGCTTCTATCCCTGCAGACAGATGTCGGCCTGAGTGGCTGTCAGGACCCTCTTGGTCTCAGGTGGACTGCTTAGAAGGTCATTCGGCCCGGTGTGCTATGGGACTCCAAACCTCTGCCAGGGACCTCTGCATCTGTGTTGGACAGAAAGGCCACAAGTTGGGGCCCAGCTTCAGGGAGCACCACTGAGTCCCTAGGGGCTTTTATGAGAAGAAGCCAATGTCAGTTTTATTTCTCCTGCTTACACCTTTGATCCAAGGGCTTTTCCTCAGAGGATGCTGGATAGAAGCAGGGGACAGACATGATTTAGGACAGGGCTGTCACGGAGCAGCCACCTGAAGCAAATTACAGCAGTGAGGGAAGCTCATGGAAGATGCAGGCTGTGATTAAAAATACGATAAGTAAGAGTTTTAAAATATATTACAGGGAAGGACACACTGCCATTAATCCCTTCAAGGCACTGCCCCTCACTGTGGACACATCATCCTTGCCACTTTTTGAAGCAGCTCTGGAAGTCCTCTTTCATGAGTGTCTTTAGTTGTGCTGTTATGGCGGACTTGACGTCCTGAATTCATGCAAAACATTTACTTCTCATGGTCCTTTTCACCTTGGGGAAGAGCTACAAGTCACACAGTGTCAGACGCTGTGGATAAAGTGGGTGAGGACTCACTGTCGTGTTCGCATGAGCTGGCTTTACATTGGGTGGCACTAGACAGCAGCATTCACTGTATTTTTGCTCTGAGCTCATTAAGACCCTGGTGAAAGGGGGCTTGCAGAACTGCTTCGGAAAGTAGCAGGGATGGTGGGATAGGTGTGTTTGAAGTGAGAGGCAGTGTTCTGATGGTGATTGGTGGTACTGTGTCTTTCACTCTAATACACTTTTTTGGTGTAAACACTCACTGTAGTTTTGGATCACACTGTAAGACCAAACTGGACCTAATGGGCACTTATGGCTATGGAAACCCCAGTGGTGTGAGCCCCATAGGCTACTGGAAGGTTGGAAAGGGGACACACAGGACTCTGGGCCTGTGGCCCTGGCATGCAGCCTGGGGAACCATGGGAGCCTGGGGGAAGGGACTGAGGGTGGGGCAGGTTTCTGTATGTAAGAGAAAACCCAAAGACTTGCCAGGGCTCTTGGACTACAGTTATAGACTCCAAGGCTTCCAGAATGTCACAAACTGCTGGAGGAAGTGCAGGTGTGGATGCCAGTGGTACCCTAGTGGCCTATGCTGGGTGGGAGGCTAGGTCACATTCTCCTCCAGCTTTCAGCAGCAGTAGACCAAGGTCACCTCCCAAGGTCGGACAGGTGGGAGACCAAGGACACAGACACTCAACCCCCTGTGAACACAGAACTGGTCCCCGGTCAGCCTGCTGCTCCCTCTAAGTCAGACCTGCAGGAGGCCAGGCCACTGTCTCTGGTGAGAATTCTGGAAGTCAAACAGTGACCACAGTAGCTGTCAGCCCCATGTGGCCAGCTCCCCTGGTTTTTCTCCCCACTTCTGATTTAGGCCCAGCCTGAGACAGCCAAACCAGCTCCCCTACCCTGTCCTGAAGGGGTTCACACTTCTGGTTAGTCCATTGACAGTTTTCCTATGCCTCAAACCTCCACCCAGGGCACTGTGACGCCATCTGTGTGCTCACTTGGAGAGCTTTTTTGCTCCTCTGCTTGCCTGTGAGTCTCCCAGACACAGGCCAGGTGCCTGGCTCCTTCCCCTGTTATTGCAGGCTCCGTACACCCAGCTGTGGCTCGTCCTCACTGGGCTGCTCTTGGTTCATCAACACAGAAGGAGTGAGCCTCTTGTTGCTATTGAGCTGAGCTCCTTGGGCAGCTGGGGGAGGCCGAGAGTGGGTAGAGGCAGATGGTGGGGATGTGTGGGGGACCTGGCTTAGCTGCCTACTCTCCCAGCATGGACAGCATCTGTCAGGAGATCCCAGCAGCTCGCCCTAAGCTGCAGCAGAGGCTCACACACTCTCTGAAGAGCCAGGTGGCAAACATGTTAGGCTTTGCAGTTCATGCAGTCTTTGTCGCTACCTCTGCACTCAGCTATAGTGCAAGAGCGTCTGTAAATAGGATGCAGCACCGCTTTTCCTGTGCTGCTATGAAGGACCCTTCCTCTTTGAGTTCCCTTCTCATTTTTTTTTTCTTTTTTGGTACTGGGATTCTAACCCCTGGCCTTCTCACTGAGCTACATCTTTACCCCTTTTTAAAATTTGAGACAGAGTCTTACTAAGTCACTAAGTTGCCCAGGCTTAGCTCAAATTTGCAGTCCTCATGCCTCTGAGTAGTGGGATTACAGTGTGTACTACCGTGCCTGGCCATCCCAGTTTTATATCCTACTGTGCCTCACACTCCCAGTGCTTGATCCTGATGGTGCTTATCCCTTGTCCATTCCTGCTTTCTGTACCGGTCTAAGCTGTACTTTCCTTTAGGGGAGCCAGCTGCTACAGCTTAAATGTGTCCCCAAAAGTCCATGCTTTGGAAACTTAACCCCCAGTGCAACAGGACTGAGACGGGGGCCACTAAGGGGAAACTGTGTCTGAGGAGTCTGCCTCATGAACGGGTTCATGCTCCAGAGAAGTGGTTTCCCTATTGTGAGAGTTGGTTGTTACTGAAAGTGCCTTTAATGTTCTGCTCTCTTGTCCCCTCTGCCATGAGATGACAAGGCATGAAGGCCCTCACAACATGGTTGCTCCTCATTAAGGGACTTCCCATCCTCCAGAACCTCAAGAAGTAGATTTCAGTGCATTGCAAATTATCTCAACTCAGTATTCTGTTACAGCAATGCCAAACAGATTAAAACACCATCTCAACAAAACTGGCTTTTAGGATAAAGAAACAAAGCCAAATTCAAGCCACACTGTTTCACCTGTTCTGATGAGAACATATTACTTTTTGATCATTCTTTCAACTTTCTTTCTGTTGATTTTAACTTAATGTTTTTATTAGGACATGTTGGCCCTACAGTTTTTACAGTCCTTATTGGGAGTTGGCACATGCACATAACATGTCCTCCTCCCTCTTTTCATCCTCTTCTCCTCCTCACCCTCCCTCTGTCTCTGGATCTTCTTCTTTAAGAAACATCTATCTCCCCACTTACTCTTTTCTTTGTCTTATCCAAAGGGCAGTGATCAGGTGACGCAGCCGAATGAGGCACAGTGTCCAAGTTCCTATGCTAGAGCTCTGTGCATTGCTAACCTGGCTCAAGAAACCATCTAAAGACACCGTTCCACAGAAAGGAAAATCAATAAGCAATTTCTTTCCTGCATGCAATTCCGCGGGTGACAAGGACAACACTCACCCACTCACAACTGTGAGGCAGCATGCCTTGAGGGAAAGCCAGTGGCTGGAGGTCTCTAAATGAAAATAAAGATGAATGTGGTAGCTGGGGAGGCCTGGGCAGACAGATGCTGGGGTGCAGAGTGGGATTTTTCATAGGCATTTAATTTGAGTTTACCCAGGCACTTTTGCATCAGGGCTGGTTGGTGGTGGAGCTATAATTATATTTACAGATTGACAGCATGGAATATTTTTCAGGTTAAAGGGTGAGTCTTGAATCTCTTGACCGTGAATCTGTCCAATGGCCTCATCTTCCCCTGTCTAGAAAACTGCAAACAAGGAAAGTGACGAAAGTTGAGTGCAGGGGGAAGAGAAGTCCTCCCGTGTCTCTGCAGTGGAGCACCATAACTGTAGTCTATCATTTTTTTTCTTTTTTTGCTTCCAGAGCATTGCCACTTAAACCAGGCTTGTTCAGCTGAGGTTGAAGAAACAGTAGCAATATCAGCTTAAAGAAGTTCAGTGCTTTTGGGTTGATATATGCTGATTTCTTTGTTTCTTTCAGGAATGACCCACATACAGATGTGTCTTGAGTCTGCTCTTTCAGTGAAGCGAGTGGAAACTATTTAGTTCTAAAGCATTCTCCCACACCGTGGCTGAGGGGAATTCTACAGAAATGAACCCCACTGTATGAAACAGTCTAGGTCCTGGTCAGGGGCCTTTTTCTAGGAAAGCTAGAAACTCTTTGTCTTACTGACTTATCTTTTCCAGTAGGCGATAAAATGCAGATCCACCACGTTTTCAATTATATCGCGATGATGGAGCAACAGAAATGCTCTAGAAACAACCCTTGATCCATTAATAGAATTAACGATCCCATTACTGCAAGTACCACTTTTTCTTTTCCTCCATGTGCTGAGAAGCATGAAATTGTCATGTAAATGATGTCACATCTGTGCAAACAATTTACAAGGTGCTTTCCAAATTCAAATTTAAGCTGTCATTTCTCTTTGTTAACTGTTGTCTTCCCTGAAGTTTTCTTTCACCTCCCGTGAAAACCGCACATCCATTTTTCTTCATTGAGCACTCATCCGTATGTGGGTCCAAATGCCTGAAGAGGCGGCCTCTCAACCTCATCTGGAATTAAGATTTTGCAGGCAAAGATCATCAGCAACAGGCTTGTGTGGATTTCCTCAGCCTCCCTATGTGGTCTTGCACACTCCTAACGGTAATTTAATTTTTCTTTTTGCATTCACTGAGTTTGTTTTTATGTCACAGTGTTTGTGAACTGAGGGTCCCTGTGGCCTCCAAATTCCCAGATCATTCTCTGTGGACCTCCATGAGATAACTGCCTGAGGAGGTCCTTACTGGAGGAAAGGAAATTATCCTTGCATAATTGTGGCACTCCTAACTCCCAAGGCAGCCTCTTAATTTGGTCCAAGTCCTACATACTAAAACTTAATAGTACTCCTTTCTAGAGAATTTTTTTGTTTTTTGCTGTAGGTATTTGCTTACACACACACACACACACACACACACTCTCACATTTCGCTGGGAGCGTCTATTAATTAGTAATACTAATCCAAATTATTCTCAAGGAAACAATGGAGCACATTCCACACCTTTTAGATACTGTAAGTACGTGTTTCACATCATCTCATTAAATTCAGGCCTAGCCACTCAGGAATGCAGTTTTGGGAGCAGGACAGTTCTTTCCTAGCTGTCCTTTATTCTGCATTCAAATCATCTGCAATAAGTGCACTATTTATGGTTTCACACAGTGGCCTCGCTGGTCTTGCCGAACGCCATTCCGTCACACACTGTAGTCAGCCTCGAACTAATTGCAAATCAAGTCTCAGCATCTGAAGGATGCGAGGGCTGAAAATATTTTGTCCTGTCACTCGTCTGGCCGGATAACAGGATAACAATTCTCTAGACCTCTCCTCTGCATCATTAAAGCGGCTGTCATCAGTAGAGAGTCTTAGAGTGTGGACAGTGCGCCCGCACATGCGTGTATGTTAGGAGGTGCAGGGTTATAGGAAGAATTGAAAAAGGGTACAACTGTCTCTGATACAAAGATTGACCACTGTATGAAGCTGCTGAGCCTTGGATATATGATTTATGCAAAGCATTCAGGTCTAATAGTCTAATTAGAATTTAGCTTTGGTGTAAGTTGAATATTTTGATCCTTGTCTCCCTAGTTATCCTGATATGTGGTTTAAAACTCACAGAAACAATCCTGTTGCCTTCTGAATGCTCAGGGCTAGCAGGCTCCAGGTGGCTGTGGTGGCCGGGTTGGCAAAGTGGCTTCAGTAAACATAGATTTTACCTTCTGGGCCCTGTGTCTGCCCAGCCAACAAGCTCCGTGGCCTTTACTCGGCGGTGACCAGGTGATGTAAGTGCTCCTCCAGTGCAACCTCCAAGTGGGGGTGGACTGACTCAACTTCTCTCTCAGGGTGTTTGTAGCCTATGGGACACCCGAGGGAGGAAACCTGAAGTCCAGCGAACACATATGGAAGACCCAGAAAGGGAAGCTGCTGTAGCTGAAATAAAAACGGGAGCCTTGGAGCTGTCGACATTACTTGTACATCCCAGGTGGCTCCGGTATTGACACAACCATGCAGGCACAGGGTGATCTCAAAGAGCGTTGCCGCTGATTACATTTGTTTTTGTGACATTTTGTCAGGAAAATGAAAGACCGTGGTGTAGTGTCGTTTTCCATCACCCCTGAGTCATTTACAAATATGCCCTTGGAAAGAGTCTTGGGAACCGTATGACAAATGACAGCTGCACACACGCACCGCTGGCTCCTCTGGAGCTGATTCCGGGGGCGGGGGATCACAGAGGGGATCACCGTCTCATGGTGTGGCGGGTACACTTTCTAAAGTGTGAGTGTCAGGAAAATGTCTCACCCGCGGCAAGATCACAGAGGAACAAATGCATGTTCCCTCGCTGATAATGAACCACACAAAAGCCGTCGGTCCAGTTCAGTCATTCACCCATCGGTTCATTCCACGCTTGCTCTCCCAGGAACAGTAATGAATTACGGGGTCAGAGTCACCGTTCCCTGAGAACCTACCAGAATTTTCAAAATGTAACTTTATATGTCCTTCAGCTCAGCCTTCTGGAAATAAAACAGAGACCTAGCCACAGGTAGGCTATAGTTTGGCAACTCATTATTTTATTAAAGCTACACTGAGTACCTACTACATACCAGGCTTTGTTCTAGGCACAGAAGTAGCACATTCAGCAGAATCAGGATACCCTCTCACCCAGCTAACGTTCCAGAGAGGAGAAAGACAGGCAAGATGCGGTGCACAGTACCATAACGTGGAGCATAAACACTAAGAGGAAAGCCACAGGAGGCCCGCGGCTGGGAACCTGGGGCGTCACTGCGGGCGGGGCTCAGGCTGAGGTCTTAGCCAATCAGATGTGAGCAGCGAGCTGCCTGGCTGTGCGCAGGGTGGGGCGCCTGCCTGGGAGGCACACAGCTAGCCACACAGATTGAGGGTTGTTGTTCCTCAATCACCACTTGCTACTCCTCCATCAGCCAACAGGCAGCCCCCAGAGAGCTGACCCCAAAGCTTGAGTTGGAGTCAACTCTTCTTGCTGTCTTGGCACAAAATTTGGAAATGTCCCTGAAGGAAACTGCAGTTGTTTCATTTAATATAAAATGTCTAGAAACACTGCGTCCTGTTCCATGGATGCTGGTCTCCAGGTAGAGCAGCAGAGCCCTGAAACGGCCAGGGAGGCTGCTGCTGGCTCTCAGCTTCACCGGCTCCCTGTCCTCCCTGTAACTGGGAGGTTGGTGAGAGAGCTTCCCAGGTCTCTTCCTGCGAGCCCAAGTGCATCGCTCTCTGCGAATCACACGTGTCTCCCGTGTGAGTCCGTGTGCGCCTCATCACGTGACCCTCATGTGCACCTCCCATGCGAGCCTGTGCGTATCTCCATGTGAATCTCTGCATCCCTACCTGCGGGCCCTGCCTGGGTAAATCCTCAAGCAAGTGTGCGTGTCTCCTCAATGTGCATCCTCTTGAGAGCCCACCAGTGTCTCTCTATGTGACCCACGAGTGCATCCCTCCAAACAAGGCCACGGATCTCCCATATGAGGCCATGTACCTCTCTATGTGAGTCCGTGTAACTTCACGTGTGAGCCCATGCATCTCCCCATGTGAGCCCATGTGTCTCCCCATGTGAGCCCATGTATCTCATGGTGTGAGCCCATGTACTTGTCCATGTGAGCCTGTGTTCTGCTCCGTGTGGGCCCTATGGCATCCCTCCATGTCAGTCCATGGGTGCCTGTCCAAGTGGGCTATGTGCAATACTCTGTGAGCCCGGTGTGTCTCAATGTGAGCCCGGGTGCCTGCCAGTGTCAGCCTGTGTGCACATCTCCAGGTGATCTGCATGCAGCCCCCAGGGAGCCTGTGCACAGTCCTTCTGAGCTCATGTGCATTCTCCTCTTGTAAGCACTTGTTAGTCTCCACAAACACATTCTTTCTTACGTGCTTTCCATTGTTCACGCACACACTTTGAATGGCTTGTGCATTTTTTAGAACTTGTAAGCCTGGAGGTTTCTAACAATGCGCTATTGCAGCCCAAAGCCTGCAGTGTTGGAGGACTACACTGCCCTTAACAACGGTCTTTTCCGAGGGAGGATAGCCCATGGCCTGGAGATCAGGGGCTGGCTATCAGCTCCATCTGTGGGGAGTACCTGGGCACTCCATGCTGTGTATTTCCAGGTGGTTCTCCTAAAGACTTTGTTTGGGAAATGCTGGCACTGAGGCCTGTCATGCCCAGCTCAGCAAGGCTGGATAAGCCCTGACCTCCAGGAGAGGGTCCTGTTTGACACAAGGGGACGGTCGTGTCTGGCCAGCACATAGTGTTGAGACGGCCCTAAGCTTGTTGTGTCGTACCAAGCCCTGACATCTCCCTCACTGATCATTGCCAGGCCATTAGAGGTAGTGAAGTTTAGGTATGGACACAAAACCGGACATCTAGTTCATAGTGGACACATTTCAAATCACTTCTGACATCTACAGAGAGCAGGCGAAACAGTTCAGACAATACGCGTAGTAAGCCTGATAGAATCTTGGTTCTGTGTCCTAGGCAATTTCCCCAGGCCTTGCAGGAAGGCTCCATGTCACATTGTGACAGTTTCCCAGTGGCACAGCACTGCCATTCTATTAGGCTTCATGCACCCTGAATCTTTTAAGTCAGTTTTGCCAGTGGGACCACTTAGGGTTAATCCTGCAGTGCTGTCTTTAGGGGTTAGGACCTCAGACTTGGAATGCACTCCATCAGCCTGAAGGCCTTTTATAGATGCAAGGAAAGGAAGTTAGGGATCTGTCCCAGGCACAAATGATAACATTTTAATGACTCAAAAGGAGCCCCATTTCCTCTTGCCAACTTTCCTTTTGGCAATGTAAGTTGTAGGAATATGCTTCCCCCCACCCACGCCCATTCCCTGGGGATTCTGTAAAGCTTTCCTTAGGGCTGAAACTATCACTCATCACTTTGGTTCCAATTCCTTTCGCTGGAGGGAGGTAGCAAGTGGGTGTATTGTGGGCAGGAGGGTTGAGAGGAATGTAGAGGAGCAGGTGGGGATATGGTAGGGAAGGGGGATGGACCTGGGCTTATCTGCTTGCATTTGACCACTGTTACCCCAAAGGTACTGCCTCCGGGAACCTGGGATCCCAGGGCTCAAAAACAGAGGATGAGAAGTATCCTGTTCCCCCACTGATATCCGATGGTATTAATCTATCTGAGAATCCCCAGAGACTGTGACAGCCACATCTTTGTTCTGCCAGGCCAAGGGAAGCCGGGCAGGCCTTAGGTCCCTTTTCTTCTGAAGTGATGACTCATCCCTTCCGCAGACATGGTTCCTCTGCAGGAACCCGCATGGACCCTGGGGAGGCCTGATACACAGTGGTGTTTTGGAAGTGCTTAGATCCCATCTTTCATGAAGCAGCAGCCAATGTGGGTTTCTCGTCTCTGCTCAACCCCAACTGCACCACAGGTATCTAGCTGAGTGGAAACTAATTGTGGCCTTGGTATCAGTAGTCCTGTATCAGGGCTTAATCTCTGATCATGGACACAGGGCCTGTTGCATGCTGCAAGTTTTCAAAACTTTGGAATGAGTGATAAATGGATATCCTTGAACTTTCTCTTAATTTTATGATTGTATAATATTTTAATTTAAAAAGCAAGAAATTTATGCTATCTGAAGAGAAACCAGAGTATAATATTTTAATTTATTATTATTATTATTATTATTATTTTTTTTTTGGTTTTTCTCTGGTACCGGGAACCGAACTCACGACCTTGCGCTTGTGAGGCAGGTGCTTTGCCGCTGAGCTAAATCCCCAGCCCCTATAATTTATTATTATTATTACAGTAGTGGTGATTGAACCCAGGGCCTTCACACTGAGCTGTATCCCCGGCTCTTTTTTATTTTTTTATTTTGAGACAGGGTCTCACTAAATCACTAAGTGGTCTAGGCTGGGCTTATACTTGTGATCCTTCTACATCAGCCTCCCAGAATGCTGGGATTACAGGTGTGCACAGCCATATCTATTTGTCTATTAATGTATAGATAGCCAGTGTGGTGATCATCAAAGTGTTACACGACTCTCAGGAAATATATCACATCATGTTGGTGACAGGTGACATCGTTTTTGTGCCTCTATCACTTCCTCATTTTCATTTCTTCTCCTGTGAGCAAGGTTTTGGTGGAATAAATATCACCAGTGAAAAATAAAGGATCAGCACGTAGAGGTCTGGAAGCCTGAAATGCTTCTTCAACACTACAAAACTTCATTAACAATAAGTAACTGAAGCAAAATGCAGTTTCTTCAAATTAGAGGTCTGTTGTTTGCTAGGAAGTGACAAGACTTCCGGCTCTCTGTTCCTCTCTGTCTCTCTCTGTCTCTCTCTTTCTGTCTCTGTCTCTCTCTGTCTCTGTCTCTCTCTCTCTCTCAGTAGGAAGCTTGGCACTGGCAGTCTCTGTAAAACAAGTTAGGCTGGTACGTTTCCAGGTAGTACATGCTACAATCTGGAGCAAGTTAGATGGAATTTCTCATGGAGCCTCCTTCAGGTGCTGGCAGGGCTAGGATTCTCTTTATCCATGCAGAAAAAATAGCTGTGGCTAAAAAGCCCTCCCAAGACCCCTTTCAAACTCCATGAATTTCTTATTGCAGTTTTCCTGGCATAAGCCAAGACCCTTTCCATTCAAATTGGTCATTCTGATTGCTTCAGTAACTAGGCCGATATTTCAGCAGGGAGCACTGCCATTTCTACATTCTTTGTGTTTTACCTTTTAGGTCACACGCTTTTCCTTTAGGGAGCAGGTGGGTATGTGCTGGGCATCTGGACTTGTCCTTTAGGTTTGAGAGGTGCAGTGGGTGCAGACTGGAGCGCTGCTGCTGGGCTTCTGGCACGACAGCTCTGTGCGGGTCAGAGGGCCTACAGGGGCTGAATGACTAGTTGGCTTGCTCTTAACCCTGGATGCTTTTCACAGCAAAAATGCCAATGACTGGGCCCCACTAATTAAATCAATCTCCAGCAGGTAGGGCTCAGGTATAAACGGGTAAATTGGTGCTGACCAAGGTGCTGAAAACAACACATCCTTAATGAGATAAACTGTATTTTGATTGGATTATTTCATTAAAGAAGTCAAGCAGATGGCGGGGGGTTGTTATCCAGCTGAGCAAGAGATCAGGATAAGGAAGACATATTCCCTCCCTGGGAAGTGGGTCAAGGGGCATAATGGTGTCCATTCTGACAAAGCCAGGGTTGTGGGTGCAGCTCAAAGTCAGGAGATAGTTTGTAGTTCCAGGCAGTGGAAGGGAGGGAAGGAACAGGTTCACTTTGCCAGAAGGCTGTGCATGACTCCAGGGTGCGGTGGATTTGGGCAGGAGGGGTTGTAGTATGGACGGGAGATAAGGAAAATGGTTGTCACCAATCCCAATTCCCACTCAGTTCTCCATTACGCCACACTCCAGGAATCAAGGAGGAGGGAGAGAGGGGATTAAAAGTCAGTAATTCCCCACCCCCAAGCTCAGGCTTCATCAGATAGAGGCAGGGTGGGTGCTGAATGCCCCATGGGGGTAAGGCTCTTTCTGTTCTTGGAATTTTCCACTGTAGCTGCCCATTTGGGATGGACTTTGTCTGTGAGCAGAGACAGTGCTGCGGACCCTTGTCTGGAGAGTTGGGGTGGGTGGTGAATCCTACTGAACAGCTCCTTGGCAACCCTAAATACTGTGACTGGTGTCAGTCGTTCTATGTAACTGGCTTTAATAATTTCAATCGCCATTTTATCATCAGTCACTTCTGTCTCCTTGCTAATCAGCTTTGATCCTATCAGGACTTCAAAAAAATGTGCAACTCTAGAATGCACAAGTAGGAATGCTGACATCTGGGCTTGTTTAAATTGGCCTCTAGAAGATCTGACATGGCTCAAGTGAGCTGATCTTCTGTAATCACCGTTCTTCTTGCCTCTCCCCACTCCCAGTAGCAGCCGCTCATTAATTATAGATAGAAAATGTAAAGGTTGGTTTTCCTGCCTTGCATTCATCATAGAGATGTACAGTAGATGCAGTGAAATTGCACTGCTAAACTTTCACTTGTCTTCAATCAATATAACCTTTAAAATACTCTTCAAACTTTTCTCCCCATCCTCCATCCCTAAGTAACTATTGGTCCATAGACCAATTTTTATTAATGACACATTAAATTAGATTAACTTTATTTGAGCTCAGACTGAAAAGGTTGGAATATAGCTTTTATTGCATGCTGTAGGTGAATTCTAGTGTAATGTATTATCTTAATATGCTATTTGATTCTCCAACTGAGATAAAGAAACAGAATTAGGTTGGAGAATGGAAATCACAATGCAGTCTCAGCTGGACTAAGTCATCAAAACTAAAAGATAAATTGCTAAAATACAAAACTAAGGAAGAAGCAGCAGCAGAGATGGAGGCCATGCCCCTCTCCTACATGGGGAATTAGTCTCCTGTGGTTTATTAGCAGGGAACACCAGCTCTTGCAGTTTATCTTGCTATTTTTCCTTCTGTGATCATCTTCCTGGACTTCTCCATCTCTAACCCTGTATGTGTTCTCTGCTATCCTGTGATTTTTTTTCCCCTGGTCTTTGAGCAGCATTTTGGGAAAGCCCTTGACCCATCTTTTGGCTCTAACCAGAATCTAAGTGTAGGATCACAGAACTACTGTGTATCAGGCTGAAGCAATTCCTCAGTCTGTGGAGAGGATGAGAGCCACCCCTAACCATCTTTCCTGCCAGCTTGTTCAAGTGGGGCTTGGTAGTTTGGAAGAATAATGCCTGATAAAATATTTCTTCCTGTGTGCAGCTGTAAGAATCCTAACATATGCTATGCAAAGTGCTGAAATCCGTTGTATATCCTGTGGAAAAGTAACCAGGTTTAGGCTTAAGAGACTCTATGAACCCCCTGACACATTTCACATGCTTTCAAGATTTCTCCAACTTCTCTCCATGTGGAGAACTTTTCACATGCATTCTATTTTTAGTTAACTTCATCTGGGGGTGCTATGAATAAATTCTCTGGGGTCACTGTGAAGCTTACATGTGTGTATCCACTTATAGTGCTGGATGCAGAAACTTCAGTGAATGTTAGCTAATAGCTGCTATTATTGAATGTTATTAAAAAGTCATTTTATAATAGTTCTGTGCATGCACTTAGAAGTAAGATGTTGACATTTAAGGAAGTGCACACATGAATTAAGAGAATGTCCTAATGTATTTTATATATCTTACATATTTGCTATGTGTTGAATTTTGTCATGATTATCAATTAATTGAAAAATTCTCATGATGAATTCTTTACTCCCAGTAATTCACTGTATGACCTGATTTGGAAATAAAGTTGTTGTGGATATAATTGGATAAGAAGAGACATTCAGGTTAGGCCTAACTAAGTATTTCTCGTGTCCTTATAAAAAGGGGAAATTTGGACCCAGAGAAGCAAACAAATTGCCATATGAATATAAAGGCACCTGTAACAATTAAGCTTGGTTGTGTCAATTTGGTTGGCCTCAAAACTTCCCAGGAGATTAGAAGGAGCACACTTCTGGATGTGTCTCAGTGAGTGATAGGGTTATGGCCATGGGTACCATATCTGGTCCTTTGCCCCTTCCTCTCTGGCACCACCCTACTGCTCTGCTTTCCAGCTGCCATGAACTAAGCAGCTTTCCTCTGCCACGCTCTTCCACCACGATGTTTCTACCTCAAAGCCAGGTAACCATGGACTGAATTTTCTGAAACTGAGAACCAAAATAAACCTCTCCTTTTTTTTTTTTTTTTTTTTTTTTTTTTTTTGGTTTTTCTCTGGTACCGGGAACCGAACTCACGACCTTGCACTTGCCAGGCAGGCTCTTTTGTCGCTGAGCTAAATCCCCAGCCCCCTGAGTTAAATCCCCAGCCCCAACCTCTCCTTCTTTAGATTGTGGGTGTTGGGTGTAATTATCTGGAGACAGAAAGCTGACTAAGATATCACCCATTTGAATAGTTTTATGAACACAAAGACAAGCCAAGGAGAGGTCCAACCCTGCCAATGCCTTGATTTTGGAGTTCTGAGATAAGAAATAAATATCAGTTTTTAAGAGACCCAATGTTTGGTGTTTTTTTTGTGGTAGTCCTAGTAAATCAATATAGTGTAATGGTATGAAGACAGAAAGGAAGAAAGTAAGAACAAAAAAAAAGAAGAAAGGAATGAAATGAGAAAGTAGCCTCTTAATGTGTGCATCAAAGTTTCATATCTCAAGCCATTTGAAAAAGTTCTACAAGGCAGATATTTATTTCTAATTTTTCAGAAGAGAAACCTGAGGCATAGATTATACCCAAAGTGCTCAAGACAGTATCAACTGGAAGCTGTAGGATAAAGGTCTACAGTGAAATCTGCATGATTGCCAAACAATTTGTCATGGGACATCCTACATGAAATTATTATGTTCTACTTAATTTCAAATGAGGCTAGGGATGTTGAACTTACAGGAAGTTGTTGCTTGATTCTTGTTATGAATCCATCTTGCCTTATCTGAAAGAATGGTGTTGGATTCTTATTTGCTTTCCTAAAAGACTCAGGGAAAAAATCTTATGAAATCCAAGAATAAAACACCCTGGGGCTGCCTGAGCCTGGAAGGAGATTGGAGAAATGGGGTCATGCAATCCACAAGTTCAGGGCAGCACATTTCTCTCTTTGGTGATTCTACCCATCCTGTCTTTTCTGTGGACCAGATTCCATCTGGGACTTCTGGTATTCATGTCTTTGTGTAATTCCTTTCCACTGGAGTGTGCTCGGAACCTATAATTTGCTTCTAACTTATATAATACAGCAAAGGTTCTGGGATGGCACTTCCAAGATGGTCCTTCCTTTAAATCTGCTAGAATTCTTTCTATGGATTCCCAGCTTGCATGTTTTGATGGGGTAACCAACCGTGGTGGAGAGGCCTATGAGATAGAAACCATGAACAGCCTTATAGTCTTTAAGTAACTGGATTCTGCCAACAGTCAGAGTGAACTTGGGAATAGATTTTTTCCCCTGTCAAACTTTCTCTTGAGACCTCAGCTCTGGCTAAATTTTGATTTCAGCTTGTAAGAAACACTGAAACAGACGACCCCACTAGGTTGAGTGAACATTTATAATCCACAGAAACTAGGAGATAACAAACATAAGCTGTTTTAAGATACTAAATTTTCTGAGATATTGGTCTTTAGTTTTCTTTTATTGGTTTTGGTATTAGGATAACCCTAGCCTTATGATCATCAGGCTCCAATGTAGAAATAGAGGGGCATGGTGGAGAAAAAGGTGCTCAACCCATGGCATCCTGGAAGTAGAGAGAGAAAGGAGGAGTTGCAGAGGAGAATATTGCCTTGCAGGCCACAACCCCAGGGACCATCTCCAACCAGGCTGCACCTGCTAATAGCACATGTAGCCACTGAACTTGTGAAGGGGTGAATCGCTTTACAAGGAAATAGTGACCTTCTTTGTCTCTCTTAATCAGTCTTGGATTGAAATTCAGTAAAGTAGCTGCCCCTACTTTCTTCCTGGTTCATGTCACATTGATTATTGTTTTCCATCATTTGACTTTCAGTCTAGACTTGCTTTTTGAGTTAAATGTGTTTCTTGTATGCAGCATATTGTTGGGTCTTGCTTCTTGATCCATTCTGACAGTTTGTTTCTTTAAACTGGTGAATTTAGAGCACTTACATTGATAGTTTATACTGATGGTTATAAATTATGTGTATCAACTTGGTCATATTTTCTTGTTGTTGATCCTTTTCTTTCCTTTCTGTTTAATTGCTTGCCTTGCCTATTGAATTTATCCTGTTGGGGTTCATGAAGCTGTAGTCTTTGTTGATTCTTTCTAGAATGTCCTTCAGAACATTTAGTGTGGTTTGGTGATCATGAATTTCTTTAGTTGTTCTTTGTCATAGAAGTATCTTATTTCTCCATCAATTTTGAAATATAGTTTTGTGGAGTACATCAATCTGGGATGGTGGTTATCTTCTTTTAAGGCTTGAAATACTTCACTCCAAGGTCTTCTTGACTTAAAAGTTTGTGTTGAGACATTTGGTGCAATTCTGATGTGTTTTCCTTTATAAGTGATTTGTTTCTTTTCTCTAACAGGTTTTAATATCCTGTTCTTGTGTTGACTTTCTGGAATCCTAACTATTATATGCCTTGGTATACTTTTTTATCATGGCTAATTTGAGTTCTATATGACTTACTTATGTGTATGTCAAATTCTTTTTTCCCCTGCTTGGGAAGTTTTCTGCCATTATATCTGTGAACAGAATCTTTTCTATGTCATTTTCACTATCTTCTATTTTTTCTTTGACTCTGATCAATCTTATATTATTTTTCTCTGCATGCCCTAGCAGCTATTGGGTTGAACTTTTGTGATCCATTGATATTTTTAAGAAATGTGTCTTTTCTTTATGACTAACCACAATCCTGTCTTCTGGATCTGATATTCTGTCCTCATATTGGTGAATTATGCTACATATACTTTCAATAGAATTTTTAATCTCCTGGATATCTGATTGAATCTGTTTCATGGATTCCATTCTGTTCCTACATTGGGCATTCATGGTTTCCATCATTTTCCTATGCTTCTCTATTTTTTTTTATCTGTATCTTCTCTAGATTCACTAATCATGCCTTTCATTATGGTCATCACTTCTGAAGTTATTTGAGAAATTATTTCTGATTTGATTTTTTTCTACAGCCTTATTCATTTGCTTTTTCACATTTGTTCTTATCACTTCAAAGAGTTCAGGTGAGTGGATTTTGCTCCATGTCATTGCCTCCTGGGTTTGCCTTTGGTGAGTTGTATCTTTTTTCTGTGCCTTCTCATTTCCTATTTTTATTTAGTTTATTTATATGTTGATGATTGTAAATTGTTTATGGTAGGTATTTTTATTGTTAGTATTGAGAACCCTTAGGAAATGACTGCTTCTCAGAGATATCTTTCAAGGGTAACTGACTCTTGGGTTTTGAGACTGTTGTAAAATCCTACCTCTTCAATTTATTGGGAATGGAAAGTGCTGCATGTTTGTCCTAACATCTGGTTATTTGACACTGTCCTGTAGTATTACTTATAACCTTCAGGCAATCTCAGTCTTGGCATCCAAGGAAAAATACCTGATTAGAACAATTATGCCACCTTGGCTAAAGTAGTACAATCAGTAATAACAGTAGCATCAAACACACTCTATAAAATGACAAACTATAGTGACTATTAATTTACCACCTTTAACTGCATGAACTTGATTTGTAGTTATATAACAAAATCTAAAAGAAACAAGAAAAATTGTGTACAGTAAATGTTCCCTTAATATGGTGATTGTACTCCCAGGGGAGAAAATTTAAAAGGGGTTAGAGGAAAAAAGAGAGAAATTTAAGAAGAGAAAGGAAGTAGAAGCAATCCTGGAGCACAAAGGAAGATTTGGGCACTGGTGAAGAAGACAGTAGGGAAAGAGAGGAGGAAAAAACAGAAACAAGAATGGGACAAAACAACAGTGAAACTAGAAGTAGCATTTTTACTCATATAAAACCAAGAAACTCATATAAAATCAAGAAAAAGGGAAAAAAACAGAAAAAAATAAATGAAAAAAAGCAAAGAAAGATAGAAAAGCAGAAAAAAAGAATGTATACTTCAGGGTGTGTCTCTGCTATCACTGGTTGACAAAGGGGGCAGACACAGCCCAGATCCATGTTGATTGGTTCCAGACGCTGGCAGGAGGTTTATGGTGGTGGTGAATAACCCCAGCAAAGCTGGGCCTTTTGTTCTGCTGAATTTTGGGCTGCTTCTGGTTTCTGGCTGTGACGTTGTGATACAAATTTTTCCAGCTTGCAACATTCTATGTGGGTTCTGCTGACTTTAACTGGGCTTGCTGCCGGCTTGAACACAGCTCCCTGACCTCCTGCTGATTTGAATTCAGCCTCACCTCACCCCGACTCTTGGAGCCACTAGATTGAGCCAGCCAGCAGCTGCTCTGACTTCTGAGTTCAGCTGAATCCTTTCCAAAATGGCTACTGGCCAATTGCCCTTTCTTGGGGGGTGTCTGATCCCAAATAACTCACCAGCCATTGCAGTCTGCAGTGTCTACTGCTCTGTTGCACTTGTGTGTCTCTCTGTGGAAGCCTCTGGGGTTGCCAGTAGTCACTGTGCGTCTGCAGGTTTGAGCCACCCTCTCCTCCACTGTGAGCCAGGGATCAGGGAGAAAGTGCCACTTGCCACCTCCCTCTTGTACTTTGAGGTCCCTCTCTTCACTCTCCCTGAGGCCTTTAATTCTTGCTTCCGATCCTTGCTGGGTCCTGGGGACCCACTTCCTTCTTCCTTCTCTTCCTCAAGCTGCTATTTCCAGTGTCTGGATTTCAAGTACTAGAGAGGCTGTTTTTCTGCTGCTCACCATCCTTCCACCATCCCTGAAGGTTCCCTTTACTTTAGATTTTTTGCAGTTTCGTTTGATGTACCTAGTTTTAGACCTCCTTTTGGCACTTATCTCATCCCTGTTTTCTGAATTCCCAGGATTTATACTTTGATATCAGAAATTAATTTGGAGAATTTGCTTGGAGTTTAGAGTTTGTTCTCAGACTCAGCCACACTGAGCTGTAGCAATAGTCAACTAGAATTCTTTTTTTTTTTTTAAACAACCTTTCCTCCCATGGGAGTCCACTGAGACTTCTGTTAATGGTTTTCTGATCCAGTAAGTTGTGATTCTCTAGATGTTCTTATACGTCTCACCAGTTTTGGTGGCAGGGATTTGCTCTGTGACCTTGGCTGTCTGATGATTTTGAGAATGCTTACATTTTTTTTTTTGTTCAGTTTGTTTGTCTTTTTATTTTACATGTAAAGTAAATTCCTTGTACATTGGTGCAGAAACTAGGGGCCAATTTTTATAAGAAAACTTCTCATTGATTTCTAGCCAGCCAAGGGCAGCCAAGGATAGGGTAACTTTGGGGATGTTGTGTGTTACACAGGGCTCTTGCTTATGGGATTTGGAGATAGGCAGCTCTATGAGAGGTACCTAAAGTACATGAACAATATAGTACAGACCCCTGCAGGTAGTTGTTGAGCCCAGTTCATATATGCCTAGGTAGCACGTTATTAAATGATAACGTTAGGAATAAGAAATTTATAATAAAGATTTTTACATCTGTGCCGGTATTTGGTAAGGGGACATAGTGGAACATGGCCTCAGGGACACAGAGAGCTTAAGGCTTATCTCCAGCATCAGTGGTGACATTGGCACTTTGCTGATAATATGGGTAAGATAGAGGTAACCTCTAATGTGAATGGAATATTACTAGGAATGAGATGCATTCCTGTGAGCCTACTAGTTTTGAAATCCATTCAGTTCATGTCTGCTTGGCTGGATTTAGGATGATGATAAATAAGCTGGTACCCAAGCAATTATTTGGTGGTCAGTTAAACAAAAAAACCCACCAGAAACCAGGAGTGAAGTAAGTGAAGGACAATCTATTATATGGGGCACCTGCCAAAACAATTTTTCTAGGGCAGTTGTGTGTTTTTTTCTCCAGAAAATGAAAGTATAATTTGTTTTCTGGTCTCATCTGCCTCCTTCTGGTCTAGACTCACATGATTTCATGCTTGCAGCATTGACATAGTTCCCCATGGATTGCTCTGCTTTCTGCCTTCTTCTCTTCCAATGCATTCTTACTAAAGGAAGATGGCATAAATCTATATAAATATAAGCTATCCTATTTAGGATGTACACTTTTTAAAAAAAGCTTTCAGTGGTCTCATGTGTATATACAACGTGGTATAAATTTCACATCAAATTCAGATACAGTCATGTTAATATTTTTCTCATTAATTCTTGGCACCAACCTTTGTTGGGGACCACGAGTTACAAACCGAGTCTAGGGGACATCCTAGCAGGGAGTCTAGGGAAACTCCCTGCTCTTTTCTGGTCACAGCTTAAAGCCCTAGGGCTAGTGACTGCTGTGGGGCTCACGCAGCAAAATAAGACCTGCTGAAGATGATAAGGCACCTGGGGAAACTACAGTTTCCTTATTGCCTCCTTGTCTCTCTTCATCCTTGCAAGAATGTTCTGTGCTTCTTCCTAGCCCACTGCAATCACCATTGCTGTTCGGAAACACCCACTGCCGGAAACACCCACTGCCCTTCACCCATTATCCTGCACTCAGATGTAATGAAGAGACACCAAGGTTCTGGGTGCCTCCTGACCTTTGTTCCCCATGAACAGCTAGTCATCCTAGAACCCCGCTGTGCCCCTATTTTGTCTCTTGCTCTTGCTTCTTGCCATCTCTCTCTGGGCAAGAGAGAGACTGGGGACTCCCTGCAGGGCTCCCTTATAGCTGGCACAGTGGAAAGAGTGGCTAATAACCTTCACTTCTAGAAGTGTAGTTTCTAGAAGAGCAAATGACATTTTCCACATAGAAGTTTTTGCCAGTATCTTATTTCAATGACGGCTTTCTCTTTGCCCAAACATGTCCTGTTTAGGGCAGCTTAGGGCACCTCAAAGTGACCTTGAAATAATGAAATAAGCTTGTTTCATTTTATTTATTTATTTTTGGACCACTCCAATCTCCAGGATTTCTTTTTTTCAGCTTCTACATAATTATGGGATTATGACAGTCATTTTTACTGAACAACATAACACCTTTCACAGATATTTGTCCTGGTTTTAGAAGCAAATTCAGTACCAAAGCTGCTGGAGAACAGGACTCGGGTCCTACCTTTTTTCTGTAGACTTCTTGGGCCCTGCTCTGAGGCTCTGTGTGGGAGGCATGCGATATTTGATGAATGAGTAAATAATGCGAGGTAAAGCCACCCTGAGTCTGAGTTAAGGTATCACAGCCTCCGAGGGAGAAGACTGGCTTTCAAACAGAGACACATGGCTGCAACAGGGGTTGTTCTGAGAAACAGCTGTCAGGACTAAATACAGCAGGCCTTTTTTTCCAGTACAAACCAAGTATGTTTAAGTAAGTGTATCTTAAAATGTAGAGTTACCACTTAGACACAGTGAAATACCTGCCTCCGTCTTGTGCAAACTGAGCATATCCTGCAGCTGTGGTGAGCTGTGCATGTATTTGACCTTTCTTGGATGTGGTGCTGCACTTGACAGTGAGGTAGAATATAAGTGATAGACTCATCTTAGAACAAAATTCTTAGCTATAGACCACCTTCTCGTGATTCCCTGACCACCTGGGTTCACTAGGCACATCTCATCTTCGATAGTTGCTTCAGTATAAGTCCTATGGAATTATAAAGTGATTATGTGAATCTTTTCTAGGTGTTTATTAGAAAATACATCCTTCAAATGGATAGTTTTTACATCTAAGGGGTATAATCAAAATATATAGTGATATTTAAATTTTGAAAATGATTGTAGTAAAAGAACCATTACCATTAATCTCCTCAAAATACCACCCCCACATTGACTACACTCATCCTGTGGCTCAGGATGTCATTTTTCACAAATGTCTTTATAAGGTCGGATACAAAATAATACAGTGAATGCTGTTTCCAAGTGATAGCCAGTGGGAAACAGGCTTATAAAAATATTACTGTATGTCCTCATCCATTTTATTCACCAGATCTGATACCATCAGACTTTGGGCTCTTCCCAAAGGCAAAATGACCATGGAAGGCAAATGTTTTGAGTCATTTCATGACATTGAGGTAGCAATGACAGCATAACTAGAGACACTCATGAAAGAAGACTTCCAGAAATGCTCCAGATAGTGGCAAGAATGATGAGATGAGTGTGTTCAAAACAAGGGGGGAGTATTTTGAGCAGGAGTAATAGCAAAGTTTACGGTATTAAATTTAAAAATTTAAATATTCACTGTGTAGTTTGATCATACCTCATAGCTTCTATGTACTTAAAATTTTAATCTAAATATTTAGCTTTTGGTGGCTCTTGTTCAAACTGGGAAGGAAAGAAAATATTCCTCGGTACCTCCTCTTGCAAAACTTGGGCTGCGTGAACTGGGGACGGAATAGAGAATTCCCCTCTGTGCACTTCTGTTGGTCAGACCATTGAGTATAGATTCCATTCTCCAGTTTATACAGTTATCTGTCTGTAACTTCCTTTGAAGTAGGTTAGTACAGATGGTCTAAAATACTTATAAGTGTAGGTTAGTCACATTTACACTACATTGGAGGGTGTTTCATTAGCATTTATCATGTCCCAAAGAGGAATCCAGCTTCAAGAGCAGGCATCGTTAGCATTTTAAATCTGCTCACTGGGAGCTCACAGTTCAATGTCCACCACCTCAAGCCTTCAGTGCCTTTCATCTGCAAACCTCCACACTGCAGAGGAGGTAATTAGCATGTTGACTGCAGACACTGTTCACTGAGCGAAATGAGTGCTGCTCCTAACAGTTGAAGTAGGTGGGCTAGTGAAACCCTTGTTTGGCACTTCTGCCCCTCAATGGATGGGGGTCCAGGGGTCTGGAGGACTCAGCCAGCTGTGTGTTCTGTTCAGACAGCTGCCCCTGGCCTACTCCTCTGCTCCTGTTTATTTTCTGTATCTTGACTGAGAATTCTGTGCCCTCACCATGGAAAGCACTCAAGATGCTGCCAAGTGCCCAAGACCTGGATGTGCAGAGCTTCTCGGAACAGATGGGCTCTGCCTGCTTGCCAAGAATGCCGATGTGTGGGCAGAATTCTGCCTGAAACCTGTTTTTGTGATGTGCCATCTGGTGGTGGCAAAGCCAGGAGAAGGGCCCTGTTTTTCACTTTTGTCACCACAGCTAGTAACATCGAACAGCCTGAGTGGGCTTAGTTTAGAAGGGAGCTCAAAAGCTCACATGCATGTACAGTCTTGACCTTGTTTCTCTCACCTACAGAATTCCCTCCTATCTGGAGCTGAGAGCAGAGGGGAAGATTATTCAGGTGTGCCACAAAAAGCGGGGGGCTTCAAAACCTGGGTCCCTTCTCATCTGAGAATGGTGAGCTTGTTACTCAGTAACTGACTCTCACAATTTCACCACTGATACTAGTATCAGACACATTTAGGTTGAGGATGTAGGCTGATCTTAGGTAGTTATTTTGGAGTTTAATATCAGATTACTGTGAGCAGTTGTTAGGCAAGGAAGATCTGCCCATTTAATTAATGTAAGATAAGATACATATTAATAGCTTAGCATTTAGCTATTAGAGACAGAACAATGAAGTTGAAAATGATGGTTTAAGTACAGAAACAGTCTGACTTAGGATTCTGGAGCCAATCCCTGTGTAATTAGAAAATACATAGTTATGAAATTCAGAGGATTAATTAAAGTTAAAAATTGAGGGACTACATGGAAGAGATGTCCTTAGCCCTTGTTTTGTCTGGGACTGTGCATATATATCAATCTAAAGCACAAAATAGGTTCTTTAATCTGCAGGCTCCTAGTGATTTTATCTTTCATTCTCCTCAGATAGAGTGTTTGGTGGCTTTCATCTCTTCTGAGCACATTTTGAACTGCTCAGTCTCCTAAAGTGGAAGACACATGCTTAATAAAGCCAACTGACTTCTTCCTAATGTTCATTCAGTTAAAAATGAGCTTTCCTATGCAAGGGAATGTCTGATCTCATAAAACTTGTTTCTAGGCAGAAATACAACACTTGCCTACTTTGTCATTCCAAAAAAGTTTCTGAAGTTGAAAACTGCCAATGCCTCTCCATGCTCTGGGAGTGGAAGTACTGCCAGCATCCTGACGGGTGCAGTGAGCACACGCTGGCTGTGGCAGTTCACACCATGCTCCCAGAATTACCTACACTGCCCACAGAAATAAGCTGTGTGTTGCTCCTGATTTCTTACCACTATCTCTACTTTGCAAAGAAATGAAAAAGTGCCAGGTGTAAGATAGCAAGCCTGTAAGAAATTCTGCATTCACCTCCTATTTTAATAAATAAAAGTCTTTTTCCAAATGTAGTATTTTTAACTCAAAAGGGATTTTAAAAAATAGTCTTTTCTTCTTGTTTAGAGATTCTGATAGTCTATTTGTGTACACTTAATGGGCTTTCTGACTGAAATAAATACTTCAAGATTATCTTGGTGTCCCTTAAAGTGAATATTTGCAAATAGCAACGTTTTACACTTCTAGAGCCTTCTAGAATACACAGGTGCTTTATTTATTCAATCTTTACAGTGACCCCACTGGGGAAATGGTATTTGCATTTTTAATATGAGTATCTAGGGGTTCAGAGAAATTAAATAATTTGCCAAAAGTGACATGCAAAATGGTGGATTGTTTGCTTGAACCCACCAATTGCAGTCCAATTCTTTTTTTTTTTATTTTAAAGATAAAAGGAGGGAAACATTAACAGACATACAACATTTTACAACATATCACAAGCACAATACAGACAAT
>NW_004955504.1:7154479-7204354 GCF_000276665.1 Chinchilla lanigera | reverse complement strand
TTTCTTATAGATTTCTTCTTCAGACTTTTTGAGCATTTCCTTCATTATTCTTGTCATCTCACTTTTTGCCTGAGAAATTATTTCTGTGCAGTCCAATTCTGTTTAGGAAAATCACACAACTCCCCTTTAACGAACTAACTAGAGGAAAAGTTAAGACTATCCTTAGCCTTCTGGGTAAATGGCCATCTTGTCTGGTATTCTGAAAACTCAATAATGCAGATGTTTTCACTGTAAAATATATACATGCCAAGGCTCTGTAAGAGATCTATTTTCTGAGTCATCAGCATTCAGACTGTCCACTTGGTTCATCTCTTATTCATCAGAGTTTTGCTGTGGTCTCCCTTCTTACCCTCGAAGGTGTCGTGCACATGGTAGGTACAGGATGCACTTACCAAGCATTTCTGTGCTCACAGACTGTCTCATTGCTTGGAGAGATACAAAATAATATGTGTACTAGTCAGTGTTCTCCAGAGTGACAGAACTGAGAGAAGACAGATAGATAACAGGTAGATGAATAGATCCAGAAGATGGGGATTTAGTAGAGGAGTTGTCTCATAAGATTATGGAGCTGAGATGGCCCACATCAGGCCATCTGCAAGCTGCGAGCCTTAGGATGCCAATAGTATAGCTCAGTCCCATCTGAAAACCTCAGAACCAGGGACACTGATAGCATCATTCTCAGTTCAAGGCTGAAGGCCTGTGAGTCCAGGTTATCACTGGTGCAAGTCCCAGAGCATGGAGTTCTGATTTCCAGGGACAGGAGAAGAGTGTCCTGGCTTCAGGAGTTTGAGAAAGAAAGAGACAAGAAATTGCCTTTTCTCTCCCTGTTGTTGTTCAGCTGATTGGGTGGCACTTCCCCACACCGAGGGTGGGTCTGCCTACTCAGTCCACTGACTCACATACCCTTGAATACTGTCTTGGTTACATCCTTTATTGCTGGGACAGAATACTGGACACCCATAATTTAAAGAGGGAGATGTTTATTTTTGCTCACATCTCAGTCTGTAGTTCATTGGCTCCAAGGCAGGACAGTATGGAGGAGGGGCCTGGTGGGAGAAGGTTTTTCATGGCATGGAGGACAGTAAGCAGAGAGTTAAGGGAGGAGCTGGGAAGGGAGATATAACCTTCTAGGCCACGCCTACAGTGACCTGTCCTTTCTGACCAGGCCCACCTCCCAACAGGAAGTCAGCTATAGTGCCTCTATAATCTACTTACCTTCTAAAGGTCACACTTAAGATCACATTTAGGGGGACATTTGGTATAAACCATAACATAGATATACTCAGAAGTGATGCTTTACTAATTCTCTACATATACCTTAATCCAGCTTGTTGGACACCTAAAATTAATTATCACAATTGGTAAGAGTGAAAAATGAAATCTCTGTGTTTAGGGTGCAGTTATGAGCACTTAGACCTAGAAAATATTGCTACAGAGAGCAGGACAAGATGACTAGAATCTAGAATCATTTCTGCACCCCTTGTTTCAAGACACAAAGTAAAGATGTTGCATGGAGAAGACTTTCCCTAAGAGAAGGGGGTCTTCAAGTGGCTGAGCTCTGAGGAAAGAATTTGGACTGGTTGTTAGGAAGAAGGGGCTAGTGACATAAAGAGGACTTGGAGAGGTTTGGTCAACCTGGAGAATAACTGTGTGTGTGTGTGTGAAGATTGACTAGTTAAGTTCTTTTTGGTGGGTAGCCTCCAAAAAGTTAAAGGTAGGAAGTTATATTTCAGTTACTGAGACAAAATACCTGATACCTACAACTTAAAGCAAGAGAGATTTCTTTTGGCTCATAGATTCAGAGGTGTTAGTCCATGGTCAGCTGGCTTCAAGGCAGGAATATCATGGCAGAAGAGCATGGTGGAGAAAACCTCTCAACCAAGGGCACTCAAGAAGCTGAGAGAGAGAGAGAGAGAGAGAGAGAGAGAGAGAGAGAGAGAGAGAGAGAGAGAGAACCATACAGACAGAGGAGAAAGGGACCTAAAACAAGAAAACACCCTTCCAGTTTGTGCCTCTATTGACTCACTTTCTCCAACCAGGCTCCATCTCCCAATGGCGTGTTCAACTGTGACTTCATGATTGAATTAATTCACTGATGAGTTTAGTGCCCCAAGATCCAATCACCTTCCAAAGCTCCACCTCTGAGCATATGAGCCTTCTTGGGGACAATTTTGATTCATACCACACCAAGGGAGCTGAAGGTTAGCTATTCTCCTGGAACCACAGCATTAGGTTTTCATGAAAGCAAGTCACAGAAAACAGTTTGCTATCTGTATGGATATTTTCTGCACAATTGTCTATTAGCAAAAGACACAAGAGGGAATCCAATCCATTCTGTAATACGGATGAAGTCCCAGATCTCTGTGCCTGGAGATGTTCTAGTGAAATTAGAGGACAATATAGAAACCTTTCAGAGGCTCTGCCTTCATGGTCCCCATTATGGTTCCCTTCCAAGAGGGTGTCTTTGCTTGTATGCTCACCTCCAATAAGCAGAAACTTCCAACTGTGGTGGGTGGACCCCAAATGCTGACCCTTTCCAGCCCTTGACCCATTCCAAGTCGGAAGGCAGTAGGTCTTCCAGGATCCATTTACTTGTGTAAGGTTAAGGCTATCCCTAAAATATTTTCATCTGCACACATATCTTGAATACTTTTAATTTCAAGAGAAGTTAAATGAGAAACTGTGCCTAACATTTGTCATGAAAGTTTCAGTGGCCAACATTTTAACCAATAAAGATCTATCCCTGACAATGAGTGGACTAATGAGCATGGGACAGGTTGGAGGATAGGGTTCAGGTGTCACATACCTTCATAGGTAGTGTGTGACTGCTTTTGACTGTAACTCTACCAGACCTCTGCTGGATTCTCCATTTTTTGAAAAAATTGGGGCAATTGATGCCTCTAGAGTAGTAATTTAAGTGAACTACCACCCACACAATTTCCTACTTTCTATGATGAAATGTTTTTAAGAGCATTTTAGACAGTGTAATAAAAGATTGTTGGGTTGGGGCTGGCCTGTTGATAGCATGGCCAGAAGGGCAGAATGCATATATTGGGTTTGCAAGAGAATAGATCTGTAATAGTTACTGTCCACTTTCTAGAGTTTAGGCAAACAAAATGAAACAAAGACTCAGAACCTTGCTTCTGTAGGTTTTCAGAGGCAGCGGTGTGCCAGTAATCACAGACTGCCAGATAACCCACTATGATTGTAGCCACTGTCTCACTGCAGGGGGTATTGACTTTCAAAGGTGATGGTGGTACTCTTCATCTGGGCCATTTCCTCTGAGACAGAGGTTATTTTCTCTCAGAACTGTGCATCCTATGTATAATAGCTTATTGATCAAAGCCAGGTCCACTTTCAAAGCAAGAAGGAGCCAGATGTTGCATCCGTATGAGTTGGCTTTCCAACAGAGGTGCTAGTTTTGCAGTCTCAGTGCTTCTGCATGAACCATAATGCTTCAATGCCCTTCCCGTACACACACACATAGAGGCATGTGGAAAATGCACACATATACACTACAGCTAAGCATGCTCAGGTGGGAGAAATCCAGTGGCTCCACTGTAGAGGTGGGGAGTGAGTTGTACTTGTTGCCTTGAGCACCTCAGACAGGTCTTCATCAGTACCAGATGCACTTCCTGTTCACCAAGCAATATTTAGACCTCGTCTGACCTTCGCTAATGGCTCTGAATGGATGTGTGGGCCAGTGTTTGGCATTCAGTCGTAAATTTTAAAAGTATTCGACTTTATCCAGCAAACCTGAAAACTTATACTCATGTGTCTGGGTGGAAGTTGGTATATAAGGCAATTTACTTCTGTATCTTGGCCAAAAATGTACTAACTTAACCACACAATAGACTTGCTGTGAAATTGTTTTACTGACAAGGGGGTCTCAGGCATGATGTCAGCTGAGGCATCTCTAATGTTCGGTAACTGGGTTTCTAGCAACCTTAACATCTCTAGGTAGCCAGGATGGAACCGAGTAACTCATTGTTTACTTTGCTAGGGTTGCCATAACAAATTACCACAAACTGGGCACTTAAGTAGCAGAAATATGTTCTCCCACAGTCCTGGATGCTGGAAGTTGAAGATGAAGACGTTGGCAAGTTTCACTTCTTTTGAGAGTCCCTCCTTGGTTTGCAGATGGCCAGCATTTTGCTGTGTCCTCATGTGATCTTTCCTCTGTGCATGTATCCCTGTTTTGTCTTTTTGTGGGTCCAAATTTCCTTTTCTCATAAAGCAGTGGGTTTGGTTTAGTTTCAAGATGGTGCGGAGCCGTAATAGTGTAGATCCTGGAGGGTGGGTGCATAAAATGTGAGTGTGCAAGGCAGGATCCTGCTCTGGAGCAAGACAGCTGCATGAGCTCGTGCAACAATTCAAACTCTTTGGAACATGCTGGGAAGGGCGTTTCCTGCACAATCATCTGCAGGGGCAATGGGAACCACTGCAAGGGGGAAGGGTTTCCTCTTACTTTTTTCCCATTAAGAGATAGTCGTTCTGGCTCTGAGTTGATCTGGGCAGGAGAGACGGTGTGGGAGAAGCAGTACATCTTGTGCCCTCTCTCAGTTGCTATCTTGGGCTTTCATGCCCCATGCAGATATCACCAATGCTTCAATACTCTCCAGCTTCCTTCTCCTGTCCAGTGGAATATTATTTACTGTGGCCCCTGTGTGTGTAACAACACTCAACTCTACATGGCCACTTTTCTGATGTTGCTCTGAACCTCTAAAAGCTTGTAGTTTTATAGCCAACAATCATCTAAACCAGAAAGCTCATCAACAGGGACCTGGGTTTGGCTTTGTGGTAAAGTAGAAGAGCCAGAAAGAGTCAAGAGTCAGACAGAAGCACAGGTGATGCAGAGGACCTAGGAGTCAACGGACAGAGGACGGTGCAGAATGGAAAGCTGCACCAGCCGAGGCAGCACCTAGATATTTGCAGAGAAAGGAAGGTGGTTGGATGTGCAGATTCACTTAGGTACTGGGCTCGGTGGTTGTTAACTATGTCTGCATGTAAGGATTATCTGGAGAACATTAACAACTACTGATGCCTGAGAGCAATTGAGGCCACTGGACGCAGGTGTAGGCATCAGGTTTCTAAAGCAGCCCAGGTGGTTCCTTTATAGGGCACAGGTCTTTGCTGATGCATGCACAACAGCCAGGTCTGTCCTGCTTACTCCTGGGACCTGTGATGGGTTTGTTCCTTATCAGCGAAGGGATGAAGGTATAGAAACTGGCCTCAGTGTTCTGGAGGGCTGTTTTCTTGAATGTAAGACTCTTGTACTATTCTGGAGCTTGCTTCCATTAGCCCATCTAGCTGGGGGCAGGCTTCATCAGAAATTGAGAACAGAGAAGGTGCTGTTCCCTGGGCTGCCTTGGTTACTTTCCCCTCGTTGCTGGGACAAAATACCTGATGACCAAAATTAAGGAAGGAAAGGTTTCTTTCGCTTACAGTTTGTGGAGGTTTCAGTCCATACTTGGCAGGTTACAAGGCAGAGTGGCACATGGCAGAGGGCTACAGCGCATGGCGACAGAACACAGCAAATCAACAAGCACAAAAGGGAGGAAAGGCGGCAAGCAGCCTCTTCCTCTCCCTTACGTATGCAAACTATCCACCCCAGGGCGGGTGTAGCTCTCACACCCATAATCAATCAAACTCGAAAAGCCTGCCCCATCACCGCATGAGGCTTTAGGGGGACACCCAGACACAAACCATAACACCCATCTAGCTGGGGGCAGGCTTCAGCAGTAATCAAGGGCAGAGAAGGTGCTGTTCTTCCCTAGAATTCTAGAGGTATGTAGCAGTGCGGGGTGCCACGTGCAGACAGTCAAGGAAACAGTGTGCACTAATGATCTGGCTTAGATCACTGGTTCTCAGTCTTGGTTGTAGATTGGCATTGCTGGCATTGCTTGAAACACTGCTGGTTCCTGGGGCTTCCCCAGAGGGTGTTTGGTGATTGCTACAGAGCCCATCCAGCATTTTGTAAAGATCCTCAGGAGGTTCTAGTAGGCAGAAAAGGCTAACAACAGCTGGCCTAACAATGATGCAATATGAAAGGAAGGAGTGGGAAGATAAACAGTGCCTGGGAACTGTGTTGGGCAGGATTTCTCCAAAGCTTGAGGGACAAGTATAGTCACAAGGCTGTTGGCTGTGTTGTGGGGAGAAGAGTGGACTCAAAATTCATGCAGCATTTCAAGGACCAAGCTGGGCATGTGCAGATCAGAGCATCTTCTACAACCTCTAAAGTTGTCCTTCTGCTTGAAGATGTAGGGCTGGAGGCCGGCTGCCATCCAATAGGATGATGATATGAAGTAGAGCAAAAAATGTCAAATTCTTCCCTTTCCGGGTCAGAGTGATGGCAGGGAGGAGGAGAGAGAGGTGGTACAGAACAGCGGTGAGTGTTGAGGATCTTATGGGTTCTGACGGTAGAAGGTGGCATTAAAATATATAAGAAAAAGCAAGTCAGGGTAGGTCAGGAGTATGGGCAGGCGTGGGCCAGCATATAGGTCCTGGGGAAGCCAGAGGTGGTGAGATGAGATGATTTGGGGTCAGACTGCCAAGTTTACCCCTTTCGTTGGGGGTAGGTAGGGGCAGACATGGCTGCTGAGCTCTGGGGGAGGACCCAAGTGGCCACAGAAGCACTGGGAAGACTTAGGGATTAGACTTGCTTTAAATTTTAACAGTTGGTTCAGATGCACTAGTAGGTACTTACTGACATGAATTCCGGCTTCTATCTGCTCTGGGCTTCTCCATATTTCTCTTGAGACAGGATCTTGTTATTTGTTCAGGCTCATCTTGAATTTACGGTGTAGCCCTGGCTGACCTCAAACTCATAACGATCCTCCTGCTTCAGCTTTCAAGAGCTGGGATTATAGGTGTGCACCACCACACCCGGCTTGCTGTCTGGGCTTCTATCCACAGAGAACAAAGGTACAAGCCGGGATGCTGGGTGGGCAGGAGACACCGTGTCCAATTTGGTGCTGAGATTTTGGGGGAGCAGGACAGCCACTTGGAGGCGCACAGCGTGATAAAAAAGTACAGTGAATGCTCCAATTAAAGATGATTGCAGTTAAAGACATGTTGGTAGTAGTCCCTCAAAATACTCCTCCCCCTGCTTGTACTTCTCCCCATCCTCCTCTTCCTCCTCCATTCTTGCTTCTTTCTGAGGCAGTTCTGGAAATCCTGCTTTACGCGTATCTTTACCCAGTATGATAAAAACACAATGAATGCTGCTGCATTAGTGTCATCTAATGGTGAGGCAGCCATGGAAAAAAAGAGGGTGTGTCCTCATATACCGTATTCACTGGATCTGGTACCATGTGACTTCTGACTTTTCAGCAAAACTAAAATGAGCATGAAAGGTAAGTGTTTTGAGTCATTTCAGGGCATTGAGGCAGCTGAGACAGCACCACTAAAGGCACTCGTAAAAGGACTCCAAGAGGACTTCAAAGACAGGAAAGGTGGGATAAATGTTTTTGAAGTGAGAGGAAATGTTTCTTTGGTGATGAATACAATTGGTAAGCACTTTTGATTTAAATAGTCACCATATTTTTGATTGTGCTTCATGAGTACCTCATAATCCAGCTCAGCTCAGCCGAAAGAGTTCTAACTGTGCTGTCTCCAGTGGCCTTCGTGACCCACAGCCTGTGGGTGGATCCACAGTCCCCTGGCCCAAAGATCTTTGCTTGTGTGAGTTGCAACTGCAGATGTTTATTGGGGTAGAAATTAAATTTTAAAAATATTTAATGGTTTATTATAGAGAAGGGTAATACATTGATTCTATGTTACTATAAATATCTTTTTAATCAAAAGTAATAATAATTTTTTAAACCAGGCAAATGAAATGAGAGATTGGTCTTATTTACTATTTTTATATATTTGTTTAATATACTACTTAAGAAAAGACAGCTGACCTCTCGTATCTGCTTCTGTATCCAGTAACTTATGATTTATTATCTTCCAGATCTGTACCTAGAAAATGGAGAAGTGATCTGATTTTTTTCCAGAAATTTGTGGTTATTCTTTGATATTGCATCAAAACTCTGATGTAGACTAGTATCTTGGTTACTTTTATTGTTGCTAAGACAAAATCATTAACAACCACAAGTTAAAGGAGGAAAGGTTTATTTCCACTCACAGTTTATAGAGGTTTCAGTCCATAGTAGGCTGGTTCCAAGGCAGGGTGGAAATGGCAGAGGAGAAACAGTCCATGGCAGAGCAGGTAAGAGGCAGCAGGATCAAGCAGCAAGCAGCAAGCAGCAAGCCTCCCTTTCCCTTTTGTCCCATCCAGGTTACAAGCCTTTGGGTGGTTCCATCCACATCCAGGGTAAGGCTTCCATTACCCACACCCAGATCTATACTAAACCAATGTAGTTATCACACATCCTTAATTGCAGTGTCACACACTCTAGTCCAGCATCACACACCCATGACCCAGCCACCTTCCAAAAGCCTCACCTATGAGCACATTAGGCTTTGTGGGGACATCCAGATAAAAGCCATAACAACTAGAGAGACAATGAGATTTAAAAACTCAAATAATGACTTGTTATGGTTTATTTTTTTTTGTTGCCACAAAGACTCACATTGAAATTTAATCTCTAGTACACCAGTATTGGAAGGTGGGGTCTAATGGAAGCTGTTTAGGTCAGGAGACCTCTGCCCTTTTGAATGGTTCAGTGTTACTATCGATAGGCTCACAGGAGAGGTTGCTTGCTCTTTATCACTCTTCCATGTGAGGACACAATGCTCACCCCTGCTCGGCCTTCCACCTTCTGTCATGTGAGGACCGGGCAAGAAGCCTGCTCCACCCCCAGATGCAGGCCTTGTTATCTGATTTTTCTGCATACAAAATTGAGAGAAAATAAATTTCTGTTCTTTATAAATTACCCATTTTATGATAATTTGTAGTGGTTGTACAAAATGGACTAGGACAACCTAGTAATATTATGAATATAGTTTTGAATCCATAGATTCTTCTAAGGGCCGCAGGGACATCTGGATTTCCCCAGACTAACTGGGAGGCTCAATGAGGAAGCTCCAGACTGCTATCCCTGAAAAAGGACATCCATGTGGAAGAACAAGATCTCAAGTGAACCTCTGATGATCAACGTTAGTTACGATTTTACCTCTGTTGAATCTTATTTTTTGAAACTCTATAAAGCCCTACGTGTTATAAGTAGGTCACAGCAACCCTTAAAACTGGGACCTGGCAGTTTTAGTAGGTCAGCTATATAAATATGGAATTGTTCAAAGAGAAAAAAAAAACCCCACAGAACAAGGTCCATTAAAAGGATTCTTTTATACGAACACTTAACATGCTTCAAATGTCAGCCTCTGTAGGGTTTTGGTCTTGCTTATTTCAAATGTTTTTCTTCTTTGTCACTTTTAAGAGGATATGTCAGACTTTGAAATGATGCTCTTAAAGATGCTGTATCTTCAGCGTTTTAGGATGGCAATGTGAGCCCTGTAATGATATTCATAATGGAGTCTGAAGGCCGGGAAGGAGGACGTGTTGTTGAAGAGAGGAAAGATAACCCATTAGCAATGAGAACTGAGAGGGTCTGCTAGAGATACTGGACTCTTAGATCCTGGGTGGGGCATGAGGTGCTTAGAGTCTCCACAAAGGTGGGTTTTAGGCAGAATTAGAGGTTAAACCTTGAACAGAGAAAGGTAAGGTTATAGGTGGATACAGTGATAATGTATTTGCAGTGAGGGTTATAGAAGATTGGTTTGTGCTCTTAGTCAGCCGTAGGCTTCCTTTTGTGAGAGCAAAGAGGCTCTGATTTCTTTTGACCTTGCCTTCTCTAACTCCTCGCAGGCATATGCAAATCACCTTGGTCTTGAAACTGGGATTTCAGAAAGTTGCAGCCCGGTTCCCTTTTCTTCCTACATTTTATTCTATCCTTAGGGAATCTCTTCCATACCTCAGCTTCATTACCTCTGGAGCCCAATTATCTTACCACTTTAATCTCTAGTCAGACCTCTCTCTAAATTCTATATGGCCTCCTTGGCATTTCTACATGGTGATCTCAGGTATACCTGCCATGCCTTTTGCCTGAAGGCCAACGCACGCTCTCCCACCATGGCTGGTCCTCTTCCTCCTTCACAGTGTCATGAATGTCACCAGCAACCATTTGCATGTCTAATCAGAGACCTCAGAGTCCTTGCTGGTTCTCTTGCTTCATCTGCCTCGTTACCCCTTCCCCAGTGCCTATGACCCTGTCCACTCCTTCCAGAGTGCGTCCCCCTCCTCCCAACTCATCTGAGGGGCCATCACCCCTCACGTACTGCTTCAGCCTCCTAACACCTCCTTGCATTCGCTTTTGCCTCAACACACCATGAAGTCAAAATGCCCTGGTGATGGTGCTCAGTGTGAGGCCCTGGGTTCAATCTCCAGTACCAGAAAAACAAAACCAAAAATAAAAATAAAAAAAGACAATAACAACAAGCGTGAGAGCTTTCTGTGCTCACTGACCCAAGGTGGTGTTAGGGACTTCCCAGTCAGTGTCCATAGTTTGAGGACACCATCCCGTTCCCCTGAACCATCACCTCATCTCTCCAAGCACCACACTGCACATCTAGTTACTGTAAATTTTGCAAGTTACAAAATTCTGTGTTTGGTTTTGGTTTTTCGCTTGTTTGTTTTTTTGTTTTTGAGACAGGGTTTCACAATGTAGCCCAGGTTGGTCTTGGACTTGCTGATTCTCCTGCCTCAGCCTCCCCAGTGCTGGAATTACATGTGAGAGCCACCACTCCCAGCCCTGGCCCGAACCCACCTTTACAGCCTGATTTCTATTCTCATGTCCCCCAAGGACTCTGTACCCTACACCCCTGAATATATTTGTCCCCTCCACAAAGTCCTCTCCTGTCCCCCAACCCAGCTCCAGGGAATTCCAGACCCATGCCCTGCCAGGCACCCACTTGAAAATGCAAATGTATAAATCTAGTTTCACAGTTCCTGTCCTCCAGTAAAGAATACTGAGCAAAAAGCTCTACTATACTGCTTTACTTCAAACTGTAAACTCAGTTCCTTAACTCCAAGTAGAAACACGGTTTTCCTGGTAGAGTGCAACAGCACCAACCTAGTTCCGTTCTTTCAGCCATAGCTGGGCTGCTGTAGTCTTTCCCCTGCATGTGTGGTCCTGGGTCAGCCAGGGACGTGGGCAGGATTCATCCACCAAATTTGGGGCTCTCTGTCTCCTTACCAGATATCCCTGGAATTGCCTCATCTCTGTCTCCCTGCTTTCAATCCAGTAAGACTGCAGATTTTTATCAGATTCCACACCGAACGGATAGGAGCACCATCAGCAAACTTACCCGGAGCTACTGTCTTCTTCAGAAGTCCAACTCCCTCATGCCTGCTTCGGTTACTGGTGCCCTTCAAGGGCTGTTCATTGTATCTGGTATTGCGTTTATGGCCTGCTCCATCCTCAGCCCACCTCACCTCACACAGTGTTGGCTCTGACTCCTGTCTAAGTGATTCCCATTCACATACCATCAACATCATGGACGGTCTCCCCGGAGCGTCTATCCTGGCTGTAGTTTGACATTCATCTGTGGAAAGCTGATTCACGTCCGTTCCCCCATCAGACTGTAGACCTATAAAATGTGAGGCATTTTCAGGGCGATAGCAAGGTGCTGCTCCCTTACTGGAATCCCCCTCCTCCCATCATCTGTGTGCTTTGGGCATAAAGCTTTCCATATTATGCATTATGGATTGATAAATTTTTAAAATAGTTCAGCAGACTGTGGAAAGTTCAAGATAATAGAAGTCTTTTCCTATTTCATTGAAGCTTTAGAATTAACAGGGCACCTCGAGTCTTTTGGGCTTTGGGGAGGTGACCTGACAGAGGAAATGTAGGCAAGTTTGAATAATTTTTGGAGAGCTGCCTTTTGTAATGATTAAGTCTTTCCAAGTAGTGAAAGGAGAGAAAAGTGTATTTTATGGTGCATGTGGAGTCAGGCAGCCACCGTCAAGTGCACCTGAGGTTGAACTATGGGGAGGAACATGGACAGGGGTCCTACTAGGAGGAGCCTGAGGGGAGGGAGGGTGGGGAATAAGGTCTCCCCACATTAGGTGGCAGGGAGGTCTCTGAGACAGTGGCAGGGGGATGCTCAGAGGCTCTGGACCAGACCTGAGGTGTCTGTGGATCACCAGCTCTTGTCTAAGCCTCAGGCACAGTGACCTCTGCCTGGGTGACCTTGTCCTTTCCCAAAGCATTCCTACTTAGCTTGCAAGATTCTGTTTGGAGTTCCATAGTTCCATCCCTTGTATTTTCTTCTCCGAAAACCTCACCTCCTTTTTTTTAAAATTTTTTTTTTATTTTAAAGATAAAAAAAGGGAACTCACCTCCTTTGTTTAATGCCTATGCTCTAACCAGTGATGGCGAACCATTTAGAGGCCGAGTGCCAGACTGCAATGCAAAACCTACTTATTTATCGCAAAGTACCAACACTGCAATTACACCTGAGTACTGAAGTTTTAGTCTAGAAAGAACAACTCTATATTAATATCTTTTGTTTTAAAAGGAAAACACAACAACATGTGTGCCACAGGTTTGCCACCACTGCTCTAAACATACATTTTTCTATTATTTTTTACTATAACTTCTTGTTTATTGATATATTATATATTCTGTTTTTCCTGGCTGGACTCCAACCTCTTTGAAGACAGAGTTCATCCTACTGCTGCCATAGCGACAGACACACATCAGATGTTGCACAGATGGCTCTTGGGGGAATCAGTGGATAAATGGATGACGGCTGACACAGTGGGGTTTACAGGGGTGCAGGGACTACGTTCAATATCCAGGTAGTAGCTGGAGAAGCCTCTTGTGACAAATATGGAGAAGATCAAATTCACCATGTGGATGGTCAGAGCACTGTGGCATGAGGGTGGCAGGGGTAGTTGGAATTTCTCTGTGACTAGGATACCCACAAAACTGGGAAAAATGGCTAGAAATGTGGAGGTTTGAAATGCGAGGCATACTTGAGGGTCATTTACAGCAGCAGTGCAGACAAGCCTTGTGCTTGGTAATTCTGCACTAATGTAGTTGTTGTTACAATAGGAACTATTTTCATACTGTTGGTGGGTAGGTGCTGTCAAAGAGTAAACATTACTAATAACTTCATGTGATAATTTGTGGTGTGACCAACCTGCCACTTAGCTGGCTCAAAGCAGCGGCTACATAAAGGAGAGACTCTCAAACCTTGCAGAGAGAGTGAAAAATTGGTTGGATTGTTCTGAAAAACTCTTTTAGCAGTCTGCAATCCAGTGAATGCACACAGAGTTTATGGCCTAGCAGTTTCACTCCTGATGGAAATGGGTATGTGTTGCACCAAAGGCACCTGTGAAAATGTTCCAGTGGCAATGGTCATAATGTTCCTAACTATGACCAGGCTGATGTCCACCCATAGGACAATGGATAGGTTTCAGCAAACTCCTACAGTGGACTTCAGTTGAACCATGAAAATTTGTGAATCACTGCAGCACTCACAAACGTGGTACCAACTGGGAGAAGCCAGACAGTGCTGGGTACTGTGAGGTTCACCTCTTAACTGTAGCTAAAAAGGCAAGGGAAACTATGGTGTAGTGTTAAAGGCCAGGAGGGGGGCTGCTTTGGGGAAAGATGGGGGAGTAACTGGGAGACCACTTGGACAGGCTTGAGGAGTGTGGAAATATTCTGTTTGTTGACACAGGTTGCATGGACACAATTTGATTATTTATGGAAAAGTAAACACGGCTCTTGAAATCTTTCCATATATGCACTAGACTGCAATAGAAGAGCTCATTTTAAGAATATTAAAAATCATAAATTTTAGGTTTTTAACAAGATATGTCCTCAATTTTCTTACTATCTTATCTCTACAAAAATAATTTTTGATGGTGCTAATAATTTTATTGATGTGTCTCTCCCCAAATACTTTTCCTCGCTTGTTTGTAAATGGATTTTCAAATGACCACTTTACTGGTTTTGTCTAAAAAATCTAATTCATGTTTTCTATCTGCGTATCCATTTACTGCACAGTCTTCTTTCCTCAAAGGTTAATTGGCTGCAAGAGGTCCTCCCGCCCCAGCTTTTCTGACTCAGTGGCTCTTGTAAGTCTCCCACATTAATCTTCAATTTATCAACTCATTCTCTTTGTCTAAAGGAATAAATTTACATTTTAATTGAAGGCTGGTATGAAATTATTGGTGTAACTGTACCTTCTCATACTTTAGCTTAGTTTTCCCCCTGATTTACCCCATTTCTAGTTCAATTTCTTTAAACATCCAAATTTAACAACATCACGTCACTGAAAAATGTTTGATCAGAGTCAATTAGAGCAATGTTGCAGAAACAAAGTTATGGTATATTATAGCTGGAGATTGTATTCCATTACATTAAATAATTTGTATTTTGCCTACAGTGATATCTACATAAAGCAAATGAAAGAAATTAATATTCCCTTGGGTTAGCCAAGTCAGCAATCTTTGAATTTCCAAGTGATCACAAATCTTGTATGTTTTTAACCAAACAGCTGCAGTTATATTTAACTTTCCTTCAAAAAATTATAACTTCATAATGGTTGTCAAAAAATAAAAATTTCATTGACTAATTTATTTGACATCACAGAGGCAACAGTGTGCTGGCCAGAAATGTGGGTTCTGGGTGGAATAGCTGGTGTTCTAATCCCAGCTCAGGTTTTAACTGGGTGACACTGGGTGAGTCACTTATCTTTAGGTACCTCAGTTTACCCATAAAAATGGTCACTTGGAAGACTGAATAGTATGTCCTTGCAGAGTGTATAAAAAGGCATTTGGTACACAGTAGGCATTCAATAAATGCTAGCTATTTTGCAGTCGTTAAATTTGCTGAATTATTATTTAGGATGGAGAGTGAATGTCAATTTTAAAAGTAAAGCTACATTTTTTGAGTAGCAGAGGTCCATATGATAACAAAAAGGACTATTTGAGTGACAGGGCATGTATAAAAAGAATTGATTTTTATGGACACATGACTAGCTCCTAAGAAAAGGTCAAAGTTATTTTGAAGCTAAAATTTAAGTCATTTATTAATTGAGAGAAATAAATTAGTGCTGGTGAGATTGACTACTGGGATTGTCATTTTTACAACATAATAATAGTAGGGGTGGTAGAACAGACAGAATCTAACCATTGCAGTTCCTGTGGAATGAAAGCTTAGTAGAAAATAATAGTAATTTATGTCTTGTAATAGTTAAGATCAAAGGCATCAAAAACTTATGTTCCATTATAATCACCCTAGGCTTATGACACATTCTGGCTCAGAGCCTCAGAGCTCCACAAGACCAATAGCTGACTGCAGATTAGTATGTGTGTGTGTGTGTGTGTGTGTGTGTGTGTGTGTGTATGTGTGTGTGTATGTACATGTGTGCCCCAACTCAGGATCAAAAGGCTCATAAACCTGGGAGAGATAACAGGTTTATTGTTTAAGGCATTGAGTTTTTGTGGTAGTTTGTTACACAGCAGTAACTAACTAATCACTTGATATTTTTCTGTATGTACTGAGAATCTTTGTCCTGCTTTTAAATATTAATGATGTGTTTCTAAGATCCTCAGATTTTCCAGTCACTGTACCAAATACTTCATACCCACTCAATTGAATTGTGATTCCAGGTTGGTCTTCTAATTTGTCCTTCACTTGAACTTGACTTGGCCTTCGGTATTTGTCCTGATTCTTTATCTGGTATGTGGTATGGTCTGGTGATTGGCTTGGTGCATTAATCAGCTTTTCTGTCACTGAGACATAACACCTCATACCCACCATTTAAAGTAGCAGAGTTTTAATTTAGTTTATAGTTTCAGGGAGTGCAGTCTTTGATCAGCTGGCTCCATTGGAGGAACATCATAAAGGAAGGGAATCATGGAACAAACCCACTTAGTCATGGCAGCTGGAAGGCAGAGCAGTAGAAAGATGTCAAAGAGGAAGGGTGAGAGATCAAATGTAGACCCCAAAGTCATGATGCTATGACACACTTAGACACACCAGAGTGTGGTTTATTAATTCCCTGGGTAGCTACCAAGCCAGTCAAGTCACCAATCTACCTTAAGAATCATACTGGTGCCAGGTTTCCTTCCTTGTTTATAGTTCTGACTTTGTTTACCAGACTTCTCTTTTTTACTTCTGAACTCCCAAGTTCTGACCTTGTGTTTGTTCCTTCTTCAGTTTACTACTACAGCACTAATACTGTGGCTACAAGAAGAGTGTGTTCTTGTTGTACCAGTGATTCTTGTTGAAGAGCTCTCTGGTAATGTCTGCAGGCAATTTTGATTGGCACAGTTCTGGTGCTATTGGCATCTTAATTGATAGAGGCTCAGTAGGCTGCTCAGCATTCTCTAATGTATAGGATAGCATCTCTGCAACAAAGAATTATTCCACAGAAACATCAATAATGTGGATATTGGGAAACTTTGGTGTAGCTCTATCATAGAGCATGGTTCCTAATCCACAACAGCTGTCCTTAGCTTTTCATCTCAGTGGGACACAGTTATATTCTGAACTAGTCTTGGAGCAAAGGTTTTCCTTTTTGGATGCACCATAATTCATCAAAACCAGGCCAAAATTCCTGAAGAAGCAGGTGTCTTCCCCAGAGATTGTGTGAGAGCTCCAGACTCTAACTCAGCCAGCTCCAGAACTCCTCATAACAATACCAGCAATACTCCTGAGACTCATTCATGATTCCACAGCCTGGGGCCCTTTCAAGGATCCCTAATGATGATGTTATTTTCTCTTAATTTTATGCAAGACTGAACTCAGGGTTCTGAAACAGAACAATAGCAGCTTCCTCCACCAGGGTTCAAGTTTGTAGAACCTCAGTCCATGAAACACATTCTATGGCTTCTTCAGAAGACTGTGGGCTTATTTTTATTACTGATAAAACTAAAATGCAAACCCAAATTTCACAGGGAACCTCCCTCTCCTAGTACAGGCATAAGGGTATGTTGGTTATTCTTTATCACTGTAAGCTCTACTGTGAATGCAGCCTCTGCTATGTAGCAAAAGAATTCATGAGGCAACCCTTTGGGCCTGTCAAATGATGGTTCACACAGGCAGGAAGAATAAGGTAGACATTTCATTGCGGGATTTCACCTGACTGCCCTCAAAACTTGTGTTTTTTATCATAGAAATACTCATTGATGTTTAGTGATCATGTCTTTATGGATCAGAGAAGCAGGGTCACTATTATGGAGTATGAAGATTATTTCATGAATTGATAATTAGGTCTTGCACGTGTGGATGTTGCTGGAACCATCTAGGCTCACTGTTATCACTGAATCAAGGGTTAAAATTGCTACAGGTCTACCAGAAGGACAGATGGAAAGGACAGCTGGATTAAGTTGGAACCCTTCTCCTACAGATGAACTAGAGTCCACCAAAAGGCTAGACCACAAAAGGAAACTAGACCTAGAGAGTATCTTTCACCCCACTCCGTTCAGTGGAGAACCTCTGTGAGAACAGGCACCTGGGCTCCAGAGCTGTGTGCCTGTCCCATGATCTCGTAAAGTTGAAGTTCAAGGTGCCATAAAGCAATATCACCAACTTTTCCTTTGGCTTGAGATTCAAATGCTCCCAGCCCTGCTTGAGGAAGCCTAAGGAGCTGCAGGGTCAAGGGCTATCCCCGACAGCCAAGGGGGATGATGGGCCCATGGCAGTGTGTGTGGGCTTCTCCAGCTGGTGCCATACACTGACCTTCAGAGTATAAGAAAGAAGAGCTGAGTCCAACCTCAGTACTAACTCAGAACCACACAGCAAGGGTACTCTGCAAAATGGACTTTTAGCTTTAACACAGTTCAAAGGTACTACACCACTCCCAGTTTTGCACAGTTTTATTTTGTGTGAGAAGCATCAGTGGGGGCCTCAGAATTCCTCTAAAGGTGCATTTGCAGGAAGCCCATTTGATTTCTTTGTTCCCATCCTTACACCATTACAATTTCCCTAACTTAGTGCCACAAATGCTGTTAGAGCTGTGAACTAATAATGACATAGTAACCATATCACCTAGGTAAAAGCACCCTTGGCTACAGAAACATAGATAGTTTGCATTGGTCTCTTTCCCGTTGCTGGACAAAACACTCAACTCCTGGAATTTAAAGGAGGAGAAGTGAATTTTCTTTCAAAGTTTCAGTCCACGGTCAGCTGGCTTCAAGGCAGAAACAGCATGGCAGAGGGGTGTCATGGTTTGTGTCTGGATGTACCCCCCAAAGCCTCATGCAATCATGGGGCAGCTTCTATAGTTTATGATTGATACATGCTCCAATGCTGGGATTATACGTGTGAGTGCTACACCCCTAGGTGTGCAGTGTCCATACAATATAAGGGAGGGAAAGAGGCTTGCTCAGTTTGTTTACTGCTCCTCCCCTTTTGTTCTTGCTGCTTTTGCTGTCTTCCACCACCTCGAACTGTTGCCCCCTGCCATGTGCCACTCTGCCTTGGAGCCTGCTGAGTATGGCTTGAAACTTCCACAAACTGTGAGCTAAAAACCGCTTTCCTCTTTAATTTTGGCATTGAGTATTTTGTCCAAGCAACAAGAGAAAAGCAACCAAGACAAGAGGTTTAGGGAAAACTGTTCACAACTCGAAAGCCAAGAAGGAGAGAGAGACCGAGAGTGAGAGTGAGAGCGAGAGAGAGAGAGAAAGAGAGAGAAAGAGACAGACAGAGACAGAGTCAGAGAGACAGAGTCAGAGAGACAGAAAGTCAGAGAGAGTCAGAGAGAGACAGATAGACAGAGATAGAGACCGAGATACCAAGAGTCATAGAGAGAGACAGAGACAGAGACAAACAGAGACAGAGAGTGTGCTAGAAGGAGAGAGAAGCTGGAGACAAGAACATACCCTTTCAGGTTACGTGTCCAGTGATCTATCTCCTCTGACCAGGCTTCACCTCCTAACAGCTCTGATGAGTACAGCACCCTCATGATACAGGAATCTTCCAAAACCTCACTTATGAATACATGAAACTTCTGGGAAATATTTCGTATCAAATCCGTAACACAGTTTTTTTCAAGGACCTTGTTGTCAAAGAGATCAGATTGCTGCTGCTTAGATACAAGTATTCTTGGTTCACAGCCAAATGCTACCAGACTCGATGTCCAGTTTCATTCTGATGCTCATGCATGTTGAATCTGCCAACTAGTTCAATGCTCTACTGAGAAAAACAGCGTTCCACTGACCATGGTAAATCCCCTGGGAGCCTCACTCTGTCATGTGGTTCCAGGTGGTGGTACTGGTTGTTGGAATGGAAAGATATTGAGAAACCTTGTAGCGTTTTGGCAACCAAATGCTCTGGGTGGTTTTCAAGATAGGCTCTTTTATGTTGCATTTTATTCTATGCTGAATAACATGTTGAGGTGACTGCGTTCGTTTTCTGAACCCATGAATTCACTGAGAGGCCCCAAGCGACCTATGTTCCCCACACATGGCAGTCAAAATGGCTCCTGTCATTGGCTGCTACTGGGTCCCAGTATTAACAAATTATGCTTATTTCTGGTGCAGTGAAATAGCAGCTATACCCTTAAATGGACCTTCTCCATTGGTTCTTTCCTCAATAAGTTTTCAATCAGTTCCTCTATTAGGAGGTGGATGTCAGCTAATTTTAGGACTCCTTTTCTTTAAGCTGCAATGAGAACTTGAAAGATTTGATACTCTGTCAATGCTCTCTTTAGTGGAAGAGAGGCAATTCCATAAAAAAATAAGAGAAAAAAGAAAGAACATCTTTTGTACTTCTATCTCTGTGGGAAATCCATACTGAGTTTGGATGTGCTGATGGTCCCCAGACAGAAATTTGCAAATTCTTCCAACTGTGTAATTTTAGTTGGCTCTATGGAGATAAGGGCTGTGCAGAGCATGTGCCACTCTCTGGAAGGACAGCTGAGGCTTCTCTTAGACACCTGTGGGAGGAGTATGTTCAAGAGAGAATGTCCACAACAATGGCAGGGTGGCTTCTTGGTTCTACTTCTAAATGTGTTAATCAGAAAGTTGTAATATGTGTATTTTTATACTTTGGGTGGCTTGTTATTTAAAAAGCACAGAGACTCTAGGGATAGAAAATGACGTATTGCACATATATATTGAACTTTACTCATAGGGTTGATATAAACATTTATTAGTAGGATGGAAATATTTCTAAAATCTTTATCTGGAAAGAGGGAAATAGAAGGGTTAATTAACAGAAGGAAGCAGAGTTTGCAGAGGAAAAAACTCAATAATTTTCTTAAAAAAACAATAAAATGCTTAAATGTTCAATCTCCTAGAACAGCAAATTTCAAGTGAGGTCAGTTGTGAAAATAGAAAGAAACCTCTATGTGAAGCATTCATTTTGGGAGGAGTTTACCATCTGAATAATCATATTTGAATCAGGAACACATGCAGACTGGGGGTTCAGATTCATGTCTGTGGGGCAGGGTAGAAAATGTGTTTGAAGTGCATTAAATGTGCATTTCTAGAGCTGTGTATTCCTTGTGGCATCTGTGGACAGATTTGGGATTAACTGCGCTCCAAGGTTTGGTGATTTCTTCATTCCTTTCCTTTACCTGAATAAACATACAGGAGTTGAAACTGCCTGGGTGCCCCCTGGGCACTGGGTTTAAAAACACACAGTGTCCTTGATGACCTCTGGAACTGTATGACCTTCCTTGGTTTCACGGTGGCATTCCACTTGTGATGTTTCTACAGCAGCTGTTGTCACTGTCCCTTTTTGTCCTTCCTGGGATTTGTATCCATCATTTCTAAAATTAAGAAGTCATTACGATGTTATTATTTGCAATTTTAGGTTAGCTCTTTCCATCTGTTTTCCATAAAAGATACTTCTGCAAAGTACATTTGGCAAGGTTTTATTTAATAATAACATTTTTTTAAAAACCCACTGGCAAAGCCAATGTTCATTATAAACAGAGTGGGAGAAAGACTATGCTGCTGGGTGTGACAGATTTTCCTTTAGGAATGGACGGAATGTTCCACGAGGCTTCTGTGAAGGATGGATGTTGCAGCCAAATTTGCAGGGGAACAATTAGGAGCTTCAACAGTCATAACTCAGGACAAGGAGACTGACAGACCTGGAATTCTCATTTTAATGATGCTGTAAAAACCAGCACAAGAGCATCTCATTAATCTGTTCTACCCCTTACCTCTCATGTCCCCTGGATAGAGCCACCCTGTCAATCTCTCCCTGGGCACATTGCTGCATATTTAGACCTCTCAAACATCTGATGGTTTCTCATTCTTTTCTTCCTCTTCATCAGGTAGCTGGCCCCTCACTATGTTCTCATTGTTATGGAACTGTCTAGGCATGGAAGGGTGCTTTTCTGCCTGTGTCTGCTCTTCTGTGAATACTTGGCTTCTGCTTTGTCTTGGGCTCCAGGAGCTTGCAGAAGATGCCACTTTTTGTTGGACCCAGCAGACAGCTAAAGGTAGGACAGGACCTGGCCAAATTCTCCCCTTCACCTCCAAACCTGGCTATGCAAATGTCTTCTCTGAAAATTTGGAACCATTTAAAATTAGCACTACAGTGCAGAAGTGGAAAAGTTTATCTTGGGTACTGAATAGAAGAGTTGCCAAAGGTCCTCAAGAAAGCACCAAAGGGACTGGATCACCAGTAAATTTTCCCATGTTGTGATACAATATCTGATACTCACAATTTGACAAGCTTAATTTGGCTTATAGTTTCAGGGGATTCAGTCCATGATCAGCTGCTCCAAGGCAGAAACATTGCGGTGGAAGGGCATGGTGTAGCAAAGCTCAGCAGTTCATGCAGACTAGGAAGCAGAGCAGGGAAACAGCCCCAGAGAGGAAGAGGAGCTCACCAGACATAGACAGTAAGGCCACATCTCCACAACCTACTTAGACACACCTAGAAGTTTGTTCTGCCAATACCCTGGGGGAATCCCAAAGCCAATCAAGTAGAGACTCCATCCTAACAACCACAGAGGTTAAACTCCTTCCACTACAGATCTCTCCACCAAGACTCACCTGGTATTTTTGCCTATTGCATGCCAACCACTTAAACTTCCTTCTGTTGCTCTTGCATAAGAGATTGCTGCTTGTTTGGGGGAATCCTCATAATCCTCCTTTCCTCACATTCCAACATGTCTCTTCTCCTCTGAGCACAATTCCACAACTGAGCCAGAGTCAGAGCTGACACTATGACCTTTCAGTTGAATGGGAAACACTATCTTTTCCTTCCACACCAAGCCCACAACACTTTTGTGTGGGAAGCTATGGGATTTCACATTGTGTGGTGAAGCAGTGGGAGCACAGGTTCTTGTGGTGTTTCATCCCATGAACGACTATATACTTCTCCTTTCATATGGCATGAGCTGGACCAACCTCACAAACATGTGTCTGTTGGAGGCCAGTGATATCTCTCAGTGACCTGACTGTCCAAATCTGAAACTGTGACCGGGCAGCTCAGGGATGAATTAGCTGACAGCTTTCTTCAATCTAGCTGAATCAAGTTGTAAAAAGATCAGAATTAAAATGCCTGTAAGTAGGATGTCCTCTTTCTAGTTCAGTGGTCTCACCACTACCTGTGGGCTCCTCTGCTCTCCCTTGTCGATTTCACTTACTTTGCCCCTAATGTCATCTGAGTTTGTAGTGAACTGGAAGAAGAAAATGATGCCTAACTCCCTCCTCATTTTCAAGGTTCCTGTCTCCAGTGAAGGGCATTCTTACACTCAGTAGATTTTCTTTCTCTTCTGTCCATGTTTGAACTTTGTACAACCAAAGAACCATGGCCTCCTGGTCATGGTGGCTCCCTAAGGACACAGGAGATTTTTTGGAAGGGCCATTATCATAAGAATGTCAGGAACCCCGGGTCTGAGGGATAATATTATTCATATTCTGCATCACTCTTTGGAAAAGTTGGAAATTAATTGGTTTGGCTTGAACTCCAAATGTTGATTGAATCAAATAAGAGGTAAAATCAATGCATAGCCTTCCGAGACCTTTTACTTGGATGAAGAATGGAAAAAGAAGAGTTGAAAATGATGGAGTTATTACTCAGACAGAGTGGAGATGGCAGCTGTACCCTGAGCTTTGACCCCAGTCTTGGGCTTTCACCTCTGTTGTGAGAAGGTCTTCTGGTGTGGGGACTCAGACCTAATGTGAATGACACTGTAACATTGTACCATGACAAAAACAATTTTAGATGAAAAAAAAGAAAACCTTTATGGCAGTGATGTCTTGCAGTCTGAAGCAAAGGTGAACTCTTTGTACTGTGTGAATCTGAGATTCTGCTCTGGTCTCAGTGGTCTGACTCAGAGCAGGAAGCAATGAAGAGCAACCAGTGCAGAGTGTCTGCACGGCCAGATTGTATAAATTGCTTGAAAGACAACCACAATTGCTGTTCCTGACAAGCACAGAAGTGCCACCATTTTACTTTTCATTGGGAAACACTGACAACAAAATAAAATGAAACTGGTAACATCGACAGCTCCCCTAATTTTATAAAAGAAAGGGTGTTTTAAAACCAAAGAAGGTAGGATCAATATAATTTCAAAGTGAGAACAATTCTTCCAAAGAAAGCTAGCTGGCAGATTTCTAACTGAGAAAAATAAAGGTGACAGTTTAAAATATTGAAGGCAAAGGGAACACATTATGAAATTTGATGTTGTATATTTTGCTTTTACAGTAACTTTGTCAATTTGGCAAGATACACAGTGTGATCAAAAACTACAGTTCGGGACATGGAGGCAGCCACAAGAAGACGCTCATGAAAGAGGGCTTCCAGAACCACCTCACAGTGGCAAGAATCGTGGAGGTAACTCTGTAACAGGTTTCCTTTTTTTTGTTTTTCATTTAAAATTATTTTTGTCGTGGCCCAATGTTGCAGTGTGATTCACATCAGTTCTGAGTCCCCACACCAGAAGACCTTCTTGCGATAGAGGTGAAAAGACAGATACAAAAATATGTTACAATAAAAGACACTGCCATGAATTACCCTCAAATACCCACCCTTACGTCAAACAGACTTACCCCACTGCTCTGGCCACTGTGTGAAGCAGTTCTGGGAGTCCTCTTTCATGAGCGTCTTCTTGTGGCTGCCTTGTGGCTGCCTGTATGTCCTGAACTGATTCAAAATGTACATGGCAGTTTCTGTCAAATAAAAATAGGAGTGTGTCCTCATCCACCTTATTCACTGGGTCTGGTGCTGTGCAACTTCTAGCTCTTTCCCAAAGTCAAAATGACCATGAAAAGTAGATAGTTTGAATTGATTCAGGACACTGAGGAGACCAGAATATCACAATTAAAGACACTCATGAAAGAGGACTTCCAGAACTTTTCATTCTGGTTCCTCATATGTGAAATGAAATTAGAGTAGTTCTACTTCTCCAGGCTGCTGGGAAGATAGCCTGAAAGCTAATGTCTGCGATTCTCAGAGCTGTTCCCAATGAACTGTAAAGCTGAGAGAACAATGACAATTATTGCTGGATCAGAGTGTGTCTGGCAGACTAATGATTAATGGAATTAATGGAAGACTTGACGATAACAGGGCACCAGTGGATTAGAGGTGCTGTCTCTTCTAGTCAATACGGTTGTGGCTGACAGGGTGATTATTATCTTTTGACGGGGTATATTATTTCCCCAAACTTAATTAAGAAATCATTTCTTCATGTGCTAGAATAAACTACTTAATTAATCTACATAATAATCCTTGGTTAGTAACCCAAGGGTAGGATAAATTCATAGGTGAAATTTAAATTCTGGACATGTCTGTATTTCTTTGCATTTATGTATCATATTCTAATTTTAGGTAGAAAAATTCCAAAGTTATTATAAGGAGAGTAGAAAATAAAAGATGTGGGGGTCATTTGGAAAATCTAACTGGGTATCTGATTCTAGTTCATTTATTTTGCTACTCAGAGTGATAGAGATAATACAGTTTTGATTTTTGAATTATTATTATTATTATTATCATTATTACTGCACTGGCTTGCCCAAAGAGCTTTTTCAAAGTGAAAAATGATTATAAAATCAGAAGTTTTTTGTTGGTGTGAACTACTCTGGGTAATCCATTCTCCATTCCAGCTAATTGTAATAGTAGAGAGAATAAAAAGTTAAACATCCAAGTGTTAATTGCATGGTTAAGTCTATATTGTCACTACAGTGCACTGCTGAGCTCACTGAATTACATGGCACCTTTTGGGAAAAATGCTAGAAATATTTCCTGTCTTGTTTTTTTTTAAGGTTACAATGCTATAAAAAGTGTTTGTAAGCCTGGAAGCAAAAACATGTATACTTAAGTAGTTACTTTTATTGGGCTAGAGAAAAAAATTCCATCTTATGACAGTATATTAATATACATAAATAACTTTATTATATAGTAAAATCTACAATTTAGATGTCAACAGTGAGTCAGGATTACTTGTAATCATTTTATTGCTATTGATTTTCTTTTTCTGCCTTGAGCATATGACCATATAGATTTACTCTTTGATCCTTGTGTTTGCTAGTGAAAGACAAATTCCAAGACTTGGGTCGAGGAATTTTCCAGGGTGCCATCTGTGTGCATGGAGATTGTGTCTTCTCATGGCAAAATGCCTAATGGCAGCTATGGCAGCATGGTTCCCAGAAAGTGCTGGGCAGAAGTTGGACTGAATGAGGTGATAAATAGACTACTTTTCCTGGGTCTGGACACTACTTGGAGCACATGAGAGAATTTCAGGTGTCACCTTTCCACACAGGAGAAAGGAAGCTACTGGGGTGAAATCCCTGCTGTTGATTGGTCTTAGTGAATGGGCTCCCCTAGTTACAGTCAGCAATAGGAGCTGACTGGAGAATTCTGGCTGCTGTGGTGAGCCAATGGGGTCTTTAGGTCTGTGGCCAGTGCCGATGATTGCATCAGGAAAGGGAACACCATGGTGTGATTTGAGTGGTGCCAGAGGGTCGTTCTTCATGCAAACCTTGCTGTGAATAATAATTAGGGCCTTGGCTGCAGGAAGACAAGATGCCGTATGAGTGCAGCCAACCTCTGAAACAGCAGCAGTTCTTTGGCCACCTGTGGGAAGGGTGCAGTCAAACACAGGTATCTACCTTGCTGTAATCATCCAGAATTGTACAGGGAAGAATCCCGCCCCTACAACTGACTTATTCAGGTTCCTTCCTCATAAAGAGCTCCTCTGGTCATCTTTCGTATTCTCCTGGCTCTTCTGGAGATTGGATTTGGGGCTTGACGCTTGTTTTCTTGAGTGGTGGTGATGGGGCTGGCAGTTGCTCTCCTGAGTTCTATCAGAGATGCTGTATCCAAAGCTCTGGTGAAATCCACCAGGAAATTCTAGCTCCTTTTCATTCTGCAGGCACTTCCATTATAAAATAATGCTGTTTGAAGGAGATTGTCACCCCACATTTAAGTAAATTCAGTTAATTCTATGACATTCTGTGTGTGGTCTTCTGTAGGCATGCTTACTTCTCATATATCTCTGAAGAGTGCATTTCTTCCTCTTGGCCATGCTGTCTTCTTGGGAATGCCTGCTAGACTTTCCAAATGCACCACCAGCGTCTCCTCCTCAGCACTTCCCCTTTTGTTGGCCCATCTGTCCCGACTGAGTTCTCTAACCATACTTATCACATTTTATTTCTGTATGCTCTCATTTATTAGTCTATGAAGCACTTTAAGACCAGGTCATGTGTTACCATCTTTTTATCCCTAGTATCCAGCAGAATGTATGTAGCAGATGCGCCATGAAGTCTTATTATCTGAAACTGTTAAGTCACGTGTGTCCAGTTTTTTGGCTGCCCTGGTTGCACTGCATGAAAAAAAATTGTCATGGGCCACATGTGAAATATAGACTATAGATAATGCAACAAAATTTCCTTTTTAATACCCTAAATTATTAAGTTATTTTTTATTTTAAAGAGAAAATGTAACAAAATAACGACAACAAAGACAAAAATAAAACAACACAAAAACAATAAAAATGATACAGAATTTCAAAACAAGATGATAGGAGTTAACAATTGTTGCTATTATGTATTGTTATCTTCAACAAAGTTGCTCAGTTTACCAGATGTAAGAATGTAAGATTGATCAAACCATTAAAGAGAATAAAAAATAATAAAAAAATTAGAAATGGTACAGAGCCTTACTAAACAAGATGGTAGGAATTCAACAATGGTTGTTATATTGCATATTGTTGTCTTCAAATTAGTTGTTCAGATTATCAGATATAAGTATGCAAAATTGGTCAAAAAATTTAAGCATTAACTGTTCCTTCCAATAAACCACTAGTGAAGTTATCTTAAAAATAAAACAATAAAGGCAAGTGTAATAGCTGAGTAGGAAAGCTTACCTGTCTGTTCATAATAATAGCACTTGGCTTCATAGGTACTTCATTGGTACTTCATAGATACACACGCAGGTAGGCTGGAGGGCTATTATCAGGAGTCACAGCATCTTACTAGCCTAGCTGCACCAATGTGTGTGACATCTGATTTGACTGACTGTGGTAGGAATGAGAGGCAGAGTCAACCCTGCACTGCACCTTCTCCATACCATGTTCTTGGTCACCTACATGGTCTGTGCTGAGCACTGTGCAATAGTGTCAAGGAAGTGTTACTAAAACTCACATAAGCTGATAAAAATGTATGATTTTGTGGGTGAGGCCACATTGCAAGCTAGCCAGGGACACATATAGCCCACAGGCTGTCAGATGGACACACCTGCATTAAGTGGAGGGACTGTAGGCAGGAGGAGGCACTCTATAGGGTAGCTGTTGTAGTTTGGGATTTACAAGAGGGAAATAATACAATACAGGACACTTAATTATAAGACTATTTTATAATAGTCACCCAAGGAGTCACATACAAAGTACAGAAGTCTGTCTACACATTAAAGACCAAAGAATCCAGCTGAGGGCCTGGATCCCACAGTAATGTTCTGCATGAGTCCAGCTGAAGACCTAGAGCCCATAACAATGTTTCATGCAGGCCTATTTTACAGATCTGCACTGGGAAGGCCCAAAGGTCAGAGGCAGAAGCCAGAAAGTCTGTGCCAGCAGGATGAAGGATCTGTGCTAGCAGGCTGAGGGGTCTGCACTGGAGCCAGAAAGTGATGCTCAAAGTAAGAAGCAAAGCTCTCCGAAAAAAGACCACAGCCCCCCTCAGAAACAGCAAGGTTCGGAGCTCCTCTGATGATAACAACAGCCGAGTTACTATCAGGAAAGTCAGCTTGACAAGCTTCTCTAAGAGACTGAGCAGTGTACCATCTTCCTTTCCAGAGCCAGGAAGTGATGCTTAAAGCGAGGACCAGAGCTCCCCCAAAATGAACCACAGCTACCCCCAGTGACACCAATGTCCCAAGCTCCTTCAATGATGAGAACAGCTGAGTTCATCAGGAAAGCCAGCATGACAAGGTCCTCCAAGAGAACCAACAGCAGCCCTGGAAGAATGAATAGCTCCAATAGCTCCCAACAGCTTCTAACTTTTTCCTCTCTGGTTCTTCCTCTTATCCTTCTAGCAACAATCCTCAGGTGGGCTCCCACACTCAGCACCACACTGGTTCAGGTCGGCTGGCTGTTATAAGTTGACCACCAGTTGTCAATCCACTGTAGTAGCTCAGGCTAAGGAGACCAAGGAGGCAGACCTATTCATGACTGGCTAGGAAAGTGTGGGGAAGAAAGAGCCTCTCTGAAGCCAAGCAGGTGGTTTAGTCTTTTAGGAGAGTCTGGCACAGCCCAGCATTTGGGTTACTGTTAGCTATGTGAGTGCAGGCTATTGAGGTCCAGCTACAGAGCCCGAAAGTGCAATCAAAACCAGAGCTTTAGATGTGAATACTCAGTGCACAGGAGGCACTGACGATGTGAATGTGGATGAAAGTGTCCAAGAGCATGCAGTGAGGAAACAAAGGACTTAGCACTCTAAGGTCATGCGGTTTGCATTACGAAGTCAGAGGCAGAGAGGAAAGAAATAAACCAGGTGATAGGTCTGCGGTAAAGGAGAGAGAGCCATGCTTCCAGGAAGATGGGTGGTCAGCAGTGCTAATTCTGTGGACAGGTCAAGTGAGAACAGAAGTACTTTGTAAAATCACGAATAAACATCAGACCACATAAGTCTGAGAACACTCAAACTTAACACATGATACTTTCAGATACAGAATGTCCTCAAAGGCCTCATGTGTTCAGAGGTGGGACTTTGGAAGGTGATTGGGTCATGGGGCTTGTACTTCATCTAGTGGATTGGTCCTTTGAGGAGGTTAGGATTTGATGGCGTTACTGGGACACAATGGAAACAAGAGCTGGCAGCTTGTTGAAAGGAACAGGTCACGAGGGTATCTAAGCATTAAGCCCCCAAATTAAGGTCTGTGAGTGTTGAATGGGATAAACCCAAAGAAAACTTTGGCTTAGATATATCATTGTCTTTCCTGAACACCAAAAACAAAATGAAGGAGGAATTGGAGCAGTCAGAGGAGTTAGAAAGAAAGAGTACTTAAAAAAAAAAAAAAAAAAAAAGGAAAAGATCCCAGGGAGACTGACAACTAGCTTCTGATGGGAAACAGTGGGACCCACCATGCAATAGAATACGTTCCTTAAAGCCATGAATGAAAATAACTGCAAGCCAAGAATTTTTCACATAACAAGATATTCTTCAAAACTGAAGGTGAAATAAGAAAAAAACCCTCACTTTCAGAGAAATGGAAACTAAGGGAACTTTCTAGGAGTTCATCTGCACTAAAGGAAGGAGAAAGAGGGACACAGAATGCTGAAACAAGCAGAAAACACACATGGACATCGTATGGATGGTAAAGATATCAAAAATCATGCTTGAAGATGTCTAGCATGCATCCTGCAGACATGAGCATAGCACAACCTTAGGAGGTGAGTGAATGCAGTCAAAGTGGACAAATGTCATCAGACTGTCAACCCACACACATAAGGGGAAACAAAATCACACTCAAGCTGAGATACTTTTGTTGATTTTACACCTTCTCTGTGTTTCTCTGCATGCACCCTGGCTCAGGCCACTGTTACCTCTCTCTTGCAACCATGTCCACCAGCCTTCAGGTCTGCACAGCAACACTTGGACAATCTCCACGCTCCCTTCTCTCTCTGCCCACTCGTCACCCACCCATAGTCCCAAAGGTGGTTATTCCTGAAATACCCCTGGACCAAGGTAGGAAAAAATATGTGGGTACCTTTGGTCATGAGACTGCCTGCTGCTCCTCTCTCCCTTAGTATAAGGTCCTTCTCACTGTCTTAGACCCAAGTCTCCTTCTCTTACCTGTGTGCTGCCAATTTCCATCCTCTGAAAATTCTTACAGTTTCTAGTTTACCCAGGAATGCCTTTCATTATTGAATTTACTTTTTAATGCAGAGAAACAGGATGACATCATGCAGGATACAGCACGAACTATTTCATATTCCTGGAAGAAATGGGAAGTTTGGGTGAACATTACCTCTTCCAGTTAGGTGGGCCAGGTGGCATAAACACATCTCTTTCCTCTCCATCTCCACGTGATGGGCCACTCTCTCAGACACAGTCGGGACTCTTGACCTGTACGTTGCGTAGATGACCACATACTCATGCCCACCCATGTGGATGGCGTAGCAGGACAAGGTGACTTTGCCCCAACCCTATCCTCTTTTTCTGTTGGCCCACTTGTCTTCAGTTGTAGGAAGAACCAAGAGTAATGTCCAAAGCAGAAAACTCCCATTCGATCTCAGCTCTGAATCGTATAATCTAACTTAGCTTCTACCCGAGGGGTTATTAGAAATGTACTAAACCTTCTACTGAGTACACCATGGACTCCATTTGGCTAACTCTTCAAGTTGGTTCTTTATTGGCCGGACTTTTGAAGAGGAGGGTTGTGTTCATATTGGCCTGTGAATACCAGCACCTCCATCAAGATGACATAGAGACAAATGGCGCCTGTCATCCCCCAAAAGTATTTCAGTTTTCTCCTGTTCTTGGGCTGTCCTTTGATGTCCAGATTGCTGAGTACTGGAAGACACTCTGATGTGAGTTAGGAAATACATGCTTAGGTCCCAGGCTGAGAAGAGAAGGAGCTGTAGCCCAGGTCAGGAATGGTCCTCAGGCTTTACTGTGTTCTGCACAGAGTGGGAGGGCTGGACCAGGCCAGTGTTGTCTACATCAGACATTGGTCAGTGGTGGTGATGGGGATAGGGATAGTGACTGGTCTGAAAAGCATATTTAGTTATACATTTTATATGTCAGAGGAAACTGTTCGTTATTTGTATTATATGCTTCATAGATTATGAAAGCCTTAAAGCTTTGGGCAGGTGGGAGTATGTAGTTAAAAGACCATCAGGGTAGTATTGGGGTAGAGCTGAGAGCCTCATCAGGGGTTTTTGAAGTTAGGTACATTTTTTTGTGCATTAAAAGGTGATAAAATTTAAAAATAAGTCTAAGAGAAAGCTGACTGCACTGCTGCTACTATCCTTTCCTGGCCTAATGCAATGATTCTTCATACATCCCCGCATCCCTGGTGAGTGGGAATTATGCACAGACAGATGCGGAGGACTCTGAGCAGTCTGATGTCTGGACAGGGCTTCTCTTCCTCCCTGACTACTTTTCTGCAGATGGAGCTGACACAGCAAGGGGCTCACGACCTGAAGACACTGGCTTTGCCCTGTGTCCAGGCTAGATCCAACTTTCATCTTTAATAAAGGCAAGAGTTGGTCTCAAAACCTAGGCCTTTGCTACTACTTGAGTTGGAAATGGACACCAAAAACACACGACAGTGAGAAATGAGATGAAAAATTGGCTCTTTCTTCTCAAAACCGTATGTTGCTTGTCGTCAGCAAGTGGAACAGCCTTGAAGGAGGCCTGCTTGCTCCTAATGGATCTGCCAGTCCTTTCTGGTAGTCAGACTGCACGGGCTGATCTGCCTTATAGTCTGGCAGTCATTTCCAGAGCCAGTGAGACACCACGAGGAACTGGCCCCTGGCAGGCTGCTCCATTTGCTTTACCACATTTGTCTGTGCACACTTTTATGCCGTGTGGGACCACACTTCACATCATCATGGAACTCAATTCTTCCCATGATGCTGAAGTGAGTGTTAGCACTAGGGTGAGGACCCTCATGCCTAGTTGCCCAGCAACAGGGCTTGGAGAATCTTTCGCAGCAACGCTGGGGCCAGGGAAGGAGCAAAAATTAAGTGCTTCTTCTCTGTGCAAACCCACCGCCTCACCCCAAGCGTGAGAGGGGAAGACAGACTGCAAGGCAGGCGAGGCCGAGTCCCCAGGCTGCTCACCCTCTGCTGCATCCCTGAGCACGAGCATTGTCCGTCATGGTATCTGGAATCTCACCTTCTCCCCTAAGTGCCCACCTGCCTGAGGGTGGGCTGCACAAGGTTAACCCCTGCAAAACTCTGAAACAAGGACTTTCACTTCATCACCACCTGATGATTTCTTGCAACACTCTGTGATGAAAGCACTGCATTTCACTGGATAAATATTCATGGAGCGGCTATTACCTTCTGGTGCTATTCCAGGGAGTGGGTTTATGCCAGTGATCCAAGCAAACAAGCATTGCTTTCAGGATCTTACACTCTCATAGTGACCCAGCCACAAACACAGGGGAGTCCTACTGTTCAGATGGTAAGAGGAGACCGCCAGTAACCAGTGGCCGGGGCTGGGCTGTTAAGGGATTGGTAGGGGCTGTGGCCACCTGGACAGTAAATGTAGCTGAGCAGGGTCAGGCATCACAGCAAGACACAAGTCCTCCAATTGCTGGCTTCGGCTCAGGGATTCCCATAGATCTGACTAAACCAGTTTTCCTGCAGTTGAAGACTTATCTTTCCCAGTCTTCATCCTCTCTCCTTCCCCTCAATGCCAGGCCCACCGTGGACAGAAGGTGATTCCTCTCTCCTGCTCTGTCCTCTCACTCTGTCTCTTGCAAGTCTGATCTCCAGCGGACCTGCAGCAGCAGAAGGCACCTGGAAGTTCCAGTGTAACAGACCCTGTCTCCTGGACCTGACTCCTTAGCTCTCTGATTCCTGGTTTTGCCTGGCTTCTCATCTGATATTCTGGGCAGGATGAATGCCTAGAAAAGTACTACGAGACCTTTGTTCTGGTACCTGGTTTCAGCATCTGGTTCCTCAAAGATTCACTGAGCTGCTTGCCTTTTATTTGATCCCGGGTATACTTTATGCATTTCTTCTTTTGATTGCTTTCCTACCCATCTCTTCTCCTTATTGCCACTTCTTTTTTTACTTAAAACTTAAAGCACAACAGGTTTCAAGCTCGGGGTCCTGAAAGTTCCCAGCCTGGCAGATCGGACATGACACTCACTGTGGCAATAACTGTTGGGATTGTTGACTTAATATTTCACAATCACATACAAGGTCATTTCCACTTCTTTTTCCAGATGTGTTCAACTCCTTTTTATTCATTTTTCACAGAGTTCTGTAGGTGAGATAATAATCATTGTCTGTGCAGGTGCATTGATAGGACTCAGACTTTGGCCCGCTTGCTCCAGTTCTTGGGGCCTGGCTTCCAGGCAGCAGGGAGGCTCTTCTGGGTGCTTGTGTGCTGCCAATTGCTGAGTAATCTGCTTAATCTGTGCACAAGACAAGCAAAAACTGTTTCTAGTGGGCATCTCTTATCTGGCCCTTCTGCATTCTTTTGCTCAAGGGTGTATGACTCAAGCCAGAGCAGAGGACACTACCCAGACAGTCAGACGACAGCAGATCTATGACTGTCAGGAGCAGAACACAATAATCGATGAGATATTACAAGCAAAGCCATCAGGGGCGCTTATGTCAGTTTAAACAAAAGACACCTTAGAAAGAACATTGAATTTTCAGTCCTTAAGTGCTGATCAAACTGCTCTTAGAAAAACAAAATGTGGTTTGTAAATGGAAGCATCTCTACTGGCTCATAGAAAGCTCTTGTGGTTGTTGTCAGTTCTTTAAGCTTTACCTTTCTGCCACAAACATCTCAGATACTAGTCAGTGTCTTTGCTTTTGTTTGATTTCTTTTGTGCCTTTCCTCCTTTACTGCCTTGACCATGCTGTGATTCCAGCCCAGATTACATAGAATGGGAGGGATATTTGTGGGTTACATCAGAGGTGCTGCTAGGCAGGAGTTTAATTGTCCCTGCTAGGTGGAAGAGGACCATTTTAATGGAAAGGTGTTGAAGTGGGAGGGAATTAATAAAAGATCATTTAAGGAAAGAGTATGGTTGTTCTTGCATCTGACCTTTAAGCACAGCTCTTAAACCCATCTACCTCCTGGTGACTGAGGATTAAAAATCAACAGCGAGGCTGAGGCGGGAGGATCATTGTGAGTTTGAGAACAGCCTGGGCTACAAAGTGAGTTCAAGACCAGCCTGAAGTGCGTAGAGAGACCCTGTCTCAGAAAAGAAAAAGAAAGAAAGAAAGAAAGAAAATCAGCGGCGAACACTGCTTCTTGTACCCAGTTATACCCAACTGCTCACAGCTCGTCTGCTGCTGCCAATTCTGGCTTCCATGTGCTAAGTGCAAGGCTTTCAAGAGACATTTTCTGTCAAAATTATTTCCTTTATTTTACTTTGAAATGTTCGCACAGGAGAGTGGGTGAAATACGCACACACTGTTGTTGGATGCTCATTTGTGAAGCCAACACCGCACAACAACGGCAGAGCCTGAGAAACAGCCCCGTGAGCCTCTCGCTTTCCTTCTCAGGTCTATGGCCCCCGGGACTAACTTTGTCTTGATATTTCTTGATCATCACAGCATTGCTTCACTTATAAGTGGATCACTACACGGTGTAGTTTAGCGTATCCTGATCTTGAACCTAACATAAAGAGAACTATATCAATGTACTTTTCGATGTCTGAGTTTTTTTCAATATCATGTTTGCAAATTTCAGCTAAATGCTGCATTCAGCCTTGAAGAGGGTAGGAGGGACGGTCTTACAGTAGTGAGTCACTCTGTCCCCACCCCCGGAGAGATGCCCTTCCCTTGGGGAAAAGAAACAGAAGTGAGTTCTGGACTTTGCCTTGGACCCCAGCCCTGGGCTTGCCTTGTAAACTCAGTACTGGGCCCACTGTGACCCCAGGCCCCACTTGTATGCTGCAGCTGAGCCTCTTGGTCTGCCCAGTACCAGCCAGGTCTTGCAGCCCCAGATCCCAGGGTGGCCTTGGTCTCCAGGGCGGTCCCAATGTCAGGCTGATCTCACCAGCTGCAGGATCCAGTCCCCCTCAGGTGACTCAAACAAGCCCAGACTTCAAGGCTTCCTCAGTGCCAGGTCAGTCCCCACAAGGTCCGTCCTGCTCTTCAGGCAAGCGACAATGGGGCTAGGTACCAGTCCCGGCTGCCGTTGGACTTGAGCGGCAAGCCTGCCCTTGGATGTGCTGGAAAACCTTCCCAGAAGCTCTGGATTTACTACTAAACAGGAAGTGGATTTCAGATTTCCTCCATCAGTCTTGGGAAGTCTTGTATGATTTCTTTATAAAATGATTTTACAGCAACCCATTGAAGATAAGGTGTATTAATTTAGCGCTTATATATGAAAAGCACCACGTATTCACAGAATAAAAGCCACTTTATTCATTATGTTCCCTCTCTCTCTCTCTATTTCTCTCTCTGTCGCTAAGTATTGGGGATTAAACCTAGGGCCTTTGCACTGAGTTACATCCCCAACCTTTAAAAAAAATTTTTTTTGAGGCAGGATTTGGTTAATTCACTAAGTTTCCTATGCCAGGCTGGAACTTGTAATTTTCCTGCCTCAGCCTCTCAGAGTGCTCATATTCTATTTTTTTTTTTTTTAAAGATTTCTGATGAGCTAATACTTGTTTAGAATTTTTAATTTTGATATTGGTCACTGTGGTGGATTAGCTAGTGGTCAACTTGTAACACCCGGCTGAACTGAATCAATGTTGTGCTGGGTGTAGAAGGCCCACCTGAGGATTGTTGCTAACGGCATAAACGGAGAAATGGAAGGGAAGATGTTGGGCTGTTGATTTTCCTGGAGAAGTTTGTCGTGCTGGTTTTCCTGATATGAGTTCATCCATTCTCATTTTCTGAGGAGCTTGGGTCTTCACTGTCTCTGAGGATGGCTGCGGTTCACCTCGGGGGAGCTCTGTTCTGATATGTCCTGGCTCCACTGCAGATTGCTCAGCTTGCTGACACAGATCCTTCACCTCACTGGTGCAGACTTTCTAGCTTCCCCTACTGACTTTTGGGCCTTCCCAGCTCAGATCCTTGATACAGACTTGCACAGGATATTGTCATAGGCTCTATGCCTCCAGCTGGTCCAGCTGGACTTGTGGAGGACATTGCCATGGGCTCTAGATCTTCAGCCGGATGCATGCAGGACCTTGCCGTGGGATCCAGACTCTTAGCTGGATTCTTTGGGTCTCTAGTGTGTGGATAGATTTCTGGCACTCTTCTGCATTTGATTTTTTTTGGTGAATATTATAGTATAATCCTATAAATTAGGTGTCCTGTAGTAAATCTATTCCCTTGCAAACCCTGACTACAACACTTAGGTTTTCTGTATTTTAAATCAAGCACAGGATAAGCTTCCCAAATAATATGCAGATTTTGGGCATTAGATTGGGAACCTTGCCTATCAGGGCAGCCCTCATTCAGCCTGATACAGACATGCAAATTAAAGTGCGTATATTTTCCTGCCAAGTTAAAACCTTTATCACTATGAAATCATTACGTTTAGTAGTGTTTATTACCTTAAAGTCTGTTTACCTAATATTTAAAGATGTCTTTTCTCTGTTGGCTAGCTGTTACAGGGTATATATTTTTAAATCCTTTTATCCAAATTGTGGGATCCTTAAGTTTTATATGTAATTCATTTATATTTAATATAATTATATATGAATATTATGGTTTAAATGTATAATCATTTTATTGCACTTTTAATTTGTTTCTACTTATGTAGGTTCCTATTCTTTTTCTTTTATTTTGGTGTGATTATTTCTTATGAATCTTTTTCTGTCCTCCTGTTTTGAAATTATATATTATGTCTCTATCTTCTTGGTCACATCTTAGAAATAACGTACATATATATTTAATTTACCACAGTCTAAATTTAATCAATATCATTCATTTTCTCCTGGACAGTGTATTTCTTTAGCTTTATTTCTCACCCCTGGTTTATTTGTATTTGCATTATTGTTTTATGTAACCACACATAGGCCATCATTTTCATTGTTTCATATGGACAATATTTAATTATTTTTATCTATTTCTAAAAATAATTTTGTTCATTTTTTATTTCTTCAGTTTCTTACTTTTGTGATTATTTTTCTTCTCCTGAAGCATGTGTTTTAGAATTCCCCATATGAAAGTCTTCACTGTAGGTTCTCTGAAGCTATTTTGCTCTCATGCTTGGATTCTATTTTGATGATTGGCAGTTATTTCCCTTGAGGTTTTCTTACTGCTATCAAGAGGCCAACTGTGAGTTTCACTGTTGGTTTTTAGATAGTTATCTTTCTTATCAGTTTGTCTTTATCTGGCTTTACTATGATAGATCTTCATATTTATTACTTTTTATTTTTCTGCTTAAAACTTGTTGGGTTTCCTAAATGAACTGTTAGTTATAGAAAATTCTCAGCAATTATGTATTCAATATTGCTTTTCTCTCTGTGTAATTTCTCTGGAAGCCTTTCAAAATATATCTATCATACTTTACATCTTTCTTTCCTTTTTCTTTTTCTCTCTGTGCTGCACTCTAGCTTTCTTTTGCCTTATTCTTCAGGTCATTATTTCTTCCTTCAGCCATGTCTAATCTGTTGTTCAAGTTGTCCCTTCATTTAAAATTTTGTTGGCTATGTTTTTTCATTTCTGGATATTCTACTTGGTTCTCTTTCAAGCATGTTGTATTGCCTATTCCAAAAAATATTTTGCTATTCATTACTGAAATTCAGTAAGCATACTTTATAATCCATTGTTAACAATTTTAAGACTGTGGTCTTGCGGGAATGATTCTTTCATCTGTCACTATGGTTTGATCTTGTCATGATAATTTAGCTCATTGTGTGCTTGGTTATTTCTGTGCTACTTAAGAATTTTCTTGAGATAATATGTTTTAAAAACTTATTTATTTATTGTGGTAAAATTCAAGAGCCGATAAAAAGGAGACTTTCTCCAGAGAGTATGTGTATTTTTTATTTTAAAAATTAAAAAACTGACAAAACAACAATGAAGACAAAATCAAAACAACACAAAAACAACAAAAATGATACATGCCTTTAAGACAAAATGATAGAAATTTACAGTGGTTGCTATATTACATACTGTTATCTTCAACGAAGTTGCTCAGTCCATTAGACATAAGAATGTAAGACTGATCAAACAAAGACAGTAACAAGTAAAAATAATGTAAATACTTTTAAAAAATATTGGAAATGATGGAGAGCTTCACCATACAAAATGGTAGGCATTTAACAATGGTTCTTATACTGTACATTGTTTTCAGATCAGTCATTCTAATTACCAAAATTCAAGCATGTAAAATTGGCAAGAAAAAAGAAAATTTTAAGCATTGACTGTTCCTTTTAATAAACTACAGACATCAGCAATGCACGTATTCCAGCTCTCCTTATATATACATATAAATTTTTTCATTTTTTTAAAAAAAACAACATAACAAAAACAAATACATAAACAAAACAGCATAGAGAACAATAAAAATGATACAGAATTTCAAAACATGGGGATAGGATATTAACAATGGTTGTTATACTACACAATGTCATCGTTAAATGGTTGCACATATAACCAGATATAGGCATGCAAGATTGATCAAACAATTACACATTAACAGTTCCTTTCAATTAACCAACAGATATTAGTAGTACAATTATCCTAGCTAGAGGATGTGTATTAACTGCCATTTTTCTGTAAATACTTCTGCTCTGGGATCATTGTAACTAAATTTGTAACGTGTGTCCCTGTATCCTTAGGGAATGTTGGAAAGATCATCTCATGGTGAAGGAACACTTTTTTTCCCTTTCTAGCTGTCCCCAACAGAACTAAGATGTTATGCTTTGTGTCTAGATGTCCCCACAAAGCCTCATGCAGTCATGGGATGGGCTTCTAGAATTTGTGGCTAATTCATGCTCCAATGCTGGGATAATGGGTGTGAGTTGTACACCTGCCCTGGGGCAGGAAGCCTGTATATATAGGGAGGGAAAGAGGTTTGCTCTCTGCTGCTCCTCCCTTTTCTGCTCTTTTTGTTTTTGCTGTTTTTTGCCAACATGAACCATTGCCCTCTGCCACATGCCATTCTGTCTTGAAGCCAAATGAGTGTGGACTGAAACCTCACAGACTGTAAGTTAAATAAACCTTTTCCTCTTTAATTTGGGTGTTGGGTATTTTGTCTCAGCAATGAGAGAAAAGTAACCAAGATAGAATTTGGTACCAGGAGTGAGGTCATTATTGTGACTATACCTGACCATGTGGTTCAAGAGCCTTTGGGAATGGCTTGTGGGAAGAGTTTGGAAAGGTTCAGAGATGTCATCTGAAAAAGTAGAGTTGGAATGCCTTACGCAATTCTGTATGGGAGATTCTGATCAGAGCTCAGAAGACCAGCAGGCTGATAGAAATCCTTAAGTAAAGACCAAGCTCAGGAGTTTTCTGCTGGGAAGAAGGACTGCACTGACTGTTGGACTCCAGATGATGTATGTTATGGCTTGGCAAAAAGTTTGTCTGCCTTTTGCTCATGTCCAGAAATTTTGCCCATGATTGAGGTTAAGGGTGGAGCACTAATAAATCTGGCAGAAGGAATTTCAAGGCAGTCTAATGTTGGGGCAGTGGCATGGCTATTGTTGGGGGCTTTTAGCTAGATTTATGTTGAGACTCAATAGCAAGGAGCCCAGCATGATGATTTAAAATGTTGTGAGTTTGGCCAGGAAAAAAGCTCCAGTAAAGTTGTGAACTGCAAAGATAGAGCTGAGGAGATCTGGATTGCTGAGAAGAAGCAGAGAATATTAAAAAATGGCCTGAGGGTGTCACTAGAAGAAGCAAGTCTCCACCTTTTGCAACCTCAAACATGCAAAAGTGAAATACTTTGCTTTGAGGAGAAAGCCATAGAATGCCATATCCCAGAAAGGTGGAAGCAACATTATGTTCCAGAATGGTGGTGGTGGCCACACCAAATTCCAAAATGGCAGTGTGCAAACCAGGTCCCCAAATGGTGACAGCATAGAAAATTTGTTCCTCAAATTGGATTCAGAGTGCCTACTGATCCAGGCACTTGACCCCTACAACCAAGAGAGCAGAAAGTTTGGCTACTGATCCAGCTGGCAGCAGACCTTGGTATCAGCTACATGGTGCTGGTTTTAGGTGTATGAAGAATGTGAAGTTCTGAGGTTGAAAGACTTCCACCCTGATTTTGGAAGAAGGCCTGGGAAGGAAGGCAGTGTGCCCCTGAGAGGGCAGTATGTGAAGCTGTGAATGAGAAACCAAAAGTACACTGGAGACCCTAGAAGTTTGGATCATCTAAAGAAAGTTGCAAGGAGGGAGCAAAGTGGACCTAAGAGAGAAGCCTTGGGAGCTACAACCACCAGAAGTGCCACAGGGATGGAGCCATGTAAGGCCTTCAGAGCTCAGTATCACAGATTGCTTTGGATGTTCCACACGGAACTACAAGACTTAATGTTTGCCCTAGTGGAGTTTGGACTTATTTTGGTTCCAGTGCTTTGTATCCCCCTGTTTGTACCTTTTGGAGTGGTAATGTCTACCTTGTGCCATTGAATGTTGGGTTTAACTTTTCATTTGTACAGGGGCTCATAGCTACATTTTGGAGGAGACTTGGGACTTGGACTTTTCAGCAATGCTGAAACTGTTAGGACTTTGGTAACTCTTAGAGATGGACTAAAATGCCTTTTGCATGAAGGGATGTGCATGAAGTCTTTGGACAACCAGAGGCAGAATGTTATGGTCTGTGTCTAGATGTCCCCCCAAAGCCTCATGCAGTCATAGGGTGGGCTTCTAGAATTTTTGACTGACTCATGGTCCTATGCTGGGATTATGGGTGTGCGTGCTACACCTGCCCTGGTGCAGATAGCCTGCATACAGTATGAGGGAGGGAAAGAGGCTTGCTTGCTGCTGCTCCTCCCTTTTTCCTCTTGTTGCTTTTGCTGTCTTCTGCTGGCATGAACTGTTACCCTCTGCCATGTGTCACTCTGCCTTGGAGCCAGCCTTATATGGCCTGAAACCTCCACAAACTATGAGCGAAATAAAAGTTGTGGGTGTCAGGTATTTTGTCTCAGCAATGAGATGAATGTAACCAAGACATAAGAGAACCTTTTCTGGAGTTTCCTGCACGAGTGTGAGGGAAGAGTTTACTTGTAGCACCAGTTAGCAGACTTTGTAGTCCATCCGTTCCCTCACAGGTTCATGGGAGAGTAAGAATATTGTACTCTCCACTGGAACAGAGACTGGGCTTGCACATTTAACTCTTGTACTTCACAGTGAAGCTTGGGGAAAAAGTTAAAGGAGCAGTTTCTCAGGATACATAAGAGCCAGTGGATCAAAGTAGATTAAGTTTTTTGTGCTTTATTTGCTGAATTTCAGCTTTCCTTAGATTTTTTTATAAGACTTATTGGCTTTTAAACTGTTATAAAAAGATATTTAGATATTTTATTCAGAAATTTTAGTTGCTTTCATCTGGATGTTTGTGTCTCAATAGCCACTATTAGAAATGAAAATCATTGCCTTTTAAAAAAATGTATATCCAATTTTTTATTATTGCAAGGTATAGTCTTTTTCTTATTTTATGCCTATAGTAAAAATGAACAGAAAACTAGAAAATACAGCTTTATAAAGGAAAAGTTGCCATTGATACTAATGAGAATATAACACTATTAATTATTAGTACTTCATAACCAAAAGTCTGGAAAAATGAATTAGGTCTTAACATCCAAAAGCATCTGATAATGGAATGAGTGAACTTCTCTCTCAGGTGTCCGGAGGGGTGTGGCCAGGAGCTAGTTGCACCCATTATGAAGAGGCAGCATATGCAAATGTTACTGGAGAAAACAGCCTTTCAATCCTGCTATGTGGGGCTCACAACTCTGGTTGTGATGGGCTGGTTATACTTACACGCAGTATGAATAGACCTCTGGGGCAAAAGGGTACCAAAATTTTATTTGTGATAATTGTATCACAGTTTACCTACCTTTTCTTGATGTTTGTATATTGATGCTAAGGCTAATTAGATAACTTTGTAGAGCCTTATCTTAGTTTTGATACTTCTGGTTCTTTAAAGATTAACAATCCGTCAGATTTTCATTTTAAGGAAACTTTTCTCTGATTTCCTCTTTGATTCTGCAGTTTGAATATATTCCTGAATCTTGATTTCATGCTACCTTTTTCTACTATTATAACTTCAGTAGTTGAGGCCCTGATCATCCAGCCTGGAGTGGAAGACCTAGACTGTTGTAGAAATCTTGTTTTAGGGAGTGTTACGTGTTAGACTGAGTACCACCTTTCCCACCAAGTTCATATGCTGAACTCTGATTCCTCAGTACCTCAGAATATGAACTTATATGGCAAATGAGTTATTGCAGATATTATTGGCTATTGTGAATCCAACACTTCTAGTGTCCTTATATGAAAGCTCAGTTTATAAACAGAAAACAAACAGGGAGAATCACATGGAAACATGAAGGCAGGTTGAGGTGATGGGTCTATAAGATACAAGCCTGTGATCCTTAATTGTGATATATTAAATTGACTTGAGTAAGAACTGCCCAGTGGGTGTGTCTAAGTGTGTCTGTGGATGATTGACATGTAGGCCAGCAAACTGAAGGGGGAAAGACTCACCCTAGGTGTGGGTGGCACCAACCAATAGGCTTGTAGCATGGATGGAATAAAAAGGGAAAGAAGAAGGAAGTACTTCCCTTTTTGGAAAAGCTTCTATTTTTGTCATTGCCTTTGTATGTTGCTTTTTAATTTCTTCAGGTTTCTAGCACAGACTTTTAGGCATCTATGCAGACTGGAACCAGTGCCTATGTAATGAGCTTCACATTTCAGCATTACTGGATCTTCCCTGTCTCTGGCATGCGGGGTGGCCATTTTGGATCTTCCATCTCTGACTTGGCAGATAGCCACTGGGACCCTTCTGCTTCTGATCCTGTGAGACTGCCTAATGTATCCCTTGTGTGACACACATGTATCAGCACTGAGTCTGTTTCTCCGGAGAACCTTAACTAGTACAAAGCCAAGTAATGCCAGCAAATACCCTGCAGCTATGGACAGAGGCATGGTACAAATTCTTCTTCACAGTCCTTGACAGCAATCAGTCCTTAATCTTCAACTTCTGGCTGCCAGAACTGTGAGACAATAAATTTCTGTTGTTTATACCACCTAGTTCTGGTATGCTGTTGTAGTAGCTCCAGCAAACTCATACAGGGAGATTGTATCAGATTGAAGTGGTGAGTGATTAAAAGAGGGAGAACTCTTTCAATGTAGACCAATATAAACTGTAGGGAGGCAGACTTGAAGGTTCTGCACTTGTCATTTTTATTGACCATCTCACATTCTCCAATGCACACTTTCTTGTTCTATTCCTCCATCAACATCAGCTGTTATTCTGTCTTGATTCTTCTGTCTCAAATACAAGTATAGGCCACTCCCAGGAGCCACTGAGCAACTCCACAGCCAAGTCTCACCCTTGCAATTGTCTCCGGTACCGGGAACCGAACTCACGACCTTGCACTTGCCAGGCAGGCGCTTTGCCGCTGAGCTAAATCCCCAGCCCCTGTCTCCCTGCTTGACCCAATTAGCAGCCTGAAGGCCTGCAAAGGGTTCTGTGTGTCCAAGGATAAAGCCAGTTTTCCATTCTGGGACATATTTATTCCCCTACAAGAAAGAAGCCAGATATAGAAGCCACTAGTTCAAGTCAATCCAATGCAGAAAATCAGTGTCATTTGTCACCCTCTGAAGGTGCACAAGGGTGTCAGTGCTGTGGAGGAAGCCACCAATCCTCACAGGCTGTTTCCTGTTGGTCTCATTTTACAGAGGATTTATTCTTCAGTGTCTTGCTATAGATTACTTTTGAGACAGATGAAAGGAAACAATCTATAATTGTTTAACATATGTGCACAGGCCACCACATCCTACCTCCAAATTATCTGCCTTCTTAGGAATCATAGTTCTTTGGAGATTTATAGGAGGCACTGAATTTCAATCACAGTATTAAATTTAGTGACCTTCAAGGAAAACAGGAGCGGATTACAGACACCTCCACTTGTGCATGCCAGGAGCTTGCTATTCATCCTGCTACGAGACAGGTGAACATTGCAGTGAGTTTGCTGGGAGGACGAGAGGATAAAAGGACTTGTAGGTGGTGCAAATGAGTTTGGACACACTTCCAACCTGAGTCAAGTCATCCAAACATGTAAAGTCAAACTCCTGAGTTAATGTTAACTTTGAATTTCAGTGAGTCCTGAACATTTTGCAAACTCTAGAACTCATGCATCTAAGTAAATAAAACGAGATTAATTTCTTCAAAACTCTTTATCTAAATCCTCCCAGAAGACAGAGCTTGACTTATTATTTAAAATAAAGTTACTCCTCCCTGGGCTAACTGTGGGGCCCTGCAGAGCTATTGACACCTTGTATGTCTTAATAGATACAACTTCCAGACCTATCCCAGCAAGACAGCCCTTCTGTGGCAGGTGTCTGAGTTCTTCTTCTAGTCTCTCTTATTCTTTTTCAATGTTTCTGTACCACATTCATAAAGGATACTTAATCCCTACCAAGCCTCTGTCTGACAACAAGGAGTGATTTTTAAAAGGCAGACAATAAACGGACTGGACAGATTTTATCTATAGAGAAGCATCTGACACCCCTGGTGTGACCAGCAAAGCTCGAGGTCTTTAAGGCTGTTGGCTTCCAAGTGTCATAACTCTCAGCGAACATTGCCAGACCATTTCTGAGATACAGCACCTCCCAGCACTGGGAAGCACACTGGTCCAGCAGTTAGGTCAGCTGCTGGCTGTTGGACAGTGGCTTTGCCAGATGATCTGTCTTCCGCCATGTGGCCTCCCTGCGGTCCTGTGCTATTTGGCGTATTCTGCAGATGACCGACTGGGTTGCTCATGCTGCACTCCTTAGGTTCCAAATGAGTCATGGATATGTTAGAGCTCGGGAAATAGAAGTAAAAAACAAATCCCAGCAGGAAAAAATTACTTGTGGGAGCCATAGACCAAGTAGATCAATGCTGTTCTTATTTATCTTTAGCCTCTCAAAGAAGACCAGAATTGAAGTGCTTTCGAGTTGGAGGCGCCATTATTTCTTTGTCAATTTGAGGCTTTTAAATTTGCCATGTACACCACGGGCCATGCTGGCTGCTCCCGCCGCTGACTGCTGTCTAGCCGTCTGTGCCATCAGACAACCAAGACAACTCCGGGTCAATAAAGGCTCCTCGCCCAGGTTCAACACTCCTGCAAGTAACTTATCAATAAGGCAGTGTGGAGTGAGTTATTCTTCTCTCTAAATCCATTCTGCCAGAACATGGCTGAGAGAATTGGCTCCAACAGGAAGAGTTTAAACTTTTATTCATTCTGGTGTGCGGAGGGGTACCAGTCCTCGAGAGAACTGGCTTTATCGGGCAGCCTTGCTGGCAGCCATTCAGGGCCCAAGCCACGGATTCAGCTGCTGTCTGCAGTTACGTCTTCAATCTAAACCTCACCTGACCCGAGAAAGCATCTCTCTCTGCCTCCACAGATGCCACCTGCCAAAGTTTTCAAGGGAGACAGGATGTTTTCTTCCTGCTCTTTCTCATCTTTAGCTTTCACATTCAGGTCCGGGACTCTTAATTAGGGACTAACTCCTGCATAACATCCCGCATAAAGCAGCAGCGCGCTTTTAGTGTTTGGACGGGAGTGACGCCGTGTACAGCGACAAATCTTCTATCAGAAGCACCAACCTGACGTGCACACTTGTTCCCGGCATACTTACACTTGTGCCCATCTGTTTGGGTGGCAGGAGGTCTGTGGATGATGAGGGAAGCCAATTCAGAGAAGGGCCGTTTGCCAGTGAAGAGTGGTTTGGAGCACAGGCTGAGGAGCACAGTGTGTGCCAGTGTGTCTGCCAAGAGAGCCTTCTGCTTGGCAACGGCACCTGGACAGGGCAGCATGCTGCTCTACAATGGGTAACATCTGCAGCTGGAAGCTGGTGGCTGGTGCTCCTTGGTGATTGATTCTGCTGCACGCTGACATCCAGCTCCCTTTATAACACACTACCGGTGAATACCTCCCCACAGCAAGCTGGTCTTAACAACACTTAACTCATTCTGGAAATGTTTGCTGAAGGCCTGCTACTTAAAAGTCACCGTGCTTCTTGCTTTGGGATGACATAGATGAATTTGACACGGATCCTGGTCTTCAGTGGCTATGGCAGCAACATAAATTGGCATGAATATAAATACAAGGGTGACAGAAAATCATGATGAATGTTTTAATTAAGAACAATTTATTGCAGTAAAAGACACAGGGTTATTAGTCACCCTCAAAATACTCCCTGGTACCTCAAACATACTTGGCCCCTTTTTTTGCCACTTTGTGAAGTGGTTATGAAAGTCCTCTTTCCTGAGTGTCCTTATGAAGTGTGATCAAAAACACAGTGAATACTGCTGCCAAGGGCCATCTAACGAAAAGGTAGGCTGGTAAAAATATTATGGTATATCCTCTTCTCATTTATTCATTACAGCTGGCACTGTGAAGCTTCTGACTTTTTCTTTAATTCAAAATGATGATGAAAAATAATATTTTTAATTGATTCAGAACATTGAGATAGCCATGACAGAATGACTAAAGACCCTCCAAAAAGGACATCCAACACTGCTCAGAAAATGGCAAGAATGACGGGGTCAGTGTATTCAAAGTAAGGTGGGGAGTATTTTGAGGGAGGTTAATGGCAAATACTGTGTGGAAATTTTTAAAAATTTACTACAGTAAAGGTACTGTACTGTAGTACCTTTGCTGTAGTAAATTTTTAAAAATTTACTACAGTACCTTTACTCTAGTAAATTTTTGGAAATTTAAAAATTTTTAAAAAATTTCAACTCAAGGGGCTGGGGATTTAGCTCAGCGGCAAAGCACCTGCCTGGCAAGCTCAAGGTCGTGAGTTCGGTTCCCAGTACCGGAGAAAAACCAAAAAAAAAAAAAAAAAAAAAAAAAAAAAAAACCAAAAAATTTCAACACAGTATTTTTTAATTACAATTAGTAGTTTCCAGAGAGATACACACACCAAAGGCACAGAGATGTGCTCTTGAGTCCAAAGAAAAGAAGTGATGCTCGGCGACCACCATGGTGACCTCAAGGTCAGCCCCCCACTACACCTAGGAGGGGAGATATTAGAAAGCCTTTGCAGCTCACACACCAAGATAAAGACAAAGTCACAGGAGTTCTGGCGGGGCTCGGGGAACTCAGAGGAGGGGGACGAGAAGCTGTCGAATACCTGAAGTGTCACCCACAGAGCAGAGGAAGAGGCCCTTCAGAGCTGGGTAGCTGAGCTGTGTCCTTGTCATGTGACTTGGTTAAAGTTACACCACTTCTCCTGCCTGTTTCCTCATTTGTAAAGTGTTCCTAATGATAGCTCCTATTTGATAAACTTGTTAAGAAAATTGAATGGGCTAGTGTTCATACAAAGTGACAACGTGCATGGCTTCTGGTGTCTGATCCAGATGTGGGAGCTTTCCCCGTGTGGCCTTGCTATGTCACGAGCAATCCAAAATGGTGCTTCCACAAGTATTCATGTCTCTCCCTGCCTCTGGGCCCAGAAGTGGCTCTGTGAGTTTCATTGGCTTCACCCTAAGTGGGGGGCCAGGTTTCATTCTGATCTGTCCATGCGACTTCTCAGACCAAATGGCTAGGTCCAAAACAATGGTGTTCCTCCACTCAGGGTCTGTCACAGTTCCTCACCCTTCAACAGGAGGACCAGCCTCAGTGGGGTGTGCAGACACATTCTTCCCATGGTGATAGGGCGGGGACAGCGGGTATTCAATGAGCAGAACATCATACACCAAATTTGTCGTGGATGGGCTCCTGGTGGATATAATGGAAATAGGTTGAAAATAGTTGGGCAGGTCTGTTAACTAGAGGTAAAAATACAGAAACAAATATAAAGAAGTGAAACCCATCAAATTGTGACTGAACAATGTAATGATTTTTCTTTCTTTCTTTCTTTCTTTCTTTCTTTCTCTCTTTCTTTCTTCTTTTTTTGCTTCTTTAAAAAATCTTGAATTTTTTTCCTCAGCTTTATGAAAATATAATTGACAAAAGTTGTGTATGTATTTATGCTATATAATATCATTCTTTGATATGTGTATACATTGTGAGATAATTAAGTCATGCTAATTAACATATCTATCACCTCACATACTTCTTTGTGGTATGAACATTTTAAATATACTGTCATAGTAATTTTCAAATAGATAAGTATTGCTACCATGCTGTGCAGTGAATGGCTGGGATTCATTCCTCTTTTGAACTGAACCCTTGTACCTTTCATTTGGAGTAAAATTGGCGTAGTATGTAACTGAACACTGAACTTGAAACAAAGACAACCAGGTTCCATTTGTGTAATCTTGGTTATGAAAGCTTGTACCTGGGAGCTCCTGTTGTTTCATTTGCAAAAAATGGTAAGAGCTACAGTAATTCATCTCCAAGTTTTCTGCCCAAACCCTGTGATTCTGTGATGCCCAATGGCCACAAAATTAGGCATTGTCGAAATAAGCCTTTGGAGGGGTAGAAGGCTCCTACTTTGCTGCACAGCATTTATTAGTAGGAGTTTATTTTTTATGTAGCCAATAAGAAGAACAGTCTTGATGAATGGAGAAATGTTAAGGTGGGGCTTAGGAAATATTCATGAATGGTGCAGTGCCGTGATTCTTGAAGTTTAGTGCACATAGAAATCACACAGAGAGTATTTAAGACGCAGATGGCTGCATGCAGTCCCATCCCCATTTCTGACTCAGTGGTCACAGGGGAGGAGCTGGACATTTGGATATCTCATACGTCTCTGAGCAATGCTGTGGCTGGTGGTCCATGGACCTCACTTTGAGAACCACTGCTGCTGGGGATGTGGCTGGTGTCCAGCCCAGATGCCGGTTACCCCGGATGGATCCATGTCCTAGCTGCTGTGAGGATCTCTAGACAGTGTCCTAGCTAGTCAAACCCCTTGAGGGGTGAGTTATCTCACTCATCAGGCACACTGACTGTCAAAGCTCTACAAATGGCCTACAATGCCCGGTCTCCTTGCCTCAGGATGGAAGCAACTCTGTCTTGCCACTTCTACTCCTAAGCTTCCCTGTGCACTCAGCTCAAGCTGGTCCCTGGCTGAGAACATGTTTCTTTTTACATTTTTGTTCTGCAGCTCATGCCCTCATCAACCCCTCAGAAAAGAGCCCCTTGATCAGCACATGAAGAAGAAATTCTACCTCAGGCTCTGCCCTTGGAAGAATAAGACAGCTAGTCTAGGTAAGGGAGAATGAGGGCCACAGAGCCCACTTCTTTATTTTTCTGGGGTGTAGAGGTTAGGAGCTGAGGGCATACTTTTACGGAAATCCACAGGGAAGATTCAAAGAACTTTTTTTTTTTTTTTTTTTTTTTTTTTTTGCTTTTTCTCCAGTACCGGGAACCAAACTCAACCTTGTGCTTGCCAGGCAGGCGCTTTTGCCGTTAAGCTAAATCCCCAGCCCCTGTAGCTGGTATTTAGAACTACCTTCTTATACTACCCATTCTGTATTCCCTTGACCTTCAGCAAGCACCTCAGCAGGTCTTGGTTCTTTTCTTGGTGGAGTGACCCATACCTTCATTCCTGAAGGCTCTAGACCACTTGTCATTGTACCTGTATTAGATTATTGTAGTTTTCCACTGACATTAATAATAAGGCAAGGTAACACTAAGAGGAGCCCTAAGGGATCTCCTGTACTCCACGTATATTCTTTTTTTT
>NW_004955504.1:7139021-7154379 GCF_000276665.1 Chinchilla lanigera | reverse complement strand
TTTTTTTTTTTTTTTTTTTTTTTTTTTAAAGAGCAGGATCTAAAATAGAGTCCACCATGTGGGATTAGACAAGGGGCAAAGAGAAGACATACGAATGACACAAATAAGTGAGTATAACACAAATAAGATATCTAATGATGGAACACTTGAGAAAATAGTTGTTTTGAGAGAGGAAAATCAACTTGGAAGGAGCTGGTGAGGGTCTTAGGGACACTCATGAGGGTTTCCTGTATCTGCCTATTCAAGACTTGCAAGATGGCGACTTGTCATACATGGGTTCAAGCTCCAGAAGTCGTTTTCATAGCTTATAGTTAAATCAAAGTGCTGATGGTGTTACTAAGATAGGGACACCAAAGAGCAGATAGCCTGGAACTGAAAATTAAAGGCTGACCTCAGTTATATCTGAAGCAAAAGACTTCAGAATTCGAAAGAAAGTAAAAGGAAAGAGAATTGAAGTTAAGGATTAGTGCAGAATACAAAAACCAAAATGCAACAGTCAATAGCGATCCTGTACTCCAATGTTGAACCCACTGAGGAAGAAGCCAGAAAAACACTGCCCTTCTTAATAGCTTAAAAATTAAACACCCAGGAATCAACCTAACCAAGAAGAGGAAAAATCTCTACAGTGGAATTACAGATACTGAAGAATGAGATTGAAGAAGACATTAGCAAAGGGAAAGATCTTCCATAGTCATGGATCAGAACTGATTTTGTGAAAGTAGCCAATCTACCAAAATGATCTACAGATTGAATGCAATCCCTATTAAAAAACTGACAACATTCTTTACAGAACTAAGAAAAGCAATCCTAAATTTCATATGAAATAAAAAAGACCCAATCCTAAGTGAGAAGGGTAATGTCACAACTCTGAATTTCAAGTTACACTACAAAATCATAGTAACAGCAGCATCATGGTATGGGCACATAAACAAGCAAATAGGCCAATGGGATAGAACAGAAGACACAAAAGCAAACCCTTACACCCAAAAGTGTATTCTGGAAAACAGACGACTTCTTTAAAAATGGTGCTAGGAAAATTGGATATCTACACACAGAAAGTCAAAGTTAGAACTGTCTCACCCTGTACTAAAATCAAATAAAAATGGATCAAAGATCTAGCTATGAAAGCAGAAACTGAAACTGCTGGATGATAACAGAGGGGAAATACTTGAAGCAATAGACACAGGCAAAGACCTCTTGAATAAGACTCTAATGATATTAAGATAGTATCAAGAATAATACCAAGAATCAACAAAGATGACTACATCAAATTAGAAAGGCTATTCACAGCAAATGCAACAATTAACAGAACGAGTGTCCAAGATGGCCTACAGAATGGGAGGAAATATTTGCTAGCTACTCTTCTGACAGAGGATTCATATTTGCAATATGTGAATAACTAAAAGAATTCACCCTCCAAAGACAACAACCCAGCAAAGAAATTGCCAAATACACTAAACAGACGTTTCTCAAAAGAAGCAGTACTCATGACCATTAAGGACAGAAAAAATGTCCAACATCTTTAGCCACTAGAGAACAACCAATCAAACTCAACTATGAGTCTGTCTCACCCCAGCCAGAATAGCTGCCATCAAGAACACAAAAAATGAGTGCTGGCAAGGATGTGGGGAAAGGAAGTCTTCTACAGTGTTGGTGGGAATGGAAGCCAACACAACCACTATGGGAATTACTGTAGAAATTTCCCAAAACCAAAAAATAGAAATACTGTTTGATCTAGTTATACCTCTCCTGGACATACTCTTGAAAGAATTACAGACAGTATAGTATGGTGATACATGTTATATATTTATCAAAGCACAACCCCAGTAGCTAAGCTATAGAACAGTCTAGATGCCCACCAGCAGATGCATAGATAAGGAAAATGTGGTATACATGCATGGTGGAATGGTATTCAGGCATAAAGAAGAATGAAATCATGTCATTTGCAGGAAAAAGAATGTAACTGGAGACCACTAGGCTAAAAGAAATAAGTCAGACTCAGAAAGATAAATATCACCTGGTTTATCTCATATGATAAACTAAATAAATAAATAATAAATAAGACAAGTAACAAGGAACTAGAAGGTAGATATTTAGAGAGGCAGATGGGAGTTATGCGGAAGGAAAGGGAAAAAGAAAGCAATGGGATTGAAAATGATGAGGTATGTAGCACACATATACCAATTTCCCAAAACAGACCTCACCATTCTGCATGAATAACATGCTCTAAAAAACAAAGACAAAGCAAAAACCCCATAGCATCTTTAGTCATAACATCTTACTAATGTGTGACAGGAACCATGTATGTTGACTTCATGCACATGTATTGTATTCATTTGAAACTAATAAATCCGAAAGCCTATGTTTTCCTATCAAAAATAAAAAGGATCAGGGGGGCCAGAAAGTGTGCCCATTTTTGTTTTCAATTGGTCAGCTTCATGTGGCTCATATTTGAAATACTGGTACTGAAGATTTCTTAGCCCTCAAGAAAGTTCAGTTTCTACTAATGGCATTTGTGTGTGTGTGTGTGTGTGTGTGTGTGTGTGTGTGTTTGGGGGGGTTAGTGACTGGGTTAGAAATAAGTGAACATTCTCACCTACATGTAGTCGCTCAGGTGAGTGAATATATAGGGAGACAGTGAACACTGAACTTTCTTAAGGCAGAGATGCATGTACACTACTGAGAAAATTTGGGAGGATAATTTCACCTAGTCTTTGCTCTGGCCATTTTACTTCATTCGGAGAGAGATTTGCAGAGGCAAATGCATAGAAATGGCATGTAGGGAGATATAACGACAGGACTTCGGTTCATGGGACACTGGATGTTTTGGCCACTGACTCAGAAACTGAAGAGGACACCATAACCACTGTCCTTCAGGGACCCACTGTCCTGCCCCAGGAGATGGGTTCCTGTTTATGGACAGGACAGAAATTACCCTGTAGGCCTCAGAGCTTCAGGACTTCATATGGCACTGTTGCATGCAGTTGGTCATTGTTTCCTTGAAGTTTTAATTTGTTTCTTCAAGGCCCTTCTTTTTTCTTTAGCCCTTCATTGGAAATTGCCGTCTTTTTCATGTAAATCTTTATACAACTATATTTGCATTACACATTTGTTTGCTATTTATTTCAAAGTGTATCACATCCATTTTTAACTCCTTCCTTACAATAATTGGTCCCAGAGTAAAACATCATTTTCAAGCTCATTCTAATGTGGAAATAATATTCTTTCATTTCTTCTTTTACATTTTATTTAGCAATTGACATTATCTCTTTTGCTTCTGTTTGGTTGGTTTCATTTTTTTCTCATTTTTATTATTTCCTTAGAATGTACCTCTTTATTTTCCAGGATCTTCTTGATTACGTTATCAATACATCATTACGGCCTTCAGTAAACCGAATTAAAAAGAATGATACTCATCACCCATTGCATTTGGAGGGCACTTTCTCAGTATTTTCTCAGGTCATCTTTTAGATGGTCATTGATTGAGGCTCCATTTGCAAACAGCTCCTTGTATCTTGGCCCCAGCCTCTGTCCCCTTTTATCTTTTGTTTTCCAATATGATGCCTATCGCTTGTGTGTCACATTTCTGAAGTACTTAGGTCCCGTTTGATTTGAATTAAGGCACTATACTTGGCGCTGTGCACCTTTTTCAATCGTGACAACTAAGATAGCTTGAATGACCACCTTATCTCTGGAGAGCACTGATATCTTTTTCTGCCTTCAATTTGGAGTCTTAACTAAAACCAATTTCACTTGCAACTAGTCTATTCAAAAAATATCACTAAATGTTTACTGCATGAAAATCACACATCTAGCTTCTCCTGGGAAGATAAAGCATACTAGACTATTTTTTTAAATTTAACCACATATGAATCTCTCAGGAAAACATAACAGTAATGCCCCAAACAGTGCATTCTGGGATCATGACCCTATGAGGTATGAATTCAATAATGCTGAGGTGCAGGGAGGAAAGAATTGCTGGAATTTGGTGCAGTGAGTGTTTCTTAGCAAATAATGGAGAGTTTCAGCTTGCTGACCTCTCAAGTCTGCAGTACTAACCACAGCAATAGTTCAGTGTAGATTGTGGTGTGCTGGTAAATATTTTTCAGCAGGTTCTCTGGAGAGTCAGGGTGGGGGTCCTTCCTTACAGATGTGCCCATTGCCATGGTATAAACACTCCCAGGGTGACTGGTTTCAGGCCATCAGCCTGATGTCACTGCAGATGCCTTGGGAAGAAATGCACACAGTGCTGCAGGCTGGCCTGTATGGTTCCAGCACACTGACCAATATAGGCTGAAATAATAACACAATGACATTTTGAGTTATCTTAAATCTTTTCTTAAATTCACCATGTGTTCCCTATAGGAAACAGTAGTCAAGCAGTTAGAAAAGAAAATGGAACTTCATGGGTCTTGTAGGACCAAAAGCCTAGGGAAAGATCACATCTTTCCACTGGAAGTAGGTTTACCACCTGCTATTCTGGGAGGCAGACCGGGTGAAGACAGTAGAAAAGATATGAAATCAGTGATTCTGATGTTGAGTTCCTTGAACTTTCAGAAAGCAAAATCAATGCAGCTTTTGGCAATTGATAACAGGAATGGCTTGTGAGGTTTAGTTGAGGCATAGATAACATTGGATATTGGACACTAAATATGAATTGGATTTATTATTTTTCATTCTAAATATTTTGTTGTATGTTTAAAAGTGGATAACAACAAGATTTCATGTAAAATGCCCATCATGAATATCTACTAACAGCCTGTTTTGACTTTTATTTTCACACCATATCCTGTAATGAGGTGATACTCATGGAGAACATAATATTTATGTGTTTTTCTCTTTTGTTCTATTTGTCATTGTTTCATTTATACTTATCCAAGGATCTTCACATTTTTTGTACTTCATTTTTAAATGATTGGTTATGTCTGTATGACTTAATAAGAAAGACCTTGAGGCATAGACATAAGTGGATGGAGATGAGAAAAAGCAAATACCCTAAAATGAAAAATTAGGTGTTGTTTGAAGGAATAGCAAAATGTTCAGGAAAGCCCAGAATTTACAGGGATGTGTCAGTCACTTTTGCATCTTTGGAGAAGAGTACCCAATACCCACAATTTAAAGGAGAAAAGATTTGGCTCATGATTAGAGAGGTTTTAGTCCATGGTCTACTTGCTCCAAGGCAGCAATGGCGCAGTATAATGGCCTGGCCAAGGAAAGCTGCTCACCCCATGGCAACCAGGAAGCAGAAAGAGAAGGGAGGAGCCGGGGACAAGAATATACTTTTGTAGTTCATGCTCACATTGACCCACCTCTAGTGAGACCAAACCTGCTAACAGCATATTTAACTATGAATGAATGATGGGTAAATCCACTGATAAGTATATCATTCGATCATCTTCCATACACATGAGAAGTTTGGGGAACATTTTAGATCTAAGTCATAATAGGGTCATATTTTAGTTGGTTTGGGCTGCTATAATAAAGTACCATTGATTGGGTAGCTAGTTTCTGTCTCACAGTTTGGAGGCTGGATGCGGAAGATGAAAGTAGCAGCAGACTGGGTTCCTGGGGAGCACTTGCTTTTGTCCTGTAGGTGTCCACTCTTTAATAGTGTGTGCAAGGGGAAGAGAGAATCATGTTTCTCTTTCTTTTCTTATAAAGGCACTAACATCGTCATGAGGACTTTGTCCTGATGACCTTATTTAAAACCAAATCACTCACAAATACAATACCTCTAAATACCATGACATTGGAGAATAAGTTTTCAACATATGAGTTTTAAGGAGACATAAAGCTCCATAAAAGAATATAATAAAAAATAGGTTTGGGAAACTTTGTTTGGCTCAGATTACATAGGGCTTTTCATATCCAGCAGAAGTGTAGCAGGAGCTTGATGACAATCAAGGCTATTGAAGACATTGACGATTGGTTCTTATGACTGGACCTTTGGAAAAGTCATCTGTCAAGCAGCACTTTATTTCCATCCTTTCCTTCAGGGTGTATCTGACTTTGAGAAGCTGCTGGTTTGGCAAGGCCTTTCATTAAGTTATTTTTCATGGAAATGTCTATTGGTAGCAATTGGTCACAAGAAATTGCTGAGTACAGAACTCCAGGAAGAACACAGAACTCATGGCCATGGAGGATATGATGGAAACCAAAGTCAACCACACCTATCTGTATGGATCTTCTGGCCTGGTAGGGACCAACAACAGAAGCCAAATCATCACTTAAACAAGTGAGGGCCATGAGTAAAGTTATAAATGAGATATATTCAGGGCTATATAACAAAGAGCTGTTCCTGATTAGGAATGTCAGTCATCCCCTCAGATGAAGTTATGCTTAAAAATGAAACTGCAAGCGTGAATAGTTATCACCTAGGTTAGAATTACAGCACAATAGAAAAATGGTACAAAGGCCCTGTGATAAAGAATAGGACAAATATAAAGAATTAAATATATGATTGGGGAACAGATAAGTAGGGATGGCATAGTGTAAGATGAAGCCAGAGAACTAGGGCTTATCCCATTCAGGAATTTATGAGCTATTCTGGGAATGTCTCCTAACATGAATGGAACATTTAATTTGGGGATGTTGGTACAATAGGACACAGGCAAAGTTCTAAATGTGTGCTCAAGTCCTGCTGATGTAACATCCTTGCATGCAGGCAGAACCAATCACTTTGCTTCTATCATAGCCAATAGAGTGTGGCCAGGAGAGGATGAAGGGCTGTCACTACTACACAATATCACATTAAAGAAGATTCTGTCCTAGCACAGACTAGAGCAAAACTCATCCCTTTTGGTTTGATGAAGAGAATGGGCTTGGTGAGGAAGTTTCCAAGGCAAGGAATTGAATATGACATCTAGAATTGGAGGTCACCTTTTAGTGGAAAGCCAGGAAAAATCTGGGACCTCAGTCAGACAGCTGCAAGGAAGTGAATTCTGCCAACAACTGAGTGAGCTTGAAAGAAAATTCTTCCCCAGGAAGGCCTTCCAGTGAGAGTGTAGCCCACCCAGCTGACTACACTCTTGCGGCCTGAGCAGAGGATCCACCTCAGCTGGGACTCAGCCCTTGGCCCATGAGAACTGGGAAATGGTAAGTGTGTGCTGCTTCCAACTGTTGCATGTATAATTCAGCAACAGAAAATCAAAGCCTTCAGCTTCTCTGAGAGAACGGACAGCAAAGAAAGAAGAATGGACAAGAATATATGAGTTGTGAAATATTCAGCTATATATGGAAGAGATGAATTGATAAGAGTAGAGCAAAGTAGGATGGTTTGGGGAACATTTAGCAGGTACTGGTTTTAGAGGGTAAATAAGAGGGTTTCTGACCCTGGAAGATCAAGGACTCCCTTCCTCCATAAAAGTGATAAAATGTAGGTTAAATATATTTTCATTGATCTGATTGAAGACAATGAAGAACTGCTGAAGTCACCAAGACTTGAGGTGGAAATTTTCCAGCGGGAAAGGAAAGACAGCGAGGAGCCAAACTTCTGTGAGCATCTACGGTCAGGAACAGAGCCTGGCTGAAGAGTAGCCATGCTCTGTGAGATTTCAGCATGGAGATGGTGAATGGAAGCTTGCAGGTTGAAACTGGCGAGACAGCCAAACCAAACCAGCAAACTTCTGGGAAATCATCATGGCCTGGAGAAGTAAGCCCAACCTCCGGTGGTTTTCTGCCTGGAGGCATTTGTCTGGGTGCTAAGCTTCCACAGGCAAGAAGCTAAGATGTTAAGTAGAGAGCTACTGCAATGCACAGAAGAGATTTTGCAGTCTCTTGGTTCTCAAAAAACACTAATTGGAGATCTGGTCTTGTAAGGAGGCGCAGTCCTGCAAACAGCAATCACTGCAAGTCCTACCTGGGACTGACAGGAAGTAGAGATGAAGTGGAAATAGAGACCTATGAAAGCTGCAAACATGCCTCTAATCAGTTAGTATCTGGTTGGATTGAGATGGTCTGCTTCAACACAGGCTGCCTACCAGAAGATAGAATGACTCTTCCTAGAGGAAAATGACATGCTCTGTAGACTTGACTAGTTTCAGAATATAATGTCTAACTTGCAATAAAAAATTTCCAGATACCCCAAAACAAAACAAAGCAGGACAAAAGAAAACAAAACAAAACAGGACCAAGGGAAAAAGGACCATGGAGACAGACCCACAGAGGATGAAGTTTTACTTATACGTTAACATAACTTTGATTGTTTGATCTGGAATTTGACTTTATTTGCTAGATCAGTTAATCTGTTACTATTTCATGGATGCTGGCAAGGACATCACACTCCCTCCTGATAAAGGAACTCATTACTCATAGCTCAGCAAGAAATATGAGCATCAGGATATTGACATTGTCCCTTTGCCCCAGGTTCTTCAGGAACAGTGTGATACGTCTCAGGTGAATGCGACATATGCAATTAGCTTGCATCGCAACTGACCTTAGAGAACCTCCTCTTTCATAGCAAGCAGTAACCAAGTCTGCTGTTTGTCCTAGAGGGAGGCATTACATGATCCCTCAAAACTGCATGCTGTGAAGAAGTGAGAGGTGGAGCAGGTAACCCATGATTGGGTCCTTTCCACGTTGACATGCCTAGCAAATTAATAAAGGGACACTTAGGATCCACGAGAGGTTGCGTCTCCCATTCAGTTATGGTTAAAAAAAAAAGGCAATAGAATGAAAAACATTGCCAAGAACCGCAATCTATAAAATAAAGTGCAATGGAAACTTTGGAACTGAGAAATTTTACTAAATAAAATACTAATGTCATTAAGAGTTTAACAACAAATTCAACCCACCAGAATAGTGAACCAAAACTAAGACAGTGGAAAATATTAAGGCTGAAATTCAGCAAGGCAAGAAGTTAAATATATATATAAATAAAGAAATATATGAAATATGTTGAGAAGCATTAATAAATACACAATTGTCTTGGAAAAGGAAGAGAAAGTGAGAGGAGTGTAGCAGTATTTTTAGAGAAAATGACAGATTAAAGATGCTTGGCTCCATAATCAAGAAACTCTGTGATTCTCCATATGAATTATCTCAAAGTAAACTTGCAAAAACAAAAGAAAAAGAGAAAATCCTTGAAAACATCTATTTTTTTTCCGGTACCAGGAATCAAACTCACGACCTTGTGCTTGCCAGGCAGACACTGTACCACTGAGCTAAATCCCCAGCCTCTCCTCGAGAACATCTAGAAGGGAAAATAAAATTCACATTCTCAAAGGGGCAAAATTATGATAGACAACTGACTTCTCAGTATGTATGATAGAGATCAGATGATGATAGATGGTACCTTCAAAATACTGAAAGAAAATAAAGGTCATCCTAGATTGCTACACTTGGTGAAAATGTCTTTTAAGGTGAACGTTGTGGCTAGGCAGAATGCTATGTGCCTGTGATCCCAGCTATTCAGGAGGCTGAGACAGGAAAATCCTTTGAGCCTGACCAACATAGTTAAGCTTCATTTTTTTTTTAAAACTGAATATGAAATAAAGAAAATTTCAGATAAAAAAAGAGCTTGTCAGTAACAGACCTTGACTAAAGACATACTAAATAGATTTCCAAGAGCAAAAGAAAAATAATCCTATAGGAAATAGAGAAAGAAAAGAGGAATTAAGAACAACCTAAGTGATAAATTTAAATAAATATTGGGTGAATAAAACAGTGAGAAAGCCTTGGGGCCTCAATTTACATAGAATATACAGAATTAAAACATGTGACAATATTCATCCAGATTTTTACATGCAAGAGTAGCTGCAGTTAACATGTTGCAATGCTGGATAATAGTAAAAGCCTTAATTCAGGTTAGAGATGAAATCACTTCAGGATACACAATGTCATCTTTAGAGGCAGTGCTGAAAGAGTAGAAGATGATGTCTAACTAAAAAGAGGTGGAAGGAGAGAAGGGACGCCGCTGAGACGGGATGAAGGTCGGTGCCATTTGTTCAGATGGAGCTTTCCGGAGAGTCGGAAGCGGAAACGGAACAGAGTGGTTGGCCGGACCTCAGAATGCGCACCTCGGGAGAGATTCTGAACTGGGGGGCAAGTGTTCTGAAACATCTGCTTTCCTAGTAGAGTGAAAGAAGGAGAGATACTTCACTAGGGTGGGTCAGTCCTTGCCATGGTCACCTGCAGTAGCTCCTGTCGGAGTGATGAATGGTGTAGGTGGCAGAACCCAGCGGCGGACCTCAGGCAGCCACTGGAGCAGGAGCCCAAAGCCTTTGCTGCGCGATCGTCTCATTGGCTGGTGACCACCACTAGCTCACAGTCATCATCCTAACTGTTCGGCTTCAGACTCTCCTGTGAGGACCAAAGTCCAGCCATGGCGAGCAGAGCGAGGGCAGGCTGAATGAGTAGTTGAAGTTTCCTTTCCCCTAGAACTGTCACAACAAATAATCCAACACATTAAGTATTCTATGGGAAAATGGCCACGTATTAGAAGGCAGGGAAAATGACTACAATTCTACATTTGTAATTGCTGTAATGGATGTCATTTTTTTAAAACCAAAGAGTGTGTATCTTTACAATTTCTGACAGCATCTTACTTGAAAAAAAAGTCCTGCTGTTCTGCCTTGCAAAAGTGCTCCGTTCCACGGGTGCAAAGCCTGTGAAGAATTCTTTCTCGTCCCTCTTTACTGACGGCTGTGACAGAGCTATGAATCGTTTTGCACTTATTGAGCTCCTGAAGCACAATTTCTCATGTTTCAACGGAGAAAACACCTCCCTCACTTTGAGATTGGCGAGGGTATTGTGATAGCAATTTCAAGGAGTTTCTTCATGTGCCTGAAAGCTTCTCACCCTTTATTTTGTCTTCAGGAAAAAAAAGAGTAATGGGCTAGGTTTTCATTCGCTTACAAGATCTGCTTGTCACTACAATTGACTAAGGCTTCCCCTCCTGTATTTCATTCAGTGTTCTCTAAAACAAGATGTTATTTCAGTGCCGGTGTTGTATATGAATTCTCACCACGCGCTTTTTTGTACGACAATCTGAGTGTCAGAAGCCTAGGAGTTTGGTCAGCCTACATTAGTTTTGCTTTTCTGGTATCTGGTGCCTCCCCTTCTCCTTGTTCTGCACCCATCTCTGCCCGTGTTGCTGGAACAAAGTCCCCAGCTCTGGAGCATCCGGTCCTTGGGTTTCCATCCTGAGCAGAGCCCTCTCTTCCCTCCTTCCACTCTTCTTATTGTTTTTACAGATTAATGGGTTTCATTCTGGCAGACTCATACATGCACATAACACACTTTGGCCACTTTACCCCCTTACTGGGCCATCACCCCTCGTTTCTCATTTTGGGAGGGTTTCAATCAATTTGATGTAGTGTGTTCATACCCACTCCCCACTCCTCACCCTTTCACTCCTTCCCTTTCCCTCTAATTTCCTTTCTCTTCTCGTCATAGTCTCCCTTCTACTTTCTCATCATCTTTCTTAGAGTCCACATATTACGGACAATAGGCAGTATTTGTCTTTCTGAGCCTGGCTTATCTGTTCAACATTCTGGTCTCCAGGTCTACCCATTCTCCTGCAAGTGCAGGGTTTCATTCTTCTGTACGGCTGTGTGGTGCTCCAATGTGTGTATCTACCACATTTTAAAAGTCCATTCACCTATTGATGGACCTCAAGTCTGGTTCCATATCCTGGCTGTTGTGAATTTTGCTGACATTAAGAAGGGCACACAGGTGTCTCAATACCATGCCAATTTTAATTGTATTGGGTATATGCCAAGGAGTGGCATAGCTGGAAGGGATAGCACCCCTTTCTTGGTGGCTTCTCAACTCAGGCTTCAGCTCAGGAGAGAACACAGACCTGTGTAGTGCCAACTGTGCAATGATCCTAAGTGCAGAATTTGATTTTTAGAACATTATGTCTCCCACGGGCTTCCGTAATAAACACTCCAGTCTGGACTTGCTCACCCGGTTGTCCCAAATCTGGAATCCAGGCCTCCCAATCCCCACGTCTGGTTGAGCTGGCTGCTGACACTTCACCACACCATGGAGAAATCCCTGCAGGTTGTCATTGTGAAAGGGAATTGTCACCAGCTGAGAAGCTGACTTCAAGGGCCTGAGCTTCTTCACAATGAGATCATTGCCATTTATTCCCTTCCTAAAGCATTTATATCAAAGCACCCTTTGCCCTAGGACATGACACCCGGAGAGCAGAAGGGTTGCTCAGCATAAAGCTCTCAGATCCTCTGGCCTCTTCCGTCTTCATAATGGTGGATATTAAAATCAGAGGCAAATGTCCCAGACGACCCCAAGCTGCTGAAGGGCAGGGATCTCTGCATCTCTCCCAGGTGTCTGACAGCACTGCACGTCACTGTCACATCTGCATTCGGCTGGCAGCCTTTCCTTTGTGTATCCGGGATATGGCCCAGGAGGGGTTGGCAGGTGGGGTGGGAGGACCTCATCCAGATTGCTCAGCTCAGGTGTCTACGTGTCACAGATTTACTCCGTCCACTCTCCAGTCTCCTGCCTACACGCTCTTGATCTTTCCAAGATTTGGTTCTCACCAATGTTGCAGGAGTAGCACACTAAATCTCTATGATGCCCTCCAACCACAGAGTATTATCCAGTCCCAAATGTCAGTAGTGCCGAGGTTGACCTTGGCCCTTTGCTTCCCAGTCCTGGCCTCCCAGAGCCACAGCACAGGATGCAGCAGGAAGCTCTGGGCTGTCAGGGGGCACCACAGGGTGCCTGTCTGGCATCTCTCCTCTTTCGCCAGGCTTCCTTCATAGCTCAGCGTCTGGCTCTGCGATGTCAGTCACTGTGTCGACATCCTGCTGGGAAGTGGCACCGAACTCTTTTTTTCCAAATTGGCTGCTTTCCAAGCTGAGTGGGTGACAGCAAGCAATTATTCCTTCCTCTCATTCGCCTGTGTTCTTTGCTCTCATTCACAGACACAAAAGAAAACACATTTCTGCAGCATACAGTGCCTGTGGATCGCTGCGAGTGGCCTGTACCACGTGACACCAAATGAATGCCAAGCAAGTGGTTTAGAGGGGTGCTCATGGGAGGCTGTGTCTGCTGCTTCATGATGTGACTGTGGGGAGTGAGGGGCTCCTCTGGCCACCGTGGGTTGGAGCTCCTGGGCCCCCACTTGGCTGTGCTCCTGTGGCCCTGACCCTCTCTCGCACTCACACATCTCCCCTTCACCATTCTGCAAGCGGCCGTGATGTTCTGCTATTCCAAGCGTGCAACTGCTTTGGAAGAGAAAACTCTTCATTTTCTTTGGCATTTATGAGTCTTGGAAACCCAGGACACATGACTCTCTGAGCTGCGCCGGACCCCTAGGAGCAGGCGGCCGATCAGTTTGTAACCTGTTGCTCACTAGGCAGCTCAGGCTTCATGGAGACTTAATCTGCAATGATTAAAGTTTAAGTGCTTTCTAACATTTAAACATTAAGCTCATTTTATGATTGTGAAAGCGGCAGTTAAGCAAGAGGGAGAGAAGTTTACTGCGTCTTAACTTGAGCAGCAAATTGAATTTCTATCGATGAGCGCTGCTTCTCCCCATAAGAACTCTCCAAGAGCCGGACTGAGAAAGATGGGCAGAGGTTTGTGGGTTTTAAAAAAAAATACAGTAATAACATTTATAGAGATGAAACTGTCAGCCCTACCCCTGGAGCTGCAGATTAATTTTGACATTCATCTTTATAATGCAGGGGAGGGAATGCTTGCTCTAACCCCTGGGGATGGCTCAACACGAAACCAGACAAATGTACGTATTTGCTGTGATTGCTCTGCTGCATTTGATCTTTAAAACTTTTTTCTCATTCTGTACATTTTCATCATGGGTGTGAACACAGTAGCATAAATAACTGCACTCTGGGCATCTTTCTATATCTGTGTTTCAGTGTGCATAGCTTTTGTTTTCTGGAATTGCACACACACAAAAGGGTCAAATCACAATTGCTAGTATTATTGAGTTTCTTTATGCGTCTGCACTGTTTGGTCTAGGTGCCTTGCATGTGCTAATTCACCCTCGGAGAGGAGCGCTCTGTAGCTCCAATTTCCAGATAAAGAAGCACTGGATGTCAAAGAAATGCTGAGAGACCCACAGTGGGGACCTGAACCCTGGCAGCTTGGCTCTTGTGCTCCTTAAACTGAACTGTGCTCTCATTGCTTCCCTGTCCCTACATACGGGGAACCTCAGGCTCCTGGGAGATCTGTGTCCAGATCCTGGGGCCTTAGAATGGATGCAGGGGAGGCTAGGGAGGTGGTGACTTCCATAATGATTGAGGGGGTCACCAGTGGAGACCCTCTGTGCAGGAGTCACTCACTTGGAAGGTCTTACTGTCCTGTATTAGTCACTTACGGCACTAAAGGAGCTAACATTTATTCCTGGAGAGTTTTATTGTGGGGAGTTTCAAACTACATGGTGTGATTGAAAAATATAATGAATGGTTAATTTTTAGAAAAAATATGTACTACAACAAAAGACACATTGCAATTAATCCCTAGCAAAATACTTGTCCTTTCTCCACATACACTCATCCTAGCTTCCTCTTGTTGCTTGCTGCAGCAGTTCTGGAAGCTTCCTCTCGTGAATGTCTTTAGTTGTGCTGCCTTGGCTGCCTGGGAGTCCTGATTCAAAAATGCTGACCTTTCAAGGTCATTTGGGGAAGAGCCAGAAGTCGCACAGTGCCAAGACCTGTGGATAAGGTAGAGAAATGTATTGACCGTTTTAAGTGGACACTCACATAGCACAAAGAATTACTTTATTTTTTTCATTATTTTTTCATGAGACTGCCTTTCTGTTGGCTACCACTAAGCAACAGGATCCGCTGTATTTTTGATGACACCACATAAGGATAACCTGAAAGAAACTGGATTCCAGAACTGCTTCAGAGCGTTCAAGAATGGTGGGAATAGTGTGCTTGAAGCAATGGGAAGGAGACTTTGCCAGAGGATTCACAGCAACGTGTCATTGACTGTAATTTTTTTTTAATTTTAAAGAGAAAAGAAAATGATTATATCTGATCATGTGAACAACTAATTTGAAGACAACAATATGCAATATAACAACCATGGTTGAGTCTCTACTTCCTTGATTGGTAAAATACTGTAATAATTTTAAAAAATTTTGGTGATCCCTTGTATAACAAAGGATTGGTTTGAAAGAACTCAACTTCCACAGAGGTGGTATACACATCTTATATAATAATTTATCAGGCCCATTCATTTCAAGCTGCCAAATATTAAGCTATTCCCAACCTGCCAAAACAGCAATTTCATATGTGAAAAGCATATTTATGCTCAGACTATATCTACATCTGTAACTAAAAGAGGCTACACATTTATCAGATTTGTCTGTCAGGCAGAACTCTTTTACTTTGTACCTACAAGATATTTTTTCATATATGTA
>NW_004955504.1:7095330-7138921 GCF_000276665.1 Chinchilla lanigera | reverse complement strand
ATTTTTTTTTTAAACCAGGAATTGAACCCATAACCTCATGCTTGTGAGGAAGGTGCTGTGCCACTGAACTAAAGATATTTGTTCTTAATCCTATTTTCATTTTTTGGGTACCCTCATGGCATTCTTTTTTAAATCTGATATAAATGTCACCAAGCTCTCTTGTAGTTTGATTTTCCCCATGAACTTCAAGCTACTCTTTTATTTTTAACCCTTGTTTGTCATTTTTGTCTTAATTTGTTTTTTGACAGCTCATAGAAAGGATTTTATATATAATAAAGGACACTTTGGGCAATAATGCTGAAAGAGATTAAGCTGCAAAACATGGATCTCTTTTTTGGATCTCTTCTCTTCTAATATCAGTATTTTGACTTGCATATTTTTCTTCTTTTTTAGTCTGATATCCAAATAGAGAGCAGGTACAGAGTGACTCGCCTTGGTGACATGAATACCACTTTGCCCATTTTACTTTAGTTACGTGTGAGACAATGTGCCCCAGAAGGGACACCCACTGAGTCTCAGCAGGAAGCATTACAGAACCCATCACTTCAGAGATGAGGTTCCTTAGATCACTGTCCTTCCACAGACAATAGTTACAGGGAGAGTGCTGCTGGGAGCAGGGTTTGGCAGAATGGATCAGGCTTTTTTTCCTCTCCTGGGAGTTCTGCCTTTTCTTTTCTTTCTTTTGTTTTTTACTAGTGTGTTTGCAGTACATGATGTTTATATTCCTTGTGTGGGGCTGGTGCATGGACATAGTACATCTTAATTCTTTTTCCATCCCTTTCCCTCCCTTCCCACACCCCCCATCTCCCTACCCCTTCCCACTTAAGAAATATCTGTCTCCCTCCTTCCTATTATGTACCTTTCATCTTGCTATTTATTTATTTGAACTTAGGCTTTTTCATATGAGAGAAACCATGTGATATTTAAGCTTGTGTACCTGATTTATTTCACTTAACATATGGTCTCAAGGTGCATTTTTCCTATAGATGACTCAAGTTTACCCTTCTTTATGGCAGACTGGTACTCCATTGTGTATAAATGCCAAATTTTCTTTATCCATTCATTTGTTAATGGACATAAAGGCCGCTTCCAAGAGTTAGCTTTTATGAATTGTGCTACTATAAACATGAGCATGCATGGACTACTCTAATATGGTATCTTTCACTTTTTCAGGAAGGTAGCTATAAGGGGAATAGTTGGGTCAGATAGAGTTTCTAGTTTTAGTTTTTTGAGGACTCTCCATATTGATTTCCAGAGTGGTTGTACTAGTTTACATTCTTAGCAACAGTGTAGAAGGGATCCTTCTTCTCTAAAACCTTGCCAGCATTTGTTATTGTTTGATTTCTTGATAATAGTCATTCTTTCTCAAGTAAGATGGAATCTCACTTTTTTTTCAGTACTGAGAATCAAACTCATGACCTTGCACTTTCTAGGCAGGCATTGTCCTCTGAGCTATATCTTCGGCCCAGGAATCTCATTCTGTAAGTAGTTTCCAGACGTTAACACACACCTACTTTGAGTCCTGGCCCTAAGGGGGCATTTCAGGGTGAGCACAAAGTGTTCTTTGCTGAGTTGCCCGCTGCATTCTGTTGATGCTCGTCCTACTCCTTTCTCTCCAGCCTGGAGTAAGGGAGCCAGGAGAATGGAAAGGAAGGGAAGCACTGTGCACTTGTGTCTGTGAGGACTGCTGAGATGCAAGGAAGTGACCGCATGCGTATTTTCCCACAGGATTGCATTTAGCAAATAAGTGCACTGTGAGAACCAGACCCAGCAGGGGCCCAGATCTCAGACAGTGAGAACCCAATGAGGCTGGGGACGAGCTGATTCCTAAATTCACCTAAATGAGGGTGCAAATGTACAAGCTGGTCATGGTGCCAACCGTCTCTTTGAACATGGGGGATTTGTCATTTCTCTTGGGCTCCTTTTCTTTATTTAACCATTTCAAAAATGTCTGTTAAACCAAAGTATGTGCAAGAGTTTTTCAACTCTTCTATAAAAAGAGTTCTTCTAATGAACTCATTCTGTAAGTTCTGTAATACTTCAGAATTTTTGTGGATAGAAGGCACTAGAAGCCATTTCAGAGAAGAGTAACTAATACAATCAAAGACTTCTTAGGTGCAACTTGTGATGAAAGGTTTAAAAAGCAAGAATTACTATGCCTTGGAAGAGAACAGATAAGGGGTTGATTGTAACTTTAAGATAACCCCAGAATCTAAAAAATAATGCATCTGTTAAGGTGATTAGATTTTCTTTAAAGCAAATATGTTCTGATTTCAAAAAATGAAATATGCTCAGTAGAGAAAGCTAGACAACCAAAAACTTCACACAGACAGAGGCAAAAGCATAATTGCATTTCACACTCTTCGACCTTCCATTAGATTTCAGCTTAGTATTTTCTTTAGTTAAAAAGTCTAAATAATGCTGCATCATGTATTACTCAGAATCTTAGTATTTTAAACTGACATTAAGTAACTGATTTAAAGTGTTATCAAATTTTTGGTGAAATTATGCCATAGCTGACAAAACTATTTAACTTTCTTGTTCTCTTCACAAACCTGAGAATCAGATATCTAACATTTTGTTCTATATTTTCACTATTTTCTCATCAGTAGAATACTACTCTGGAGCTTGCTGGACTAATGGAAATTGAGATGTTAGAGGGTGGTGATCAAGTTGTCAAAATGTCTTTTTAGAGGAACTCTGCCCAGTCATGTTCCCAGCAGGAATCCATTTTTTTGTCTCCAGAAATTATGTTACAATTGTTATGCTTGGTGGTGAAATTTGTGTCTCCTTTACATAAATGAAGCTTGATCTAGAAGTCCTTTGGTGGAGTTTTTGGGGGTCTTCAGTGTAGAGTCTCATGTCATCTGCAAATAATGGTAATTTAACTTCTTCCTTTCCTATCTTTATTCTTTTTATTTCTTTCTCTTGTCCAATTGTTCTTGCTAATGTTTCCAGAACTATATTGGATAGGAGTGGTGATAGTGGACATCCTTGTCTTGTGAAACTGAAAAAATAAATAAAATTCAAAAGGTGCAATAGATATTGTGAATGGGAAAGTAACTGCTCAAAAGGAAAGAACAACTGGGATGGGGAAAAGGAAAAAAGAAAGAAGGAAGGGAAAAATATATACATAAGATAGCTAAGATAATCATGCTACTAATTTTTACTGACTTATTGAAAGGAACAGTTAATACTTAATTATTTGATCAATTTTTCATGCCTATACCTGGTAATGCGAACTACTTTGGAGATAACAATATGCAATATAACAACCATTGTTAATTTCCTATCATCTGGTTTTGAAATTCTGTATTGTTTCTATTGTTTTTTTTTATTCTCTTTAAAATAAAAAAATCTAGAAAAAGTAAATGTTGCTTCACAATCTTTGCTAATTGACCAGCCATAAAGTAAACTTAGATCTTCCTGAGGACAGCCAAACTTAGATGACTCAAAAGTATCTACTGGCATCTACTTTCTCCAGAAAGACCAAGGCTTCTCAGTCAGTGGAAGCTCAGGGAAGACGCCAAGCCTGAGTGAATCATTTCATGTTCCTGCTTCTGTGCTCAATGCTGTTAAAAAAAGTGATCTTTACGACCACAAAAACATGCTCTTGGAGAAGAAGGAGGAATAAGGCATGGCACCTCGGGTTAGTATTCTAGGAGGTGAAGAATTCAGAGGAATGATCTTCAATTTTCATATCAGTTCGACACCTTCAGAACGCTTCTAATGCAAAGATTCAATAGTTTCATCTTACATCTCATCTATATCATCTATATCTACACCTATATCTCTATTTTTCTATCCTCTATCTATCTATCCCTCTATCCCTCTATCTATCTACGATCTATCAGTATCTTGTCCATGTTGACCCTGTACTCAGAACAGTCCTAGTTTCATTAACAGCTCTTCCTTCCACAGCCAAAGCTGCAGGTGTTCCACTCAGAAACCCGATATCCTCACACCTGTTGTTCAGGCAGTCTCCTCTATCTCTGCCTTTGTTTTTCTTCTGAGCCATTTTTGGTAGTGTACTGCATCAAGTTTTAACTTATACTTCAATTCAATTCTTAGTCCTGACCTTTGGCAGAATGTGTTGTCTGGGGTACTTGGGGCAACGGTGACTCCTCATTCTGGATCTGAAGGTGCAGTTCCCTGCCACTGCTGGGCTCAGCTTTTGTACCCTAAAGTGGAGTTTAGCAGCTTCCTGCCTTTCCAGTGGGTGATCAGAGGCAGAAATTCCCGGTGATCCTCACTCCCCAGGGCAGTCAGAAGCAGAGACAGAGATATCTGGATTCTAATTTCAAGCATGTGTTGTAATAGCTTGGTCACCAAGAGAAGATGTGGCACAAAGCTGATTTTGGCAGATGAGAAATGCCTTCATCTCTGATCTCAAGATGACAGAAAGTCCCAGTGTCTTGAGATGCTCTATGCTCTCCACTGACTGCTGTCTCTAGGTCCCTTCTGGTTTTCATGATTCTCAGCTCTCTCCTCTGCCAGCAATTTGTCACTAAATGGTGAAAGTTTTGTCCTTTTTTGTTTTTATAAGAAATGCTGGACCTATAGATGAATAACACAAAAGGAAGTAGAGTTATAATTTTAATGTCTTTGATTATTCAAAATTTTTATCTCACAGCTTTTGCAGAAATTGTGGCCTCTGGCTAAACAATCATCATATTGCAGTAATTTTTCTCCCTAGCAGTATGTAGCTTGCTTTCACTGGTTTTCTTTCCAACATAAATCCATTTATTTCAAGTTCTCAACCCAGCTGAGGTTCTTTATCAATTGCTAATTACCGCTCACACTATGCAGAAACACATTTCCTCTGTATCCATGACATAATACTTGCTATAATCTCAGCCTCACAGTGAATGTTCCCACAGTGACAGGGCCGTACACCAACTTCATGTAATAAAGTCATTCTCCGCCAACCTTAACTGGAATAAAATGTTATGCCCTATTTTGGAGTTTGTTAGTATTAAAGAGTGACTTTTCAAGGTGGATATGACATGTTTCCATTTTTAAGCAGTTTGAAAATATGAATGTATGATAAAAATATAACTCACAGCATTTAATTATGAAAGGACAGCTCTTTGCAGTGGTCTGGAATCCAACTGTATAATTTGGAATAAGATGCCTTCCACTTATCTCTGTATTAGAAAATCACATGCTGTTAGCTTCCAGTACAAAAGAATGCAGCTATGAATGAAATCAAATGCAAAGTAGTTGATTCCAAAGATGAACTCATTTTGGAGATCACTCTGCTATTCATGAACTACCTAAATGCTACTAATGGTAACATTTATTGATAACCTACCTAAGGTGAGACCATGTACTTGGTGCTTGGAAGCCTACTTTATACACATAATGCTATTACTCTCACAGCCTCATCGAAATAAGTAAGGTAAGACTGAAGAATAAATATGAGCAAAGTGCTTGGGAGGAAGAGAAAAATGGTATTGTAGGTAGCTGAAGCAGCTTTCAAAAACATAAGGGCACTGTAAATATTTGGAATTCTAGAAATGCAGAGAAAGTTTAGCAAAGCTGAATTTAGTAGAAGGAACCAGTGAAGGACTACACTGGGCAAGGCTATTTAGTAGGTAAATCAGTGTGGAGTATTAGTAGGTAAATTTGGACTCCATGGTGAAAGTGGTAAGAAACTGGTTTTAATCAAAGAAGGGTTGCATCTCAACTTATGTTTTGAAATGATTGTTCTGAATTCAGCACGGAGAGGATGCCAGAGAGGATGGAAATGAGAACCAGGAGGGACTGGATCAACTCAGACAAGAGATGAGGCTTACCTACCCCAGGGGTGGGTGGAGAAATACAAAGTGAGGCACTAGAGTGGTGGTCACAGATAGGACTCAGAGAGTTTGGAATCCATTGGGCCTGGAGGTGGGGAAAGAGGAGGCAGTGCCTGGGCTGTTACGTTGTCATTTCTAACCCCAGCAGACGGGAGGGGGAGGACAAGATGCCGAATGTACAGTGCCTGTGGGCGGGAAGTAGAGATGTCCCCTCAACAGTAGCACAGTCTCCTGCTACTGTTGTAATTCCTAAGAAATCAGGTAACAGTCATGGACCCAACCTCCAGAGCCCACTTACAGAACTGAGGTCAATAACGTGTAGATAGAAATTGAATCCAGGGAGGCTATGTAGCGGGAGATGTCTGGAAACTCCTAAGGAGCACAAATACGGAAGAGACAGTGAGAGAAAGAGGAGATGTCAGCGGAATCTGAGAGCTGAGTGAGCACTGGGGCTCCATGCGAATGAGAAGAGAAAGTTTCCAAAGGTAGGGACAATCAACAAGGGCCAAATGCTGCCTAGAAGACATGCAAAGTCAGGGCTGAAGTGTGTCCCTTGCAGTTTTATTCTTTTTAAAAATATATTTTATTTAAACTCATGTGCCTAATTTATGTCACTTAACATTATGGTCTCAAGGTAGTTTCACTTATATGAGAAACCCAAAGAATGAATAAGGAGCAAAATGGAAGATAATAGAAATTATCACGATACATCTTTCTCAAAGGGGAAGGAGGTCAGAAGGCGAGGGGAGGGAGGAGAAAGGAAGGGGATACAAAAGGAGTTAAAATGTTTTCTGTACAGGTACCAGCTGCCCACAAGGAGTGAACGCAATAGGTCCTGCAAACACATATTAATAAAAGTAACCAGTCATTGCAATGGTCTGAATTAATGATATATGTACATATATATTAAGATCAAAAGCAGTGCATGCACACTAAATGAAAAGCAAAACCTTATGTGTAATTATAAAACATATAACTTGCAGTGGTGCATCTCCAGTATACATTAAGTGAAAGTTTTATCAAGTTTGCTAGCTTTTGCAAGACAACATAGGAGATATTTCTTATGTATAGATTTGTAAATAAAATACATAACAAGCCAATGACAATTACCTATTTCGATACTTTGGTGTGTTCCTTGTTGTTACTGTTTTAACTTTTGCATCATATAGGTTTTAATAAGTTGTAAAACAAATTGAAACTGATATAATTGTATTTAAAACTGGTAATGTAACAGAAGGGATTTAAGTGACTTTCATATACAGAACTGAATGCCTATCTTTAATTTAATAAATCTGCACTGGTTGGGGTTCCCTAGAGGGACAGAACACATAGAATATGTATTAGAATAGATACAGATACAGATATGGAATTGTTCAAGGGGTTGGGGTGGAGTTAGTGTTAGGGTTATGGGACAGACTCACAGGATCAGGGGCAGGAGCATCTGCAGTGGCCATCTGTGTGCTGCGGAGCCGCAGGACTCAGTGACTGCTCAGGCTAAGAAGCTTGGAAATCGCAGAACAAGAGGAAGCAGGGATGTAGCCCCTGTCCAGGACTGAAGGTCTAGACTCTCCCCAGGGAGCTTGTCTCTGGGCAGCTGGAGATCCTTTTCCATTGCCTTGGTCCTGCCCACGCCCTGTAAGTGGTACTTTGAACCATCTGATGTGACTCTCATTTCCTGTTGCAGCTGGATGGAGGCAACTTCCCTTAGAATTTGTACTTGAATATACATTTCCAGTGGGGATGAAACTGCATTGAAGGAAGAGAACATTATTTTTATTTTAAAGAGAAAAAAATAACAATAACAACAGTGAAGACAAAAGCGAAACAATACAAAAACAATAAAAACAATACAAGATTCCAAAACAAGATGAACGACTGGGATGAGGGAAAAGAGAAAGAAAACCCCAGAGAACATGTTTTGTTTGCTCATGCTGGCTGCTTCTGGGTAAGGAGCAGAGTTACACACTCGGCATTTAAGCAGATGTCCACCGTACTTGCACGTGATTCAAATTTCATAGGAGGAGTGGCATCAGGGAAAATGTACCTCAAATATTTTAAAATATTTTTTAGTGTGTGTGCTGCCCCAGTGAGCACTAAAAGACCTTTGAGAGGATGATTACATAGGAGCGTGAGAAGTACCTTGCTCCCTATTGCCTCCTGTCCACATCAGTTACAGCATTTTAGACACCCACCAAGAGAGAGAGGCACGTGTCCTCTATTACAAAGTCCTTCTTTCTAACCCAGAAAGTGGAATTCTTGCTTCATTCAAGTCTTCTTTCTCCTTAATGACATTTTGTAGATATTTTAGGTAAGTCCTGCAGCGTGCTTGTTCTGTTTTTCCAAGCTCAGAGATTTCTGGGCAGCTGGAAGCAATTATGTTGGTTTTTATCCCATAAGAAGAGCTCGCAGTGGCCTCCTCCCTGCTGTCACCTACTTCCTACGGTAGCAACAGCGTTTATCCTCTGACGACTTTACCTTTGCTCTAGTATCTTCCAATATTTCAACATGTTGACTGCTTTTTTTCCATGGCACCTGCTTTTTCATAGCATCTACTTTGATTGCATCAACACGTAATATTTGTATGGATTTATTGTAGCATAATTTCAATAGCAAAAGAATGAACTGACAAACACAGTTGCTACCGCAGGAAGTAGACAATACCAGTAAGGAGAAGGTCACTGCCGGCTCTTCTTGTGGGATAAAATCCCCCCTGTAATTGCTTCCAGCTTCCCAGAAATCTCTGGGCTTGGAAAAAAAGAATGAGAAAATCGTCTTTAATTCCATAAATAGAGGCCTGAGCAGAAATTATGGATTTCCACTGCAATACTATAGAACTGAATATATTATGGTGGTCTAGAATAAAGTCCTAGATACATTTTATGTGAAAAGGTGAGTTGAACGATAGACATACATATGAAATAATTACATGTATTTGATGGAAATAAATATAACAGGTACATATGAAATAGGCTGTCATTGTTTAGATATGAATTGTTCCCAAAAATTGTGTGTTTCAAAGGGATGGATGGAGGTGCTATATTCATCAGTGGAGTCATCCTTTGTTGAGTTCAGGCTGAATGTGCTGTTATGAAGCGAGGGTCTGGCTGCAGGTGGTCATTGGAGTGTGGCCTGTAAGGGTGCGACCTTATCCCCAGCTCCTCCCTTCTCTCTGCTTCCTGGAAGCCATGGGGTGAGCAGCTGACCTCCGCCAGGTCCTTCTGCTGTGCCATTTCTGCCTTGGAGCCGGCCAACTTTGGGCTAAGCCCACTGGGAGCTGAGCCAACAACCTTTTCTCCTTAGGCTGTGCATGTTGGGTATTTTGTCCCAGCAGTGGGAAGTGATTGATACTTATGTAGATAAAGAATATACATTTTCTGAGAAAAGATAAACAAGAGGGAGTAAGGGAAGTCCTTTCTGAAAGTGAGAATGGGACAGCAGAAAGTGAGGAGTGAGCCAGGTGAAAAGTAGAAGAAAAAACAGGACAAACCTGTGGGTTAACCATGCAAAGGTCCTCAGGCAGGAAAGAGTTTGGAGAATTAAAGGAACTTTAGTGTGATTATAGGAGCGGGTGGCAGCAACGGCAGGTGGCTTTGGCCTGTAATGCTCCCTACCCCTGCATGGCAACCTTCAAGCCCCAGGTCTTCAGGACATTTGCCCTATCTGGGCATGTTTTCTGCACCTTCTCTCATTTCCTTCCCACAGCAATGGAACTTGCATTTTATAGATGAGAAACTGACACACAAAAGTACTAGATTTTAATGAATGATCAGATGACAAGAGACTGGACTAACGATCCTGGTAAAGAAGGTAGAAGAGTGTCCTATTAATAAACCTGCCTACCCCACAGGTTTTCCTCTATGCTCGGGTCAGCTTTTGGGATCTGCTTAACAAGCTAGCCGTGTGTATCGGCACATCCACAGAAGCCAGCTGAGGCAGATACAACTACCCAGTTCCTTGTATAGTAAAGCCAAGACCATGCAGACCAACTGGAAACGAAAGTTACAGGTTTCTGCACTAAACCACAGCCCTCACAATGCCAGAGGATGGAGCTCAAGAAAAAGTATTTTTAGTAAGTTTACCAAATGATTCTGATGTGCAATGATATTTGGAATCTCCTGCCCCTGCCTGTCAAGTTTGAGATTATTGCTTCATTTCCCTGTAATTGCCACTGTTACTCTATAAAATTAAGCCCACCTGAAGTGTATCTGAAGCAACACATGATGTAAGCAGATCACCGCATCTTGAGAGATGAGGAACTCAAATGCAGGCGCAGTCTTATTTTAACAACAACAAACGCAGCCCCTTGCTGAGGCTCAGATCCCCTGAGGAGTCTAAGTCCCCGTCTCCCATCACTGTCCCTGTTCCTTTCTCAGCCATCCTTAGCTGAGAGTGTGCACGCGCCTTGACTCTCATTTCTGTGGTGCCAACTGTCTTCACCACCTACTGCAGTAAGCGAGCAGCTCCCAGGGCAGGAGGCTGGAACACAGTGACAGGGCTGCCCATTCATGTCAGGCTCCTGAAGGGAAGGTCTCCTCTTGTGAAAATGCTTCAGCTTTTAGTAACCCATGGCTTTGAAGTCACTAAACCGTTACAGTGGCACCTTGATTCACAAACTTGATTCTTTCCATGATTCTGGTCACAAACCCAATGGGACAGAACTGAATCAAATTTCCCCATAACGTCAACATTGACCCTAACTATTAAGTTGGATTCGGTTCTCATCCAATTTGGTTTGTGACCAGAATTGTGGAAAGAATTAAGTTCGTGAATTGAGGTATCACTATTTGTTCCTTGTCTTCATCAGAGTTATATCTGTGAATTGAGACCCTTCGAATGCTCATTTCTTTGTATTCACAATTTTGATATTTCTGTTGTTATGGCTGGGTGTAGGCTGTGTCCCTGCTCTGGCTGTGTGATGCTTTTTTCTCCCATCAAGAGGTGAATGTCGCTTCTCCACTCCTTGGGTTCAGGCTAGATGGGGACTCAGTTGACTGAGTGTGTGGAGGAAAACTTTGCTCACCTCTGTGTGCCATGAACCAGGATAAAGAGGGGGACATGGCTCCATTTGCCCCATCATCCCAGCTACAGCTGGCCAGCCAGCTTGAGCCAGAAGGGCCTCAGAGGACAGCACTGACCTGCAGAATCGTGAGCCACATCCATGGTGGCTGCCTTGCCACTAAATTTGGTGATGGTTAATTAGCAGCAAATGTAGGTGATATGGGCATCAGTGTGGGCCACAAGGGTAGGGAAGCTTGGGGTTCCCGAACTGAAGGTGACTGTGTTTTGCTTGTCTCCAGCTCTGAGCAAGGAAGACCATTTCCTGTCCTAAAGATAAGAAATACCTTCTCTGTGAGTCTTCCCTTAACATGGCAGGAATGTCAGTTTGCTAGGTCCTATCTGATTTGAGAAAGACTCACTATGAGAGGCTCCTGAGGTTGTGGCAGACTGCCAGCTGTCAGAGTCCTGGGTCTGGCGCTGTCCTCAGCTATTGGCCTCGGATGAGACACAGAGACGACAAGGCCTAGGCTCAGGGTTCAGTCCTAAATCTGATGCTCTTTCTTCCGTGTCTTCTTTTTCCTTGAAGTCGTAATTCACATACAACAGAATTTCCACTTTCCACTCTAAAGCTCATGGTCTTTAGCATATTGACAGGGCTGTGTAACCATTACCAGTGTCTAATTCTGGAACATTCCATCACCCCAACAGTGAAACTCCATACCGTGACTTCAGTTACTTAAACTTTTTTCAGTTGGAAAAGTATCTATTTAATTTTTCCCCAGGTCAGTTCCTATTGTGCAATCAAATAATATACATTTATGAATTATGTAGGGTTTTCATTAAGAAGTCAAACTTTTTCAGAGAAAACAAAGATGTTCTCTTTGTTCCCGATGAGAAGTACATACATACAACAAGATGCAGAACTACAATAAAATCGATATGAGCAAAATAACACTAAAATCTGCTCTCCCTCTCATTTCATGATGAGCTTCTGTTTTTGGTTTGGGGAGACTTTTTTGAGGGGAAGAGGATGTTTTTACTGAGATTAAAAACTCATTCACTGAGATTTTAAATAAGAAATGTCTATTCCTTTATAACACATGGGTTTGGGTTTAATTTTCGCGCTATTCTGCTTACTTTAGCAGACCTCAGAATCTTATTACAGACTTTGACTCACACAGATGCATTGAAGTGCTTATTTAGCTAGGGAAAATATCAGTCAGTTGCAAAAATTTCAATGCGGTATTGAACTTTTACTGGGTAAAACATTAACTATTTTTTTTACAGACTGTTGGAAGATAGAATGAAATAAAAATGACTCCAATCACACTCTCCCTACATTCACCACTGTTATCATCTTAGTATATTTCATTTAAATATTTATTTTGCATTATAATGTAAACTTCAAGAATTATGACAAGCTTAGTAGAGATTTATTGTTATTAGAGTAATAATCTGCTTTGATGTTTCATGGCTCTAGTGAATACCTGTGGATATCTTTACTAAAAAATTTATAAGATAGACCAAGGGATCAATGGTAGTTAGGTCCTCAGACACCACCTTTTATCACACCTCATTATGAAATCTTCTCCCAGAGATATGTTATTTCTATTTCTGGCAAGCACCTCCCATGAATGGTAGTGTGGCATTATCCTGAAGAATGTTTAAAAGAAAAAAACAATAGATTTTCTGATTTATGCTTATCCGTGATTCAAGAATTGTTTTTATTAAAGGGATTTTATACTGTGATTTAATTCCATTCTATTCCTAGTCATTGTTTTATGCTTATTTTAGTTTTAAAATCCTTATTTGAACAAAAGAAGGCCTCAGCTCCTCATTGTCTTTGTTTGAAAGACAATGAGCAAAAGAAAATCAATTGCAGTTGATTATCATGGGTAGTCGTATTTCAGGGCAGTTTAACACTGTATGCTAATCTTTTCAAAAACCTTGTGCTGATGTAAGAAGAGCACATTCATATTTGAACATGTTGAAGAAGAAAACAGAGATAAAACAGTATGTAGGTGACAGTTAATAAATTATAGATCATAATGTACTCATTCTTAATGGAAATTCATGATTTTATTTTATGATTCTTACAATACAGATATAAAATCCTTGAAAGAGGAAATTTATGCTATGATGGCTTCATGCCTATTGATAAATAAACATCAATCCCACAATTTGTTCTAAGCCGGGTGCCTCTATGTGTTGAGATTACGGACTCTTTAGAGTCTGTGCACATATAGAAGAAGGGTCACACTACCAGGTTCTGTGGTTGGTGAACTGCAGAAACATTAACGACCCCGAGAAGGTGACCGTCTGTCCTTTCAAGCCAGGTGAAATTACACAGCCCCAAGGTAGGAATATAGTTTTGCTTTAGTTCAAATATCCTGAAGACTAAAAATTTTGGAACAAACACAAAGCATGTTCATTTTGTGAAGCTTTCTAACTAGTTTGTAGATTCAACCTGACAATGAGCTAAAAATCGTTGTGACATATTGAATATTTATAGTAGTCCCTGTCCTACTAATGCCCTTTAAAAAAAAAGGAAACATTTTATCAGCAACCAGAATTTAACAAAAACAAACAAACAAACAAACACCAACACAGAGTCTCTAGTGGTTATTATCTGAAGCGAGCACTGTGCTGTTCTTTACAGCAGGTATAAGCGACAGAAGTAAACCTCTCTGCAGATCCACAGGGCTTTCTTATTTTTGCTTCTCTTTGTGCTTTATCACTGACATCCTTGCTTTTCACCATTACATGAAAACATATATACATTTAATACTGAGTTGTATGTACATGAAGAGCAGAAGGGAAATGGAGATGGAAGGGGAAAGGGAGAGAGGGAGAGAGAAAGGGAGGGAGAGAGAGGAGGAGAGAGACGGGGAAAGAGAGAGAGGGAGAGAGGGAGAGGGGGAGGAAGAGGGAGAGGGGGAGGGAGAGGGAGAATGACACTTTAGACAGGAAGTGTTTATCTCTCCATGCTGGCCCGGAATCTCTGGCTCCAAAGTAACTGACTCTCTGCTGCCTGCCCCAATCTGGTCCTCATCTCTGTGTGTCACAGAGTCTGATTTATTCCTTTGATCAGTTTTGACCTCCTTTTCCACTCCTTCTTTAAGGGAAGTCTATTTGGAAGGCTTTTAGGAAGTTAATTACATTTGCTTTTATCCCTTTGGAATAAATTGAATAGCATTTTATTTACACGGCCCATGTGTTCGCCATTCTGCCTGGTGTCCTCAATACGCCCTGTGAGAGAAAAAAGGAGAAACAGTGCGTTAAATTGTATATTTGATGCAGAAATTTCAAAATGTCCTGACAGATTGCAGAAATAAATGCTAAGCAATAGCAGTGTTTACACTCAGTAATGGGATAATTTATTACTAAGTTAGTGGAACTTTGCTCTCCCCGTTTTGCAAATGGAGATGCAAAGTCGGGAAGAGGATATCCACCCACCCCCCACCATCGTACACTTTTTCTCTGACAGAGAAGGAAAGAAGTATTTTTCCATATTTCACCTCCTGCTTAGTTCATTGAGTGACTAATGTTTTGTAAGTAAAAATGGTCCTAGAGCAGGTAAGTTGCGTCATTGTCGAATGGTTCAGATGCATCCACATTGCCCTTCATTCTGGGGAAAAAAAAAGAATATAGGACTGACTGATGAGTTTGCATTTGTAGACAAATGCTTCAATGGTTTTTAATTTCGATTGGGAATGTGCCACAGCACCCCTGCTTGCACTTTTGTAAGATATCTGCCTGACAGAAGAACTCAGGAACAGTGGAATAGATCATAATGAAAACTGAAGCGTCCCATATTTGATGCTCACAATTTCACTCCAGCTATCCCAACGTAGAGAGCAGAAACATCTTTCTGTGCACTTTCCAAAAAGTTGGATAGAATTTAGTGAGTGTTTTGTGCTGGTTTTTTATTTTACTTTTATTGATTAAAACAAGTCAGGCATGTAGGTAGGCATCAATTAAGAATGAATTTATATTTTAATGTTAAAGGTTGACAATGTCCAGCCAAAACCCTTTGTCTCTGAATTTTATCTGGGAAGTTCCTTTAAATTCAAAGGAGACTGTGTCCAAGCCAAAGATACCAAGGCAGTGGAGATGCATATTTTGGGAAGAGCTTCACCTGTAACGAGACAGTGGAATCAGATTCAATCATGTCTGCACTGAAAAGAAGAGTGCAAGTGCAGGCTTGTATTCCGGAAAGCATTTTGAAGTCAAATATCAGATTAGAGAAATGAAGGGAATATTTTGGCTGAGATATAAGAAGGCAAAAACATGGAAGAGTTGACTGAAAGGAGAAGTTGCGGGAAAGAAAAGTGAGTTGACGATGAAAACCACGTCAGAGTTAATGAGAGCAACTAAGTCGCAGGTTTAAAAGGCGGAGTGGATCTGACAGGAACACACGCTCAGTTCTGTACATGTGATATAGAATGTATTGTAACGATGGGAGGTCAAGTGTGACTCATTCACAGAATTTCTTCCCAAGCTACATACCAGTCTATTTACAGTTACCCACGTGTGTACCCATTGGATATGGGTTAAGTCCCTCACTCATTTAAGAACAGCTTGCTGCCAAGGGAACTAGCCAGAGTCCCTTGCAAACTGTATTAATGTTTTCCAGATATGGTGCCCACAGTGATATCTTCAACTAGGTCCTGTCTTTTAAAGGTTCTTCCTCCTCTGTCTCCATCTGTACACAGAGAACCAAGCACATGGAGTTTTGGGGAAAACATTCAAACCATATGCAGGCCACACTGTGAAGATAGAGTTCCAAGTACAAAGCCCTCTTTTCTTTGGCACTTTGCCATCACTGGGACAGAATAGCTGACATGTACAACACAAAGGAAGAGAGGTTTATTTTAGTTCACAGTTTCAGTCCGTTGGTCAGCCGTCTCCTTGCTGGAATGGCATGGTGGAAGGATATGGTGGAGGAGAGCTGTCCAACTTCCGGCATCCAGGAATAAGGAGAAAGGGGAGGAGCAAAGACAAGAATAGTCTTCCAGGCCTCCTCCAACCAGGCCCTACATCCTAACAGTACCTTTCACTATGAATTATCGTTGGATTAAATCCACTAATGATCATGGCACGCCCATGGTCTAATCACCTTCCCAAAGTCCTACCTCTGAACACATGATACTTTTGGGGGACATTTATATTGAACCAAAAACATCCCTGTATTGGAGAGAACTCTGAATTACACTGAAAATGTATTTTGTGTCTTCCAAGATTAGATAATAAAGTCAGCATAGGCAGGAAATGTCTCTTATCCACTGTGACCTGAATCCAGGAAAGACCAGATCCTGTCTAAGATGTGTTTCTCCACCTCTACTCTGTTGGCACTGCAGGCTGGATCATGTGTTGGGAGAGCCTGGCCAGAGCACTGTAGGACTTTGAGCAGCATCCCTGGCCTTCACCCTGGAGATGCCAGTGACATCCCCAAATGTGGCTGCCAAAGACATCCTTGTTCATTGCTAGATGCCCCTGGGGGCAAAGTCCTCCCTACCCCCTGGTTCAGGACATCAGATCTACACTAGGATCACTCAGGAGGTGACAGGTCAAAGGAGGAAAGGAACAGTTTCTTCCAAAGTTCCCGTCCAAGCTTGTGTGCAAATGAACTCACCTTTGCAGGTTCTACCTTTTCCGATGCTGCTAAATCTCCTCTGTCGTTTCAGATAGGCCAACACACATCCCAAAATGCTCGTTGGATTTTTTTATGATAACACAATAACTTTTTTTTTAAAAAAAAAAAACACATTTCCGTTGAAATATGATGTCAGGAAGTTTATAATAACCTCAAAACGCCATTGAGAGGAAAATGTGCTTGAGAACAAACATCTGTCTGTTTGTTTGAAGGGGTGACAGCCCTTTGGATTTAGCAGTCACCGTTTAGCAAGACCAACTCTTCAGTTCTTTTAAACTTTAGCAAAATATCCCCAAAGGTGTTTCTTTCTCTTTGCTTCTTCTCTTTTGACTTAAATCCTTAACTGGGAGAATTGTGCCTCCTAATTTGGTAATGTAGCGACAGAGCTGCAAATTATTTCAGCTGATCAGTGAAACAATATGGTAGGGAAAGACACAGCTGGTTTGTTTTAGTAAAAGAAATAATTAGGTATTTCCGGGCTGCAGCATATCTCATCCTCATTTACTGTTCCCGCTGTAACAACATGCTCTGCACAAGCTTTGGCCACCAGCTAGTATCTGTCTCTGAGTCTCCCAGTTTGGGCTTTCTTAGATCATCTTGATTCCATACAGTTTGGCAAAATCTCTACTTGTTAAGGAAATTCTCCTTGGCAGATAACTTTCTTAGGTAAATGAGAAACTGTGGCTGTCATTGATGTTTGGTTAATTAGTTTAGACTATGTGTGAGGTAAGTGGGAATTCAAGGGTGGAAAAGTGACTCTATTTGAGGCGGTGCTTTGAGTAAGTTAGCCCCTTGTGCTAGTTGTCGCTGTTTTAACAGCCTGAAAGTGATATGGGCTAGGTCAGTGCTTTTCTGCCTATGTAGAGACTTGTGGTAAAGCAGAGAAGCAAATATAAGAGGCGTTAGTGAGGATGGGCCAGCTGTGTGGCAGTGGCAGGACTCTCGGGCACACTGTCCCAGCTGTCATCCATGGCACTGTGACAGACGTGGAGGCGGAAGGAGTACCTCCTTGGGTTTGGGCATACCTGTGCAGGAAGTTGGCAGTGCGGAGAACAGACCAGCTCCAGCCCCTCCGTGGGTCTGAAGGCAGCATGGCAGTCATCCCCTGTGGAAGCAGGGCCCTGCCAACTGCCAGGAGAATGCATTAGAGACAGGGAATGCTTTCACTGTCCTTGTGGCCCTGGACTGACATATTGGAGCTGTCACTCCATTCTCCATAAATCAAGCATGATCCAACATGAGCCATGATTAAGGGATGACTCGGGCCCAAGAGTGAAGTCCTAGCTATCTGCTCTTCTACTGAAACGGGAGCCATTAGTCAACCAAAGCTCAAGGCACATGAAAAATGAACTTCTAGAGACCAGGAAGGGGACAAAGAAGAGGACAAGGAAGGGATATGGGTTAATAGGATCGAACTTGATTAAGAAATGTTCAATGCACACAGCAATTTACCAAAATAAACCCCACCATCATTTAATATCAGCATGCCCAGTGTTGTACAGTTGTTACCAAAACCTAATTTTAGAGCATTTCTACTAGCCTGGAAAGAAAGTTCATGTCTAACTGCAATCAATCTGCATTCTAACCCTAGAAATTCTACCCTTCCTTCCAGACAACCCCTAGTCTACTCTCTCCATAGATATGCCGTTTTTGAAAAAAAAATACACTTCATAGTAATTGAACTAAGCAAGGTGTGGTCTTTTCTGTCCAGCTTATTCCACTTAGCATAGTATTTTTGAGGCTTTTCCATGCTATCACAGATATCAGTATTTCAATCCTTTTTTTTAACCAAATAATATACCATTGTATGGATATACCATCTCAGCTCTTATTTGGCACTGATGGTCCCTAATATCTAGGATGCATAGGGGATTGTGGTGGATTGACAATTGGTAGTCACCTTGTATCACCCAGCTGAACTGAACCAGCGTGGTGCTGGGTGTGGGAGGCCCACCTGAGGATTGTTGCCAGTAGCATAAGAAGCAGAACTGGAGAAGAAGAGAAGCTGATGGGAAGCTGTTGGGAAGCTGTTAGGGAGCTGCTGGTTCTCTTGAGCTGTTCTGCTAGAGGACCTTGTCATGGTGGCTTTCCTGATGAACTCGGCTGTTATCATTGGAGGAGCTCAGGACCTCACTTTTTCTGAGGATGGCTGTGGTACTTTTTAGGGGAGCCCTGGTGCTTACTTTGAGTGTCGTTTCCTAGGTCCAGTTCAGATCCCTCAGCCTGCTAGCACAGATCCTTCATCATGCTGGCACAGACTTTCTAGCTTCCACCACTGACCTTTTGGCCTTCCCAGTGCAGATCCATCAAACAGGGCTGCAAGAGACATTGTTCTGGGCTTTAGATCTTCAACTGCACTGATTCAGGATGTTGCTATGGGATCCAGGCCCTCAGCTGGATTCTTTGGTTTTAGTGTGTGCACAGATTTCCTGCACTGTTTTTTGTATATGATTCTTTGGGAGACTATTATAAATAATGTTATAAAATATGTGCCCTGTATTATATTGCTCCCCTTGTAAAACCCCAAACTATAGCAGAGATATTCTTTATTTTGTAGATCAGAGTTTTTTGTTATTAGTATTCTTCTCTGCCTCCCTCTAAAAAGTGGTTTTCTTCATTTTCAGAAACAGTGAGAACATGTCTCAGAAGAAGCAGTAACTGTGCAAGCTTAGGTATTGTACCAGCCTCTGAGACTCCCGAGTTTTTGCTGCCAATGTTGGACTCTGCTCTGGGGCTCTGTCCTGTGTGCTGAAGAGCCTGTTCACAGCATCCCCGACTTCAGTAGCAAATCTTTCGGTTGTGACAATCAACAGTGTCTCTCAACACTATCAAACATTCCAGAGCTGGGGACAATTGCCCTAAGTAAACTTGTTTAGGGGACAGTTGTTGCCATGCTTTTCTTCTGCTGAGGCTGAGGATCAGCGAGCCAGCCGGGCCCCTCCGTGCCCCAGGAGGACCCTGGGAGGATGCTAACGTGCAGAGCATGTGGCTCTGAGACAAGGCAACCTCTAAGGGAAAGAACCTCAGCCAACGACTGCAGTGAGAGTAACTTCCTCAGAACAGCGTCTGCTCACAAATGGGACAGTCCTGGAAGGGGAGCATCTTCAGGCTAGCGGAAGGTTATGATGGGGAACAAGTGGATGAAAACATGACCATCTGAAGGAGGGATAACTTCATTTCACTGATTTGAAACTGATTGCAGATTGAGTAAAAAACAGCCTCTAGCCAGATGGCCAAGGCTGCCACTTAGCGAGGAATTGATGTGGCATTTCTCTGGCAGGGGGACACTTTGCCCTTCTGCAGAAAGAGCAGTTCTCCTCACATCAAGGTTTTCTCCTATGCTTTTGAATGCCACATCTTTAATGGAGTTCTGCGCCACTGCCTTGCTACTTTGGCTTAGGATGGAGCTCTGAATACTGCCTCAAAGAGTGTTATTTAGAGATTTTCATTTGAGGGGCAACCAATAATTCCCAATTTGCAGGGACTGATTGGTTTTCTAGGACTTTCTGTGCCAGCACTGGAACACGTGGACACCTTACTCAGGAGGGGCAGTGCGGGTCATGTCTTCTGTGTGAGCCTGGCTGGCCACTTTCCCCTGGAGCGTCCCCTCGCTCTCTTCCTCTCTCCCTCAGGCTGCAGGTTCTTTTCATGGAGAGGGATGTGACAGGGTCCCTGCTGTGGCTTATGCATGGGGCTGGAGGGGTTGGTGTGAGCGACGAGTCCAAGAAATTTTGTCCACAGGGTAGGGCTATTGAAGACACATCTGCTCAAGGACATGTGTGTCTTCTGCATGGTCTTGTCAAAGTTAAATTGTCCTCTGTGTTTAAACAGTTAACTGTAACTTTAAAACACCTCCCATATTATATCAGTGTGACCTGACAGCCACATCAGTGAGTCCTTTGCTGTATGAAGGTTAAGCTGGCTCATGAAGAGAAGCACCGAGGTCTCCCCCAGCTGTTGTCAACTCCATCAGAGTAAACTAACCACCCGTCTGCAGAATCAGCCCACAGAGTCCCAAGGAATTGGAGAGAGCTCAGTGTTTGGCCCTGGGGAAGAGTGGCAAAGTGTCTGGAATGGTGGATTAATTCTTTTAACTGCGGGACCTCGGAGAATAGGATGGAAGCTGAGAATTTCTTCTCTGTAAAATTTGAGTACTTGTATTCACATCAAATCTGACAAACAAGTTCAGGGACTCCCCCCCGAAGCCCATCCATCCTGCCCCAAGAACAGGTCTCAGGATAACGACCTTGACCTTCCCCTTAGGGTCTCTGCAGGCTGAGCTGGGTTTCCAAAGGAGGGACTGTAAAACAAAAGGGAAACCAAGGGAGGAGGCACTTGGAATTCCACTGGAAAAAGGAACTGAGCCTATATTTAAGAGAATTGTTTCTACCTTACCTGAAATGGGTCTCCAGGGGCTGACTGTAACCGGGGAAAAAAAAGTTATCCTGAGAACCCATAGCAGCCCATGTTTAGAGCCCTGGGAATGCTGTCTTAAATCCTCCCCAAACCTCCTGGCTTGTGAGTTTAGCTGCTCCCTGCCTCTTGCACCCCAGTCTTGGAGGACGAAGGCTTGATGCTAGGAGCTGAGAAGATGGGAATCCGAGTCTGTTTAGCACTTACATGTGCTACACATGGTGCAGGGCCCTTTGATGCTAAAGTGCTTTTAGCTTTGAAGCTGTTACTTTCCTTTCTCTCTAGGCTCAGGGGAAAATATACTCTGGAAATGGAGGAGTCTTAGCTGTCAAGTCCAAGGACACTTCACAGTGATGCCGAGAAGTACACATGGCTTCGGGTTTCAAGTGGACACGAAGAAACCATGTTACAAAGTATCCCCGAGGGCTGTGTAGAAGATGATGATAGGACAGGCCAGAGAACCTGCTTTCAAAAAGCGAAAATGTAACCCTGTCATCACATTGTTATTAATGAGTATAACGTAAATTGATGCAACTCAGTATTCCACTAGAAAAGGTCATATTTGATGTAGCAGAGACTCTAAAACAGCCAAAATATTGGGGTCATTTTTCTCTTTTCAGATGTTAATAAGGAAGGAAAATAGTCCTACTTATAGTTCAAAGCAAAGTGTTACACCTTCCTAAGTCCATTTGGGGCACATATACTTTTTAAAAATCTTGGTAAAGATTTTATCTCAGGAAAGACTACAAATTGAAAAATAATTTTTGCTTAAATCACTGCTGTTTTGTATGTTTTCTTAAACTGTTAAGATGACAAAATTGTTGAATAAATTGGTAATTTTAATGAGAATGAACACTTGCACTTCTGTATTAGTAGGCTTGTGGTCAATTCAGAAGTTGGACAAATGGGGTTCATCTAAACCATCTGCTAAACTTAGAGACTTAGTAAATTCCCTGAAAACATTTTTAAAGTACATCCAAAATTTAATATATCTGAAATATGTCATATTCCTCACAGAAGAGACTTCCAAATCCAATCAGCAAATTCCTTTTCACCTTATACCCAGCTCTTAGAAATATAATAAGTAGAGTAACTACCTTCTTTTAAAGTTCAAAAACTTTTGCAAACTTAGTCTCTTTAAACTGAAACCACAAATCTAGAATCTGCTAAAAATTTCAAATCAAATCCAAATGCCAAATCAAATCAAACGCCAGTATGGGATATGCTCTAATATGCTGAAATCCCACAGATGTCTCAAAGGAATTGAATGACACAGATTTTTTAATGATGGCTGCGTGGTTTATTCCTAAATGCAGCACAGAAGTATTAACACCATGGGTTAGACTGGCCTCATTATCTCTGGAACTTTTCTGCACCTTTCTGATTACAAAGCTGCTGGGAGTTGCATTTGAGGCTGAGATCTAGCATATAATCTGAGATCTGAGTTCTGGCCCCAGGGTCTCAGCCAGACCAGGATCTGAAAGCACCTCCAGAATGACCCTCTCACAGGGTGAAAGAATTTCTCAGGCCCTGGTCTTCCTGGTGTTTTATTCTGTCTCACCACCCACTTTTTAAAAATAACAACCTAACAAGTCACAATTTTCATCCACTGAGTTGACGCATGGGCTCCTGCAGCCCTCTCCACGTTGTGCCTGGCTTCTTTCTGTCTGACCACACTCCGCAGGCAGGGCTGAGGGCTCCTGGTCCCCAGGTCGCAGCAGGCCCGGTGCTGATCTGGACCACGAGCGTGGGAAGAGCCCCTACCCTGCAGGTGCACGGGGTATTGGGTGAATTTAGTGAAACTTCCAAGGCTGATGTGTGAATACACCCTCACAAACTGCTCTTTCCTTCTCCATCCCTCCTCAGAGGCTCCCCATTTACTGTATTTTGCTTTCTTTGAAATGATCAAAGCTCGATTTTCTCTTTGCTGGGTGAGCTGAAAGAACTTCCTTTTTACTGATTATTCTGTAACACTGTAGGTAGACTGAACTGTTTTGAAAACAAAATTTCTATAACATGAGTGTCTTATTCCCTTTTATCTTTACTTAGTGTCACTCCTAATTTCTAGAATATACTTCAATCCAGTTCCTATCTCCTCTTCTCCCGTCATCCCCCACCCCAAATAACTCATAGAGGAAGTAGAAGCCTCACATATTCCTAGAAGCCCTTCTTGGCCTTGCCTTGTCAGGCCTTTCTGCTGGCTGCTAGAGGCGGCCTTGTGGAGCCCTGGGCTTGCTGTAGTCATACACAGTTTCCAGGAGAGTCCATTCTGTGATGGAGAAATCAGAGCGAACGCACCTTTCACACTGTGGAATTTTTCTCACCAGCATGGTGATGAGGACTGGGTTCTCTGTGGGTATAACTGTGAGACCCTCTTCACTTCCAAGAGTGTGCTCTTGGACCTGAGAGAAAATGAACATTCTTAGCAGAACATCACCTGCTAAAGAAGAAAAGCAGAGGCGGTGGAGGGAGGAGGATCACACGAGGGCTTCATCTCTTTCCTCCCACTCTCCTATTTGTTATCCCTCTGAGTAGAAGCCACAATGTGTAGAGAGATCTTTCTCCAACACACACCCTGCTTTCCCTGTGAGATGAACAATTGCTGCACGTTTCTTCGTGAGTTGTCAGGCAGGAGTCGTCACCTGGAAACTTCCCAGGGATGTAACGCTGACACCTGAGCAAGGAGTGACGGAGGTGCTTGCATCCGCGTTGCCTGTGAGTCTCACATCCGCCGGGGTGAAAGGCCTGTTGTCGGTCTCTGTGCTGGGAGTCATTTTTCCACTTCAGAAGGCTGGTTGATTGTTACTAATATTTGTAACCCAGCTCAGGCTGGGTTAGGCATTGCCGTGCTAAAGCACATAAAGAATACCTGCTTTCTCCAGCAACCACGTCCTCAACTGAACGTTTATATTTATGGCTTAGCAGCAAGAACAGACAGGTTTGTCCTATGCCTATGACCCCTGGCGGGCCAACAGGCTTTTTAAGTGGCAGAAGTTCACCATGTCTTCAAAATTATTACTGATGAACATGAATGCTCTTGTACATAGATAGATAGATGACAGATAGATAGGCAGATAGATGATAGATGGGCAGATACATAGATGATAGATATACTGGACACAGGGGACACATGAGGGATACGTATATGCATATGTATAAGTGTGTGTGTAGGTACACACATTTGGGACTCAAATATACTTGTTTAATAATATATATATGCAAACTATCACTTATACTTACTCACATTCATACAGCAAAAAATACTAAGATAGAAGCAGAAATAATAATACCCTGATAGTTAGATATTATTCCAAATATCCTGCTAGCTGGTGGCAATATTTTTACTGTTTATTTTCTGGTGTGATTTTAGGGTTCCCTCACTTACCACTCTATGATGTTGCCATGAAATAGGAACAATTTGGAAGTAGACGGCAAATTTAGTTGAAATCAAGTATCTTCCCTAAGATTAACCGAGTGGAAAAAATTGGAGACACGCATATGTACAACCTAGAATCTACTTTTACGTAAAAAAAAGCCTGTGGAACCCAAATATATTAAACAGCAGTGCTTCAAAGAACCCCGTCTGAAAACTCTTGACTGCAGCTGTGTCAGTGCAGATTCAAAGGATATAGGACAGGAGGACAGCTCAGGCATAGCAACTCCTGAGAGAAGGAGAAAATGAGCTTAAAACAATCAAAGCATTTGTGTAAAATTAACACACCTTGCGTCTCAACTGTACTTAGTAGGGTAAGTTCTCTGGAGCATCTGTGCTAGCCTCAGAGTCCCTGAGGGGGTGGTGACAGGCGACAAGTGTTCCTGTTAGCCCCACTTAGCAGAGAGCAGCACAGGCTGAGCAGGGGAGCTATGTGAGGGGAAAGCACTCAGGCCAGGGGAACAGAGCCCCCTCTAAGCCTGCAGCCTTTAAGTTCCTGGGGCTCTGCTGTTGAGGGTCACTGGACGTTTACATGTGGATTTGCAATCAGGTCAAATCAAAGGGAGACCTCATGCTGCATGCACCTTAATCCTGATGGCTCTGTCTCTGCAGCGCATCCCTTCCTTTCCCTGCCTCCTAAGTCAGAACACGTTCACACAGCGACCTGAGAGTGAGGAAGAGGATCCCTGGCTCACAGGAGTTCCCGTTTCCAGACAGCCCAGCCCAGCCCACCCCGGGCCTCCCTGCGTACCTCTGCAGTGCAAACCCATCCAGCCTGTACCACCATTACCTGAAGAACTGCTTCAACACATGAGCTTCCAGACAAAAGGAGGCTCCCTGGCCAGGCCCAGGCTACTGGGCTTTCACAAGAGCTGGTGCCATGGTTTTGATCTGGAACGTTTCCCAAGGCAAATAGTTGAAAGCCCAAGCCTCACCTGACCCTACTGGGAGGTCATGAAAACTCTCGGAGGTGGGGCTGGCGAGGAGGGTTGAGGTCACTGGGCCTCCCCCGAGAAGATCCTGGGAGCCAGTCTGCTTTGTCTGTTTTGTGTCTGGGCCTCGAAGCGAGCAGCTTCGCAGAGTGGGGCTTGGTCCTGTTTGTCACAACGCTTCAGTTGAGTCGTGTGTGTTGCTGCTTAATATACTGCTGATTTTGATGCTTAAGATATCTCCTACAAATGCAATTATTTGTCACTCAAAGGAAACATTATGAAATGCACAAAGAGGCATGAAAATAGCAGCAGGGTATAAGATGTGTTCTGTAGAGAGCAAAAGCGGGTCTTCGGGAGAATAACTTCGTGCTCTATTTTGTTGCACAGTGACCACCAAAGGTTTAATGGTAAGTAGTGATATTTGTTCAAAATGCTCATGCCCCTGGGCCAGCAGTGAGAGAAGCACACTCCCTGTCCCTGGTCCTGCCCTGCCCCGCCCCATGACCTCTTGTGCTGTGGAGTGTGGTGAGTGGAGTGCAGCCTTTTGAGAAGAAGCCTGAGGTGCCCTCACTGTTCTGCTCTTCTGTCCCTTGCTGGGGAGATGCTGTCCCCACCAGGGGCTGCTCCTTCTGCCTGGAACCCAGAAGTGAGCTTTGTGAGAAAAGCTGCAGCCGCTCTGCAAAGGTCACATAACACAAGCCAGGAAGAACCAAGTCACAAGCCTTGGATGGGGCAACATTTGGTACTCAGCATAGTTTAGCAGCAGTGGAGTTACAGAGGAACCTCAGGGAGAAGGGCTGTGAGCATGAGTCATGATGAGACACCCGCAGGAGGATTGCCTGGCATGGGGTCACTGGCCAAACCAAAGGCAAAGAGAACTGCTGGATCCGAAGAATAAAACACGAGTATTCAAAGGAAGGAGCGACTAATGTGATCCATGCACACATCTTGTCACAAATGTCATGGGCTCATCCCTCTGTAGTTTAACTCATAAATGCTTGTAGTCATTTGGAAAATAAGTATCTTACACTCAGTGTTGCATTAAAATTCATGAAACACCGGAACCGGTTCCCCTGGGAAGCCCTGTTTCTTTGTTTTGCTTTTAGGAGGAGGCAATCCCCTTCTTTTTCATTTGTGCCATTTCTCAAGAACTTTGATTTAAAAATCTGTCAAAAATGATTCATTTCAAGCCATCTTATAAAGACAAGGATTCTCTGTGTGTATCTTCCCAATGAGGAATAAATGGCGTCATTTTTAAAGCAAAAGCCAAACAGCTCCTTGAGGGGCAAAACTGAAGCCTCCCACGGTCATCTTGTGTTTGACGTCATGGCTTTGCATCAGGTGCCTGGCGAATCTGATGCTTTATATCACATGCTTCTCGATGGCCATTGTTTCAAACAGTGGATAACAGACTTAAGGCTGGGATGGGAGTTGAGACTGGAGTGGTGTCTGCTAGGTCATTTTTGTTTCATTTGCTTTCGATGTTGTTATTTAGGAGGGGACAGGTATTCTTGTGAAAACAAGAAAAATAAAACAGTGGAGATTCAGGGTACACATGTGTGGGACCAAAGCAGGAATCACTCATACATAGCCTTTTTCTGTGGATGGAAGATTTTTTTCTCCTAATTTTATCTCTGTATTATGAAAATTCACATAGAAAGTTTATACCAGTTTTAGAATAAGAACATTTTCAATTTTTCTCTGACAACCTCCACTCCATATGCTTGTCTAAAATATCCTGTCTAATAGTTTCTAATGAGTTTACTGTTGTTCCACTGAAGTCAGCTCACATGGTATACAATTCTGCACATTTCTTTTGGAAATGAGATGAAAAGCAAGGCAAAGAACTATAATTATATTTCCCTGTGGCTTCCTATTGCCTCCTTTATTCTGATTTTTGAAAAAGAGACAAGGATCTTAATAGAAATCATCGTACTCTCATTTACTGGTTGGAGACTTTAAATTTCAAGAATTAGCTCTCAAGGATTTCTAGGTCAAAGATAAGAGTTTCCAGTATTGGTGAGTGACAGCAAAATACTCAATACCAGTGGGGATTACCTGGGTTCTTTGAGCCGTATTAGTGGCATGCAGCAGAAGCCTTTAGATTGAGACCATTGGTGTAGCTCCAACCTTAACGGCTCAGGCTGACAACTGTCAGTCATCCTGAGGCTTCCCATCAGGCAGGGTCAAAGTTCCAAAAAAATCGACGGGAGCCTTTGGGCATTGCATACTGATGATTGAAGTTATGAGGCAGAGAACTGTGATTGGACCGGAGATGCATACACCTCTGTGTGTGGTCCTTCAGCAAGAAATCATTAAGCTCTCTGGTCTCTCTGAGTTCATCTGCTCTGTGAAAGGCCCAAAGAAGATGATCTTTTACTCTTTTGGAACGCTGTCTCCTGTTATGCCCCGATCCTGTGACATGCTCACTGCCTGCCCTCTCGACAGCTGTCCCCAGGCTCACTGTGTGCCTGGAGCCCTGGAATTGTCTCCACTGTGCCACGTGAACCTTGACAGCCTGCAGAAAGCATGTGCCACTCAGGCACTGCTGGCCAAATTGCTGTCATTCTGCAAAGCCTGATTCAGACCACCAGGCACTTGCCAGGCTCCTGGGCAAGAACATCATCTTTGTACACCTGTGAGTATGGTCCAGAAATTTGGCCCTTGCTTTTGCATTGGCTGCTCAAGCAGAAGCTCTCTGTGGGGCCCCTCTTCTGACCTGATCGTTCTGATGGTGTCTTGCAAGGCTGTTGCAAAGGAGCAGCCCCAGGGTGGCTTCGCACACAGGAGTTGCAGGTCCTTCATTGTCCGGGAAGACATTCAGGGAATAAGTTACCAGGTCCTGATATTTCCGAAGTGTCATGCTGTTTGGCTGGTGAATTTGCATGGGATTGATTAGTGAGATCTTCATTTAGTGAAGCTTTGCAGCTGTGTATTACATTATAGGGCATCTTAATCTCCCAAAGGGAAGAGAGATTTCTTCTGCAGAATCACTTGTTGAGTAGCTTCTTTTTCCACCAGGAAAAAAATGATGATGATGATGATAATGATGATGACATTGATAATAATGGTGGTGATGGTGATGATGATGACGGTGTGGCTACTGAGATATTTTCATGTTACCTGGTTTTTAAAAATAAGGACAAAAAGAAAATGTGGGGACACATTAGTAACACCATTTAATCCCAGTTCTTGGAGGCAAGAGGATCTGAGCCCACGCAACTTAATGGTCTAGTGGGACTCTGTCACAAAAACAACAAATAGAACAGGACTAGAACTATATCTCAATGCAAAGACATATAATTCAGTCCCCAGTTCTAGGGGTGGAGGTGGCTAGTTCTGTCTTATCCTTTTCTCCCCCATACTGTCCTCTTTTAAACTTTTGGGTGTAATTGTGTACTCACTATGCTTTATTTTAAATGCCTTTCCTGTCCAGACATAAATTTCTCAATGTCTTATTGATGAGTACTGATGTGTGCTTCCTAACCCTGCCCTGCTTCCTGTTGTCATGCTACTCTTGAGGTGCCAGCCCCTGGGCAAGGGGACTCAATTGAGATGAGACTCATTTGATGAGACTCAATTGATGAGACTCAATTGAGGGGAGCAGCATCCCAAACTTTTGGTTGTTCATGGAGGGCAAGTGGAGAAACCAATGCCAAAGCAGAGAGTTAAATGCAACTCAGAGAGTCCACACTCTGCATGATGGTAAAGGAAGCTCTACTGAGATGAACCACTTGGCCTGAATCACCGAGAATGAGCAGAACCACCTAGGAAAAGATTTCCAGGGATCAAGCAACAAAACCATAGAGGAGACAAATGCTGTGTTTTATGTGGGGAAAGTGTATTTCACCTGCAGCAAGAAAGTGTAGGTAAGGATGGGAGGTATGTGCAAAGGCTAGCGTGTTAGTCATGTTCCTGTCACTGGTACCTAATGTCCAACACCCCCAATTTAAAAGAGGAAAGGTTTATGTGGCTCACAGTTTCCAGTGGGTTCAGTCCATGGTTGGCCTAGCTCCAAGGCAGAAACAGCATGGTGGAAAGGCCTAAGCAAGGACAGCTGCTAACTCCCTGCCAACCAGTAAGCAGAGAGAGAAGGGAGGAGCTGGGTACAAGCTGGGTACAAGTGTTTATTTCACAAACAGGAGTATAGGTCTCAACTTCTGCTGCATGCCAGAGTCACTTGAAGAGCTTTAAATCATCTTGATTGAGATAATTGGTATTACTACATCCTATACCAATTAAATCAATCCACCGAATTGCAGGCATCAACATGTTAAAAACCACCTAGTTGGCTACAATATTCATTTCAGGTTGAGAACCATTTAATTATCTGTGCTAGGTAAGGAAGTTTAAGAAGGTAAATTCTAGGCTTCACTTATCTTTGAAACCCACATTCATATCTTTTTGTGATGGTTCTGGTGATTTTGTGCACCAAAGTTTATATCAAAGTTGCACACAATTTATAGATAGTTCAGGGAAAACATGTAGCCATAGAACATTCCCATGGGGTCTTTCAATGGCTGCCAACCCTCTTCCTGGGGTATATACTCATAGAGATGGGGCACATGTACGGCAGTGGTAGCTACAGTGTAGTTTCCTGGAACACCACTGTCTTAGCTCAGCTCAGGGCCCCAAACCCCAGTTTTCCCTCATCATCATCTCCTGATGACTTGCTGCTTAGGAATTCTAGTTTCTGTTCTGTCCTCAGAAACTGGATTGTTGATATGTGTCTGATATTAAAGTCAAATTCCTGATTTTTGATCATCAAAGGAGAATCAGAACAGAGCTCTGTGGAGTAGCTGGGGTCCTGGATTGCTAAAACTTTATATTTGTTTATTGTTTGGCTGTGCTCCATTACTCTGTATATTTGCAATGGCTGCAAAACTTTGGAATGTCAGTTTGTGAATAACCAAATGTAGATATTCTGATCCAAGCAAATGAACAAATGAGATGGTGTTCAACTGAAATCAGATACATCTGTGCTGGGCCTGGGAAACTAGGTGATCTGGATTTGAATTCTCAGTGTTACCACTCCACTATATAGTTGGGTTGTCACCTGTCTGAGTGAGTTCCTCAGTTTATGGACATTTGGGTTGTTTCCAAGGTATAGCTATTACAATTTGTGCTGCTATAAACATGGGTGCACATATATTGCTGGGGTGTGATACTTTTAATTCTTCAGGTAAAATACCCAGAAGGAGAATAGCTGGGTCAAATGGGACGTCTCATCCTAGTTTTTTGAGGAATCTCCATACTTATTTCCACAGTGGTTAGACCAGTCTACACTCCCACCAACAGTGAAGAAGGGTTCCTTTTTCTCCATAGCCCCACCAGCATTTATTATTGGTTGATTTCTTGATGACAGCCATTCTTTCTGGGGTGAGATGGACTCTCAGCGTTGTTTTAATTTGTATTTCTTGAATGACCAGTTATGTTGAACATTTTTCCATATATTTATTTGCTGTTTGTCTTTCTTCATCTGAAAAGTGTGTGTTCATCTCAGATGCTCATTTTTGGATTGGGTCTCCGCAATTGGGAGCCTCAATTTTTCAATTCTTTATATGTTCTAGATAGAAGTCCATCATCTCAGGGGCAGTTAGTTAAATTTTTTCCCCACTCCATGAGTCTCTTTTCACTCTGTTCATGATTTCCTTTGATGTGCAAAAGCTTTTAAAAAAATGAGATCCCAGTTTTTGATGCTTTGAAGTGCTACTTGTGCAGTTTGGTTTTTTTGTTCATGAACTCTCTGCCTACCCCTATGTCTTCAAGATTTCTACCTACTTTCTCTTCCAGTAGATTTAGTGTTTCTGTTTTAATATTCAGATCTTTGATCCATTTTGACTTTAGTTCATGGTGATAGACATGGGTCTAGTTTTAGTCTTTGGCATGTGGAAAGCTATTTTTCCCAGCACCATTTATTAAAGAGGCTACTTTTCTTGCAGTGAACATGTTTGGCCCTTTTGTCAAAGATAAGGTGGATGATTGTGTTTATAGTTGAGTCTGCATCTTCTAAACTGTTCCACTGATCCTCAGGTCTGTTTTTTGGATGATTCAATAACAGTAGCTTTGTAAAATAGTTTCAAGTCAGGGATTGGAATGCCTCCTGCCTTGCTCTTGTTGCCCAGAGTGGCCTTTGCTATTCTAGGTCTCTTCTGGTTCCAAATGAATTTTAGGAATGTTTTCTCTAGATCTATGAGGTATGCTAATGGTATTTTGATCAGGACTGCCTTAAATTTGTATAACAGTATTGGGAGTATGGCCATTGCACTATGTTGACTCTTCTTATCCATGAGCAAAGGATATCTTTCCATTTTCTGATATCCTCTTTGATTTTCCTTTTCAGAGTATTATAATTTTCTACGTATAGATATTTTACTTCCTTTTTTAGATTGATTCCTAAATATTACCTTTTTTGGATGCTATTGTGAAAAATGTTGTTTCCTTAATTTCTCTCTCAGTGAGTTTGTTGTTTGTGTACAAAAATGCTATTGATTTTTGAGTGTTGACTTTGTATCCAGCTATGCTACTGAATTTGCTTATTAATTCTAGAAATCTTTTGGTGGAGTTTTTGGGGTCTTCTCTGTAGAGTATTATGTCATCTGCAAATAATGATAATTTAACTTCTTCCTTCTATATCATTTTTTTCTTTTATCTCTCTCTCTTGTTTAATTGCTCAGGTTAATGTTTCCAGAACTGTATTGAATAGGAGTGGTGATAGTGGATATCCTTGTCTTGTTCCTGATTTTAAAGTGAAAGCTTTCAGGTTTTGTCCATTTAGTATGATGTTAGCAATTGGTTTGTCATAGGTGGCTTTTATCAGATTGAGATAAAGACCATCTATTCCAATTTGCTGTAGGGTTTCATCATGAATAAGTGTTGGATTTTATCAGAAACTTTTTCTGAAAAAAAGCTTTTGCTGCATCTATTGAGATGATCATGGGATTTTTGTCTTTGTCACTGTTGATATGGTATATTACATTTATTGATTTGCGTATGTTGAACCATCCCTGCATTCCTGGGATGAATCCCACTTAGTCATGGCATATAATCTTCTTGATGATTTGTTGCATTGTTTGCTAGTGTTTTATTGAGGAATTTTTATCTATGTTCATGAGGGTGATTGGCCTATAGTTCTCTTTTTTGGTTGGGTCTTCTCTTTTTGGTAACAGGGTCATACATCTCCAGGAATGAGTTGGGAAGAATTGCTCCCTTTGAAATTTCATTAAAGAGTTTGAAGAGCATTGGAATTAAATCTTCGCTAAATTTCTTGTATAATTCAGCCATGAATCCATCAGGACCTGGACTTCTCTTTGTTGTAAGTTTTAAATTATGTTTTTGATTTCATTAACTGATATTGGGTTATTCAGAATTTTTATATCTTCTTGATTCAGCTTTGATAATTTACATGTTTCTAGGTATCTGTCTATTTCTTCTGTATTTTTCATCCTATGAGAGTAAAGATTTTCAAAGTAGGTATTGCTGATCTTCTGAATTTCCACAGGCTCTGTAATAGTTTCACCCTTTTCATTCCTCATTATATGAATTTGAATTTTTTGTTTCCTTTTTTCGATGAATTTGGCTAGAGGCTTACCAATTTTATTTTTTTCAAAGAACCATCTCTTTAATTCATTAATTGTTTGTATTGTTTTTGTAGTCTCAATTTCATTAATGTCTGTTCTTTATAAGTTCCTCTCTTATATGGCCTTTGGGCTTAACTTGCTCTTATTTTTCTAGCATTGCTCCCTGGTGAAGCATTAGGTTGTTTATTTGTGCTCATTCTGTTTTCCTGATGTGAGAATTCACCACTATAAATTTCTCTCTGAGGACTGCTTTCATTGTGTTCCCACAGGTTCCAGTAAATTGTATTTACATTTTTGTTTGATTGTAGATATTAATTTTTTCTTTAATTTCATCTATCCTTAACTGATTGTTCAGGATGATGTTGTTTCCATGTGTTTCTGGAGTTTTTGCATTTTTTGTTATTAATCCCCCATTTCATTGTACTGTGGTCATATAATAAGCATGGAATAATTTCCATTCCTTTGCATTTACTTAAGCATGTTCTATGGGCTAGTATATGGTCTACTTTAGAGAACATCCCATGTGTAGCTGAGAAGAATGTGTATTCTGATGCTGTTGCATGGAGCACTCTGTAAACATCTACCAAGTTCATTTGTTCAGTTTTTGTTTAGTTATGTTAGTTCATTTTTTATTTTTTATCTAGTTGCTCTAGCTCTTTGTGTCAAAGGGGAGTTAAATTCCCTTGTTACAATTGTGTTAATGCTTATTCAATTTTTCATTTTTATTAATATTTGTCATACATAGTTGAGTGCTCCTATTTTGATGCAGACATATTTATGATTGTTATCTCTTCCTCTTGAAGTTTTCCCCTCACTATTATGCAGTGACCTTCTTTTTTTTTTTTTTTTTTGGTTTTTCTCTGGTACTAGGAACCGAACTCACGACCTTGCGCTTGCCAGGTAGGCGCTTTTGCCGCTGAGCTAAATCCCCAGCCCCTGCAGTGACCTTCTTAACCTCCTTTGATCATTCTTGGTTTGAAATTCACATTTTTTGAAGAGTAGAGCTACCCCTGTTTTATAACGTTCCTGTTGCATGGAGTTTCACATCCTTTGACTTTTAGTCTATGCATTTCTTTTTCAGTTATGTATATTTCTTGTATACAGCATATTGTTGGGTCTTGTTTCTTGACCCATTCTGCCAAACTGTTTTGTTTGATAGATGAATTGAGGCCATTTACATTGATGCTTATAACTGATGTGTAGTGGCTTACTTTTCATGTTATGTTATTTTTCTCCTGTTGCTTCCCTGCTTTCCCCTCTGTTTAACTGCTTGTCATGACTAGTGGCTTCTTTCTGATGTGTTCTTGAAATTGTGATCCTTTTTATCCTTATCTAGAATATCTTTGTAGGGTTGGTTCGATGATCATGAATTTCTTAAATTGTTTTTTGTCGTGGAAGTATGTTATTTCTCCATTAACTTTGAAATATATTTTTTTAGGGTTCATCAGTCTGAGTTAGAAGTTGATTTCCTTCAAGACTTGAAATACTTCTCTCCAAGCTCTTCTTGACTTGAGGGTTTATGTTGAGAAATATGTTTTGATTCTAACACGCTTTCTTTTATAGGTGATTTTTTTTCTCTAATAAATTTGAATATTCTGGTGTTTTTGTACTGAATTTCTGTGATCTTGATTATTATATGTTTGGGTGTAGATTTATTTTATTCATGGCTGCTTATAGTTCTACATGCCTCAATCAACTATATATCAGATTTTTTTCCCATGCTTGGGAAATTTTCTGCTATTTCACCTGAAGATAGTCTTATGTCATTTGCGTTGACTATGCTTTTTCATTGACACCCATCAGTCTTTTATTACTTTTCTTTGCATCATCTTGTCACTGTTGAATTGTTATTTCCTGGCTCTTTTTTTTTTGTACCAGAAATCATACTCAGGACCTTGTACCTACCAGGCAGGTTCTTGTGCAGCTAAGTTATATTCTCAGCCCTCCTTGTTATTTTTAAGAGCTCTTTCCTTTTGTCTTTACTAGCTGCAATCCTGTCTTCAAGGTCTGAAAGTCTGTCTTCAGTTTCATTCAAGTGGTTTTCCTAGCTTTCAATGGAATTTTTAATTTCCTGTGTATCTCTTTGAATCTGTTTCATGTATTTGAATTCTTTCCTATATTGTTCATTCAAGGTTTCCATCATTTTCCTATTGTCTTCTACTTTCTTTAAATCTATATCTCCTTTAATTATGCTGAGCAATTCTTTCAATATGGTTGTCATTTCTTTTTTTACATGAGAGATTGTTTCTATTCTGATTTCCTCTATAGACTCCTGGAGTCGTTTCTTTATTTTTGTTGCTATCATTTCAGAAACTGCAAGTGTGTGACTTCCAATTTCTTCTTTGTTGATGTCCTCTGGACTTGTTCTGGGTGGACTGGAGGTCTGAGATGGCATTTTGTTCCTTTGTATTCCAATTTTCTAATTTTTATTTTGTTTTTGGTCATGATCCTTGTGAATTTTGGTAGTAGGTAACTACACTACTAGTATCAAGACCTCTCTAGGAAGTCTGTTCTTTAGGGATATCTTCTGTTTGTAAGAGATTCTTGGTTTGTGTCTGCACCAAGATTCTATCTTCCCAATTAACTGAGAGTGGGAATTTGGTATCTGTTTGGCTCAGTATGCAGTCTTTTGGTGTAGGGCTGTTTTGAGGTTACTACCCCAGAGCCTCCCAGTGTTGTTAAGAAGGGAGAACAACCGATTACTACAGATATGACATCCTAGATACAGAAGTACAATTAGCAATAATGATAGCATTAAGCACAATTTAGAAACTGACAAACTGTGGTAACTATTGATTTTGTACTTTAGACCATAGGAGCAAAGTCTATTGTTGTATAACAGAACTGATCATAAATTATGAGTTTGTATGGAAAGTATTTCCCCTTGGTAGAATGGATTTACCCTGTGCTGGGGGAAATTTAGGGAGGATGGTGTGTAAGATGAAGATAACTGGATAGGCAGTAGAAGCAAGCCTGGAGGACAAAGGATGGTCACATAAAGTTGAGTAACTGGAGAAGTGGATAGAAAAGAAAGAATGAAGGAGTATTTGAGGGATTATCTGAACTTGGTCTCTGAGTTTGGAGGATGGAATTAGAATAAAAAAAGAAAAATGAAAAAAAATGAGAGTAAAGAAAAGAAAAAAATGCAAAATAAAAAAGGTAAGGTAAAACAACATAAAATAAAATGAAACTATATGCATAAAAAAAGAATGGAGTGGTGGTCCCCCACCTGTTTCTATTCCATGTGTCTTTGTCCCTTAGCACAGTGCTGGTTCTCCTAACTTCGCACCTGTTGGCTCGTATTTCAGACTTTTTCATCTTGCTAGTCTGGCCTGTCTATCACGTACATCCTAGTCTGGGTCTTATTGTGTGGCTGCCGTTACCCCAGTGGCCCGGTCCTGCAGTGTAGAGGGATGGGCCAGACACCTGTGTTCCTCCAGCAGAGCCCATTGCCAAGTCCAAGGTGCTTCTGAGGCTGGCTGCCAGTCCCATGGTGCAGTGTTCCTTCTCAAGCAGGAATAAGAGTAGGTAGATGGCATCAATGCTGCTAGGGTCAGAGTTGAGATTTCTGAAAAACTGCTTCAACTGCAGTCTCAAAATACTTGTGTTTAGTGAAGAGCTACCCTGTTTCAGGCCCTGTGCCAGCTTCAGCTTGCAAACAAACATGAAGGAAGAGAGACACTCTCTCAAATGCCTTAAGATGATCACAGTTAATATTAGGCTAATCTCAATCATTAAAAATAACACTTTGGAGCCTCATATGATGTCTGGGCAGGACTTCTGCCAGTTGAATGAGAAAAGCAAGATTTAGAAAATGCACACGGAATGATTGGTTCTGTTTTCATAAGCCAAGACCTCCCCTGAGGATGACCTTTACACAACATAGGTGTGCGTGGGAGCAGAGGGGCAAGCAGAGGCACCTGCAAAGGCGCACACATCAAATAGTGACCTGTCCACTTGGTGGGTGACAGAAGAGGGACAGGAAGCTTCGGGAGGGAGGTGGCCACAGTGGGAGTAGCGTACAGGATGAGATCTTACAGGTATCATGTGTCTGTGTCTTCATGAAGAGGCGTGCTCACTTTTTTGTTATTTTGACTGAAAGATACATCCTTTTAAATTCCTCACAGCATTCTGTTCTGGTTTGAATTTTGTCTCACAAAAAAAGACATATTAAAGCTTTATGAGCTCATTTAGAAATGGGGTTACTGCTGATGTCGTAAGTTGGGATGAGATCGTGATGAAATAGGATGGCCCCTCTTCCCCCATGACTGGTGTTCTTATGTGAAGACACCATGAAATACAGACACACAAGGAGAAGGCAGGGTGAGGGCAAGGCTTGGAGCAGTGCTGCCTCCAGCCCAGGAACACCAAGCATTGCCAAAAATTGCCCCAAGTTAGATGGTTCAGGAAGGGTCCTCCTGCTGTGCTTGCCTTGATGTCCTGAATTGATTCAACGTGCTTACCTTCCATGGTCATTTTGACTTTGGGGAAGAGCCAGAAGTTGCATAATAAGGTGGATGAGGATACAGGGTTATGCTTTTATCAGTTTACCTTTCTGTCAGACAGCACTTGGCAGCAGCGTTCAGGGTATTGTTGATCGCATTTCAGAAAGACACATCATGGCACTTAAAAGGAAGGCGGGGAACTGGTGCTTTTCCACAGGCTCACTCTGCTTTTCCTTCTTTCTCCTTGGTGGGCACTCTTAGGCCTCATGCCAGGTGAGGGGATGCCAACATGTAAGGTGCCCCAGAGGACCTACTAGGACCTCTGGCAGGCCTAGGAGCTGTGGCCAGACCTGGAGCCATGGGAACCTAAGGGGTGTCAGTGGGCCTTGTGTAGGCAGATCTTGGGCTGGTGCTAGCCTAGGGCATTGGCAGGCTCTCCTTTCTCCAGAGCAACCCCCAAAGACTAGAAGTAAGTTCCTGTTTACCAGGTTGGATAGAAGCTAAAGTTACATTCATTTATAGAAGACAAAGACCTCATGGTCATAGTAAACACTTCTTTGGCAGAAGATGTTCAGTGGAATCCTCTGTTCTCTACTTTTATTAATGTAGCTGAACTGCACAGCTTCCTAAGGCCCTGAGTACTGTTATCACCTTTACTTTACTGATGAAAAACTGAAGCACAGAGAAGATCAGGCTCAGAACCAGGAAGTATTGTGGCTGGATGTGAGTCCAAGCACTGTGCCCCTGGAGGCTGGGTTTGTCACCAAGGGGTGGCCCCACTCTAGAGTGTGGAGACCTCATTCTAAATGTCTTACCTTCATGCATTCACTGACTAGGAGTGAATGCTTAAAAAATACCGGCTTGTGAGCTCAGGACAGTCCTGCTCTTGCTTTTTTTTAAAACAATATTTTGGCCTTTCTGGTATGATATCATAGAGTTTTTCTATTCATATTTTAAAGCACTAGAAGTAACCCAGATTGAAAAAGAAATATTGAAATAATCTTACTTTATTCAAAAAGCCCAGGCTTTTTTGGCTCTGGAGAAAATTGGACTGACCAAGGTTGTGTGGTCATGAGGCCAGGCTAGACCTGCGTAAAGTCTGAAGTACTTCCTGGCAAGTCTGAAGGCATGACAGAATGTTGGGCCTACTGCCAAGTACAGAGGGACAGCTTGTGAGGCTGCCTGGTCCTGGGATGACCCTGGTTGGGCCCTCTTGAATGGGCCAGGCAATTGTATCAGCTAAGCTGAGCAGAGGCTGGTAGGACAAGCACCTCTCCATGGGCCACTGTGGCCTGTTGACATTACTGCCTTTCTTAATAGCCTAGAAGTTGAAGTAAAATCCCTGAGATTCTTGTCCCTAATGCCCAGGAGAGATGATTTAAGCATAGGAGAGGCACTGCTGTGTTATAAGGATACTTTTTAGGTAAAGCAGAGCTGGCATTGCAAGCATTTAAATGTCTGGATTTAAAAGTTAATGAAGTATTCAAAAACCAGTGGAGCACTGCAAGGAGAAGGCAATGGGGCTGCAGAGACCCCGGGAGGACAGGAAGCAGGGACCCTCCACAGCTGCAAACATCTGTCAGCTCCAGTGACACCCACGAGGGAGCCAGGACTCTGACCTCCCTCAGGATCAAGGGTCTCTGTCCTCCCTCCTTGTTCTCATTCCGAAACCGTTTCCTGGTTCTGACTACAGTTTGGAAAACATTAGCCCATTTGCCCTGCTGTTTCTAGATAAGAATCACTCCCTCTCTCCCCAAAGGACTTTTAAAAATAAGTAGGAACATTTTCACTTCTTAATGCAATATTTAGCTCCAACATTAGGAAGGAAAGAGGAAGCTTATTGCCTTTAAAAAGGTTTTAAAGTTGCAGATGAGGGAGGCTTGCTCTCTCGTATGTACAGTTTTTAGTTCCTGGATAATGTTCTCTTCAGAGGGAGGAAGGCAAGGTCCCTGGATTCCTTTCAGTGTGGTGCACAGGGCCTCGCCTCCCTGAGCTCTGAGGCTCAGGTGCTCGGATCCATCTGGGCAGGGTTGGGCTTACTGTGCAGCTGGGGTTTCCCTTCCTCCCCTCCAGGTCACTCATGCCTGGCCAACGAGCCTAGTGTGGAAGGAGAAGGTGGAGAGAGAGAAGGCTGGGGGAGGAGGTACTATGGGGTTAAACACAGAGATGTTATTCCAGAATCTTCCAGAAACCTGCAAAGCCAAGCCCAGGGGGCCATGGCAGAAGAGGCCCATGTGATCCCACAAATTGCAAGAGCTGGGTTCCCTGCATCTACATAGACCTTCACTGGTCCAAGGCTCGGGCAAAGATCTCCAGGGCTTGCCCAGGGCCACTGCCTGCTGTGGGCACCACAGTAAGAAGCAAGAGCTTGTTCTCCTGGGGCACAAGCAAATGGAAGAGGGGAAAGAGGAACAAGCATATCGGGAAGGCACCTTCACAGAACAACTCATTTATCCTGCACATATGTGCCGGCTGCCATCCTGTGTGTCTGGGAAACAACGTAAAAACCAGGAGGACCTCCATCTCCACCCTCAGGAGGGACAGCCTGGTCATAAATGTACTGAGGGAAAATCAGCGGGTGCACAGCGTCGGAGGCTAAAAACACCGGCCCAGGGCACAGCAGGATGAGGAGCGGGGAGCACTGCTCAGTGAAGGCTCCTTGAGAAAGGTCACTCAGCTGAGGTCTGGAAGACAGTGGAGTTGCTGGTGACTGGGCCTGGAAGGAGGAGCAGAGGGGCTCTGCTGTGTTTCAAGGGTCTGAGTGGTCAGTGTGGTCAGAGAGGGAGGGTAGAAGGGGGATGAGTCATTGAGGAAGAGGGTCAGGGCACCCCAGGCGGTGAGGTCTGAGCTTTTGTTGTGAGAGCAGCTGGAGATGAGCTGTGGCCTAGCGCACAGAAACATCTGGCTTCCGCTCTCAGGAGGGCTCCCAGCTGCTGGGTGGAGGTTGGACCCCGGTGCACAGGCTGGAAGCAGGCTCTGGCTATGGTGGCGAGTGGTGGGAGGTGGCGGTGTTGGGAACAAAGTGAGCAAGGCAGAGCCAAGAGGATTTGATTGTGGGGTGTGAGCCAATGCAGGGAAGGATGATTGCAAAGTTAAAGACCAGAGAACAGGAAGAAAGGAGTTGCCACCAACAGAGAAGGGGAAGTCTGCCTAAATCTCAACTTAAGCACCGTGTCGGAGAGCCAAGTGGAGATAACGGGTGGGAACGCAAATCTTCAAAATGATATCGACTCAAAACACTGGGGGGTCAGGTATACGGAGGGTTAGTTTCATGTGTCAGCTTGGCTGGGCTGTGGTGCATAGATCCGTCCCTGGGATCTATCACGCATGAAGAGACTTGCTGTAAGGCATTGGGTCATGCATGCGATTGTGGGAGCTGGCAAGTGGGAAATGCCAAGCAGCCGGCAGGCTGGCAGCTCAGGTAGGAAGGGGTGCTACAGTCTTAGGACAGAATTCCTCCTTCCATGGGAAGCCACAGCTTTTGCTCTTTAGGTTTCTGAGATGGATGAGGCTGCAAGATGCAGTCTAACATACATGCAGGTCAGTTCTGTCTCAGAGCCAAGGCTGACAGGTGGTTTTCAAAGCTATGGAGGAGGTTGAGTGCATCGGGGACATGGGTACCTCCCATGCTCTTGATGTTGATGCACAAGGACCTGGAGGTGGGGAAGCAGGTCGTGGGCTGCAGGGACATTTGAGGACAGAGCTATGGCAGAGGCAGTGCACACCAGGCCACCCTAGGCATCTGCCCTCTGAACTGACCTGTGGATATTGCCACATGGAGGCAGTGGGGCGGAGTGACATGGGCCCCTTGAATGTGGCAGGGGAGGTGGGATCTCAGCTTCAGCAAGTGGCAAGAGCGATGGGATCAATGTGCTTGAAATAGGGGAAGTACTTGGAGGGGGATTCATGCCAGCGTGTCTTAGTGTAATACATTTTTAAACTTAAACGTTCACTGTATATTTTGATCCCTTCTCATATTTAGACCCATGGGATAGAACAGTGTGTGGAGAAAATGGAGAGAGCCTGGAATGGAGCCTGACGCAAGACAAGCCCAGAGGTCGATGAGGAGATTTCAGTGAAGTGAGGCAGCCGAACAGAGGAGAAAACCAAGAGTGGGTTCTGTGCACTCCTGGCTGTGACCCATTCCTACCTTTCTCCCCATCTCCAGTGATCTGCTAAGTCCCACCCTCTCCACACACTTGCACCTCTGCCAGCACCCTGTACTTCAGCCCTGCTCATGCGGCCACTTTGCTGGTGAGGGCCTAGGATTCACAAACAGATGGAGGGACCAATGTTCTGGGTCAACCTGCCGGGCATGGGGCTGGAGAATGGAAGCTCAGGCTGGACTGGGCAAGGGCATCCGCCCGGTAGTGCAAAGCCACACTCAGAACACCATCCTGACTCTGTGTGCAGTTACCCATGGGGTGCTGGGGACACCACCCCAGTGAGGCTGGCAATGAGGGATGATCTGTGATCCCAGTGCTGTCAGGGGTTACGACACCAGGGCAGGAACACTCACAGGAAAGCCTTTGTCACATCAGTTTCTCACTTACCATTCTGCTTGTCACCTTGTCTCAGCATTTCTGCTTTGTTTCCTGAAGGAGAGCTGAAGTTTGTTCCAGTCTCGATCCTCAGCCAGCTTCACATTTTAAAAAATATTCGAGATTCCTCTTTGCTACATGTTTTGGCTTCACGCAGTAACTGACTTGGAATCCGAAGCAAACATTTGTAAACATTTATTTAACATCTTTCTGCTTTGAAAATATTAAAGACCTACATAGTCAGGATTATCTACATTTGCTGAAGGTTTTCACTGACAAAATTTGAATTTTCCATTATGTTGCTTTTCTGGATGGATGCTAATGATTTACTTTTAGAAAATACACTACAAAGTCTTTGGCTTTTGTGCTGTGTTGCTGCATACGATTTAACTATCTCATTTGGAGGCAATGATGAATAAATTTGAAAAGGCCAAGTAGCAGCATCCTGGTTATGAATAACTCAGCACAATATGATCACAGACAAGAAGAAAGGCAATTCAGATGAAATATTAATGGAATGAAGTGAAAACCCATTTCTTATTGCCGTAGGCCACCTATATGTGCATTTGACACATTCATGGCTTCTCCGGGTGATCTAGTCTATGTCCTTGTGGGATGTGAAAACACAGTTTTAACGATATACTTTAAATTTGTTCCAGGGGCACTGGTGTGAGAATCTGCTAGAGAACTAGGTGCTGGATCATTATTCTTGTATTAGGTCTTCCGTTATTTTCATCTCTGGGTGTCTTGCTGCTGTGCTTCTGCCACCAGGATGGAGGGTCTGTTTAGCCCTTTCCTAGCCATCTGGCAGCCCTCAAGGGGAGGGTCCGTTCCTTTGTGTGAAGGGTGCTAGGGGTCAGCCGCATGCATATGATGTTCCTATATCTGTAGAAATGTAGGAATTGGAATGCTCTGTGGAATGAGCTTTTAAGTTTTATTATTTTTATTTTTTATTGATTGATTCTTCTTATTTTTTTAAATTTTGAAGATCTTACTAAATTGCCCAGGTGAAATTAAAACTTGAGGTTCTCTTGCCTCATACATTTTATTCTTTTTAAATTTTTTTTTTTATTTTAAAGAGAGTACTACACAAACAAACAAAAAAATAGAACAGTAGCAGCATACCAGTATCACGAACATAAACAAATCAAAGCAAGAACATTCAAAGTGATACAGGGTCTCAAGACAATTTAATACAAATCAACAGTGGTTGTTACACTGCATATCGCTATCCTCAACTACATTGCGCAGATTATCAGATGTAAGAATGAAAGATTGCTCAAACCATTAAAGAGAACAAGAAAATAATTCTTCAGTAAAACTTTAGAGATAACACCATTTCACTAGACAAGATGGTAGGAGTTCACCATTGTAATTCCATTGCATACTGTTACCTTCAAATCAGTTGCTCAGACCACCAGACACAAGCATGCAAAGTCCATCAGAACATAAAAAATTGTGAGCGTTAACTGTTCATTTCAATACACCATCAGACAATAGCAATACAGTCATTGCAGCTATTCATATATATGTTTGTTTTGCCTTCCTTCTTTCTTTTTTCTTCTTTCCCTTACCCCATTTGTTCCTTCCTTTGAGCAATTTCTTTCCCTTTCCTATCATCTATTGTACATTTTGAGTTTTACCTAGTCTTTCAGGTTCCTACACCAAGGAGACAATGTGATGTTTACACATCTGGGTCTGATTTATTTCACTTATGACTATGGTCTCTAGTTGCATCCATTTACCTTCAAAAGCCTCAAGTTTACCACCGCGATTCCCAGCCGAAAAGCGC
>NW_004955504.1:7083411-7088893 GCF_000276665.1 Chinchilla lanigera | reverse complement strand
TTTTTTAATAGCTGAGTAATACTCCATTGTATAAAAATACCACAACCTTTTTATTCATTCCTCAGTGGATGGGCATCTGGGTTGTTTCCAAGATTTAACTATAATAAATTGTGCTGCTATAAACACGGGTGCACATATATCGCTGTGGTATGATGTCTTTAATTCTTCTGAGAAAATACCCAGAAGGAGAATAGCTGGGTTAAACGGGACTTCTAATCCTAGTTTTGTGAGGAATTTCCAAATTGATTTCCACAGTGGTTTCACCAATCTACACTCCTATCAGCAGTGGAGTAGGGTTCCTTTCTCCCCACAGCCTCTCCAGCATTTGTTATTGGTTGATTTCTTGATGATAGCCATTGTTTCTAGGGGTGAGAAGGAATCTCAGTGTTGTTTTAATTTGCATTTCTTGAATGACTAATGACGATGAACATTTTTTCATGTATTTATTTGCCATTAGTATCTCCTCATTAGAGAAATGTGTATTCATCTCAGATGCCCATTTTTGGATTGAGTCTTTGAATTTGGGAGGCCTGATTTTTTTTAATTATTTATATGTCCTAGATAGAAGTCATTTGTCTGAGGGGCGTTGACTAAAATTTTTCCCAATTTGTGGGTTTTCTTTTTATTTTATTGGTGATTTCTTTAGACGTGCAAAAACTTTTCAATAAGATGAGGTCCCAGTTGTTGATTCTTTGAAGTATTTCCTGTGCAGTTTGGTTTTTGTTCATGAACACTCTGCCTACCCCAGTGCCATCAAGATTTTTACCAACTTTCTCTTCCAATAAATTTAGTGTTTCTGTTTTAATATTTAGATCTTGATCCATTTTGACTTTAATTTAGTGCATGGTTAAAGACATGGGTCTCGTTTTAGTCTTCAGCATGTGGAAAGCCAGTTTTTCCAGCACCGTTTATTAAAGAGGCTGTCTTCCTTCCTTTGAACATGTTTGGACCCTTTGTCAAAGATAAGGTGACTGAGTATGTTTCCAGTTGTATCTGTATCTTCTAATCTATTCCATTGATCTTCAGGTCTGTTTTTGTGCCAGTACCATGCTGATTTTATTACAGTAAGCTTGTAATATAATTTTAAGTCAGAAATTGTGATGCCTCCTGCCTTTCCTTTGTTTCCCAAGATTGCTTTTGCTGTTCTAGCTCTCTTCTGGTTCCAGATGATCTTTAGGAATGTTTTCTCTAGATCTGTGAGGTATACTAATGGTATTTTAATCGGGATTGCATTGAATCTGTACAACAATTTTGAGAGTATGGCCATTTTCACAATGCTGGTTCTTTCTATCCATGAGCAGGGAATATCTTTCCATTCTCTGATATCCTCTATGATCTCTTTTTCAGAGTTCTGTAATTTTCACTGTATATACATTTTACTTCTTTTGTTAGAATGATTCCTAAGTATTTTATCTTTTTAGATGCTATTGTGAAAGGTGTGCTTTCCCTAATTTGTCTCTCAGTCTGTTTGTTACTTGTGTACAGGGGTGTTATTGACTTTTGAGTGTTAACATTGTATCTGCTATGCTAATGAATTTGGTTACTAAATCCATGAGCCTTTTGGTGGAGTTTTTGGGATCTCCTATGTAGAGTATCATGTCATCTGTGAATAATGACAATTTCACTTCTTCCTTTCCTATCCTTATACCTTTTATTTATTTCTCTCTCTTGTCTAACTGCTCTAGCCAATATTTCCTGAACTATATTGAATAGGAGTGGTGACAGTGGACATCCTTGTCTTGTTCCTGATTTTAGGTGAAAGCTTTCAATTTTTGACCATTTAGTTTGATGTTGGCTGTTGGCTGATCATAGATGGCTTTGATCAACTTGAGGTAAAGTCTATCTATTCCTGTTTTCTGTAGGGTTATCAACATGAATGAGTGTTGGACTTTACTGAAGGCTTTTTATTCACCAATGGAGGTGATCATGTGATTTTTGTCCTTGACTCTATTGACATGGTGTATTACATTGATTGATTTGGATATATTGAACCATCCCTGCATTTGTGGCATGAATCCCACTTGGTTGTGGTGTATAATCTTCTTGATGACTTGTTGTATTCTCTTTGCTAGTATCTTGTTGAGAATTTTTGCATCTATATTCATTATGGAGATTGGTCCGTAATTCTCTTTCTTGGTTGGGCCTTTCTCTGGTTTTGGTATCAGAATAATACTTGCCTCCAGGAATGAGTTGGGGAGAATTCCTTCCCTTTCAATTTCATTAAAGAGTTTGAGAGAAATTGGTGTTAAATCTTCCCTAAATTGCTTGTAGAATTCAGCTGTTAATCTATCAGGACCTGGGTTTTTCTTCATTGGCAAGTTTTTAATTACAGTCTCGATTTCACTGGCTGATATTGAATTATTCAGGATTTTTATATCTTTTTCATTCAGCTTTGGTAATTCACATGTACCTAGAAATCTGTCCATTTCCTCTGTGTTTTCCATCCTATGAGAGTAAAGATTTTCAAAGTAGGTATTGACGATCTTCTGAATTTCTTCAGAATCTGTAGTGATTTCACCCCTTTCATTCCTTATTGTGTATTTAGTTTTTTCTTTCCTTTTTTTTTGATAAGGTTGGCTAGGGATTTATCTATTTATTTATTCTCTCAAAGAACCAACTCTTCAACTTATTAATTCTTTGTATTGTTTTTTTAGTTTCCATTGCGTTAATTTCTGGTCTGAGCTTTATAATTTCCTGCCTTCTTTGGGCTCTGGGTTTGACTTGCTCTTTTTCTAAGAACTTGAGGGGCAGCATAAGGTTGTTTATTTGTGCTTGCTCTGTTTTCCTGAGATGGGAGTTCATTGCTATAAATTTCCCTCTGAGGGCTTCTTTCATTGCATCCTACAGGTTCCTGTAGGCTGTATCTCCATTTTCATTTGATTGTAAAGAGTGTTTAATCTCTACTTTGATTTCATCTGTGACCTATTGGTTGTTCAGGAGGGTGTTATTTAATTTCCATCTGTTCATGGAGTTTTTGTGTTTTTTTTTGTCATTAATTTCCAATTTCATTGCACTATGGTCTGATAGTATACATGGGGTAATTTGCTAGTGTATGGTCTATTTCAGAGAACATCCCATGTGCAGCTGAGAAGAATGTGTATTCTGATGCTGTTGGGTGGAACACTCTGTCAAGGTCTACTAAGTCCATATGTTCACACGTTTGGTTAAGTTCTGTTATTTCTTTTTGTCTAGTTGATCTATCTCTTTGTAACAATGATGTGTTAAAGTTCCCTGCTATGATTGTGTTGCTACTTATTTCATTTTTCATGTCTGTTAGAATTTTTCTTATATAGGTGGATGCTCCTATATTTGGTGCATAGATGTTTATGATTGCTATCTCTTCCTCTTGAAGCTTCTCTTTCACAAGTATATAGTGACCTTCCTTACCTCTTTGATTGTTCTTGGCTTGAAGTTCACGTTATCTGCAAACAGAATAACTACACCTACTTTTTTTCTGGGTTCCTGTCACATGGAGTATTGTTTTCCATCCTTTAATTTTCAGTCTTTGAATTTTCTCTTGAGTTAAATGTCTTTCTTGTATACAGCATATAGTTGGATTTTGTTTCCTAATCCACTCTGCAAGTCTGCTTCTTTTGGTTGGTGCATTGAAACCATTTACATTGATGGTTATAACTGATATGTACTGGCTTATCTTTGTCATGCTATATTCCTGCTGTTGGATCTTCCTTTTTCCCTTTGTTTAGTTGCTTGCTTTGCTTGTTTGTTCCTTTCTATTGTTGTTCTTCAAGTTGCGGTCTGTTTTATCTCTTTCAAGTATACCTTTTAGTACTCTTTGTAGGATTGGTTTGGTGCTCTGAATTTATTCAGTTCCTTATCATGAAAATATTTTATTTCTCCATGAAATTTGAAAGATAGCTTTGCAGAGTACATCAGTCTGGGTTGGAAGTTGTTTTTTTTCAGGACCTGAAGTTACTTCACTCCAAGCTCTTCCTGCCTTGATGGTTTGTGTTGAGAAGCCTGCCGTGATTCTGATAGGCTTTCCTTTATAGGTGATCTGTTTCTTTTCTCTAACAGCTTTTAATATTCTGAGCTTTTGCTGAATTTCCAAGATCTTGATCACTATATGTCTGGGTGTAGATTCATTTTTGGTTACGATTAACTGGAGTTCTATGTGCTTCACTTATCTGGATGTCTGATTCTCTTACAATGCCTGGGAAATTTTCTGCTATTATTTCTGCAAACAGTCTTTTTATGTCATTTGTGTTGGCACCTGAAGTTTCATTAATACCTATTAATCTGACATTGTTTCTCTTTGCTTAGTCTTGCAGTTGTTGAATTGTTATTTCCTGGTTCCTTGTTGCTTTTAAGAGATCCCTCCTTTCACGTTCATTGGTGGCAATGCTGTCTTCAAGGTCTGAAAGTCTACCTTCAGCTTCGTTCAGGCAGTTTTGCAAGCTTTCAAAGGAATATTTAAGTTCCTGGATATCTGTTTGCATCTGTTTCATACCTTCTAGTTCTTTTCTATATTGTTCCCTGAAGGTTTCATTGAGTTGTCTATGCTCTCCTATTTTCTTGTCAATGTCATCTTTGGATATGCTGAACATTTCTTTCATTATTGTTGTATTTCTTTTCTCACCTGAGACATTATTTCTGATCTGATGTCTTCTATGGCCTGATGGAGTTGTTTCTTTACTTCAGTTGCTATCATTTCAGAAATTTCAGGTGTATTACTTCCAGGCTTTTCTGTGTTGATGCCTTCTGGACTTGTTTTGGGTGGTGTGGAGGTCTAGGATTGCATTTTGCTCCTTCATTTTGTTATTTTTGAAGAGCCGGAGACTCCCTGTAGTATAGACTCACTGTCCTGATTGGTTGTGAGTGGCAGGGCAGGAGTCTGAAGATCCGCAGTACTCAGTGTAGATCCTGTGCTGGTGAGTGGTGGCAAGGTGGGATCCCAGATGCTCCTGACATTTCTTGCATTCACTTGGCTCCCAGGAGTGTGTGAGAAGGGTGGGGGAGGCTCACCGGCATTTCTGAGACTGTCTGGGGTTCAGCCCAGCTTCCACAAAGGTAGGGGTGGATGCAGGTTGAGTTCACTGAGGCTTCAGATATTGCCCAGAACAGAGCCTGCTTCCCACACTGAAAGGGGAGCAGTGAGGGTGAACTCCCCAAAGCTGCTGACTATGTTCAGGTTTCAGCTGAATTACCAAGGGGATGTGAGTTTTTCTGGCTGTGACCACCAAGGCCCCAGAAGTTGTCCAGAGATCCACGTGCCTCACACCCTAGTAGGGGAGGCCCCAGTGTAGCTCACTGGGTTCCGAAAATGTTCTGGGTTCAGCCCAGCCAGGGCCGACACTCTTTATGTGTGGTGGGTAGCCACCCAGGCCTCAAAGGGTGACCGAGGTTTTGCTTGCCTTGCACGCTGGTCAGGGAGCAGAGCCCAGACTCATCGGGCTTCCTGAAGATGTCTGGGGCTCAGCCATATATTTCATTCTTTTTTTTTTTGTTTTTTTTTTTTTTTTTT
>NW_004955504.1:7065980-7079451 GCF_000276665.1 Chinchilla lanigera | reverse complement strand
GTGTTTATGGAGTTTTTGGAGTTCCTTCTGTCATTAATTTCCAATTTCATTGCACTATGGTCAGATAATATGCACGGGATAATTTCAATTCTTTTGCATTTTGGAAGGTATGCTCTATGGGCTAAGATCTCACTTGAAGTAGTGTCCTCTTGGCTCATCTGTGTTGCCCCAAATAACGTTTTTCTTTTTTCTTTTTAATGGCTGCATACTATTTTTAACATCACTGACAAATTGCATTTTATATATTCAAACTTAGCTAGCACTTACTTATACTACTTTGTGCTAGAGTTGCATCTGGCAGTTAAAATCTATTATTTTAACTAATTTTTTTTATTTAATCCCATTCTATCTCAGGTGGGTATATTATTGTCAGAGATTCAGAAAAGAACGATAAACTTGTCTCTGTTAATATAGTAAGTCATAGTCATAGTCTGAGCTCAATGTTGTTCTAAGCCTCATAATAGGCATTTTATCTTTTATTTAAATAATTATATTTAGACTATTTTTATTAGCATAGAGAGGACATATGTTCATTGTAAAATTTTTTTGATGGTGCCATGTTCTGTCTCCAGGGATCCTCTATTTACTTGTTTGTTTGACTCAGCCTTTTCCTTAGTGGGTACGTTTGTGCACATGTGTGATTTAACATAACAGTCATACTCTAAGTAAATTTTTATTCTACTTTTCATCACTTGATATTATATTATGAACAGTGCCTATACTGTTAAAATTTTCACAAATATAGTTTTTCTAAGTAATCTCATGGCTAGGTCATGACCAACTTTACCTTCCCCTTGAAATGTTTGCTAATGTGGTTGCTGGAGTCTTCATCTGATTTTCAGAAAATGCCCTAAACAACTTTAGGCATAAACCCCACGATTGAATTATCTGACTTTTTCTGTAAGTGTGCCTTTTAGAGCTAGGAATGATGGGCTCTGTGCTATGTACTGCTTTCAGATGGATCTGCAGGAAGTGTTTATCACACAAAATGCTTCTCCAAAATAGGACAGAAAGAGCAGGAATAAGCTGGTGTTTTCTGGCTTCTTTGAGGGTGACAATGCTTGCATCTGTGCTTATACAATCAAGATATAGATGATGTTTCAATACAAAATTATTACATAAAAGATGTCATTAAACTCCTTCAGGATACTCAAAATATTCCCCCTTGCCTTGAACACGCTCATCATTCTTGCCAGTGCCTTTTACTGAAGTAAGTTTTTAAAAAAGTACATATCCAAAGTAGTTTTTGATCACCCTTTGAATGTATAGGAGACACACATGTTCTAATTTTTCTCAAATTTCCTTTATTTTAGCAGAAAGTTCTAGATTGAAGCTATATGTGACTGGCAATTAGTCTTAGTTTGTTAGAAGTATGAATTTTAGTTTCCACAAGAATCTAATTACTTCACCTTTAGAAGCATTTTAATGACATATTGGGAGCAACTAAAAAATGCTAGCCAGAGATTATCATAATCCTAAAAATCCTGATCCTAGTGAAGCATTTTAATCCTGGTGATATCAGCTCTCAAGGATGGTCTGTGTTTTCTGTCCTCTGATCTTTGACATTTCTATAGAACTCTGTGTTGCCAATGTATTTTATAAGACCCTAAGTCAGGTAGGATTGGCTGAAAAGGGGCGCCATATTGAAATAATTTTATGAAGATTTTTAGATACAGAAGTAGTATAATCCTTCCTGGAATTAAGGAAAAATAATTGTGAGTTTTGTATTTGATTTTCCAAAACATAAATTTATCTCCTTTGGAGCTGAAATCACTCCTGTGTTCCTAAGACCCCTTAAAATCCTTCTGCAGTCTTTATTTTTGAAGAACAGTGCTGTGGAAATCTAGGGACCATAAAAGCTTAGGAGATCATTTCAATTTTCCCTTCAATCTTGTGTATCTTCTATTTTATCCTCACTAAATGGTGAAGTAATTAAATTCTTGTGATATTTTTCCTTTTTCAGTTTCTCTACACATTAACTTTTATTTTCCTTATTCTTTTACTAGCTAAACAATGTTCCTGTAGATTGGTTCGGAGCACACTGCAATTCTTTGAAAATAGTTTGTTTTATGTTTATGTCTACTTCTTTTTCTCTGTTACAGTGTAATGCCCCATCACGGGGGTTTTGATGTCTTTAGTTCTTTGTTGGATGGCAGGTTCACCATACCTCGATCTTCCCTTGTGTGCTTTGTTCTCCCAATTCTTGCTTGTACTTTTCTTCCTATCATGCCCCTTGGCAGAGCAGATTTTCCAATGTTATTGTACATCTGGTCCATTTATAGACTCTATCTTGCTATCATACTTTACTCTTCTAGGTTTTCATTCTGATTCATGGATTATAGAACAAACACTGGGTATTTATTCTCATGTATAATATTTCTTATACCACTTCTTTTGGGTTAATTTTCTTGACTTTACTTCTTTAGTTAACGTTTAAATCCTTTAAAACTAATTCCCTAAACGTTAAGCTTCAACAGAGCTTTGATGGATGTTATATTTTAAAAAAAGCAAAATGTTGCTTTATATTTGCATTTCAGTGGTTGCCTTGTGTTTTCACAAATTCATACTTTTTTTTCTGAATGGGCCATGTATAAAAAGTTTGGAGTATTATCTTTTGTTATCTTGATGTGTATTTGTAGAAAAGAATTCCATTGAGAAATGGCAAAGGGACATGTTTTTTTCTTTCTTTGTGTCAGGAATTCTCTGAAGAGAATTCTTTCTGTTTCCAATTTAGGCAAAGGTTTTCATCCTAGAGGAATTATTTCCTCAGTAAGGTTAGAGACAAAGAAGTCTTACAAATTGGAAATCATTCTCCATCGACAGAGGCTGGTTTTGAAAGAGGCTTTTCTCAAGTGGTGTGAACTTTGTTACCCTTTTCGTTTTGAATTCTAACTGGTAGGTGTCATGCTTAGATTTGTTAGCAGCTTTTGTGTTGTCTTTTTAAAAATGCGAATAAAGGATAAAAACTCAGATCCTTGCAAATTTTCACACAGAAATCTGTTTGGGAAAAACGAAAGTTTCAGAACAACTTACCAAGGCTACAAGTTTGGAGACGAAGGCTGTAGAACTGCACTTGCGTTACCCTGGCTGTGTTTGGGGAAACATCGCCTAGATTCTGGGCTGCACAGTTTAGCTTGGGTTGCTGTGAAACATGATAATTTTATTTTCTGGAAGCTGGCGATACAAACTAGGTTTTAGTAACTTTAATAATCTAAGACTGGTGCCCTTTGAATTCCTGAAAGATACAAGAGCCACAATATCCTGTCATGTGTCTTTATGTGCAGAAATCCCCTTCCAGGGAGGCTGTTGCTTCTGATCCTCCCTCTGCTGTTTGGGCTCTGCATGGGGAGGGGAACCTGTGAGGAGTCTCAAGTAGATCTTAAAAGCCCACTCCTGGCAATTGCAGCCTACCGGGCAAAGACAAGTGCAGATGGGGCATTGATTATTATTGGTGTCAGACTGGAGAACTGGCTTTCCCATCTCCGAATGAAGAGAAGAAGTCTATTTGGTGGGTGCTTGTGCCTTGTTGAGGGCTTTCAAGAAAACAAAGGTGGGTGGGTGGGCAATGAGGGCCTGTGTGGATCCACAGAAGCCAGCCCAAATGTAGGGCCACTTAGAGTCCTTCGGCCCCTCTATTGCACCTCTTCTCAGGAGCCCTGAGGTGGGGGATTTTGCCAGATTTCAGAGTTTTTCAAAAATGTCCGTGAAACTCCATAAAAAGCTGATTTAAAATGAGCTTCAGAAGAGGTATAATTGAAATATAAAGTGAATGTCTAAATTTAAAGAATTACAGTTAAAGATACATTGCCATGTACTCCCCTCAAAATACTCCCACTTACTTCAAATACATTTATCCCACTCTTCTTGCCACTTTCTGCAACAGTTCTCAACTTTCCTCTTTAGTGAACGTGCTTCATGAGGGGTGATCAGCAGCATGGTGAATGTGCTGCCCAGTGACATCCAGCTGAAAGGCAGGCTCACGGAAACATGACACTGTGTCCTCGTCCTCCTCATGCTCCAGAGCTGCACTCTGACTTTTGCCTCTTCCCCAAAGTCAAAGTGACCATGAAAGGCAGGGGCAATGTGTCTTTTACTGTAATAATTTTTAAAAATTTGAGCATTAATTGTACCTTTCGATCTTACCTGACACATGAAAACCATCTGGAGCTGGGCTAGGACATTGTCCTAACTTTATACCTGGTTTCACTGTCTGGACTCCAGGGTTGCTCAGGAACAGGGGGCATGGACTGTCACCAGCCTTGCATTTGATGACACACTCACACCATCAAAGCGCACACACAGATGATCATAGCTGCTGAAAGCTGAGTGAAGGCCTTAACAGTCTATGCAAAGAGGTTTTTAAAGTAGGCCAAGTAGAGTGTAGAGGAACTGACCGAGAGCTACTGTTTAACCTAAATGCAGAGGAAAGAATTTTTTTTTTTGCAGAGACATTAATACGATTCCTTCCACTCTTCTAAACATTTAAAGTGGCTTAGAGAGTGAACTCTTTCATTTTATCCTTTTTATAAAGCAGAAATAATCTCCATTCTCCTTCATCAAACTATATTGTGACTTTCTTTCTGTCACCTAAGTACAACCAGCAAAACCACCGCCTCTAGTGAGGTCTTCCCCTCATACCTTACTTGTACCTCATATTCTTCTCCTTCAACACCAAAGAAAAGAAAGAACAAGAAAAGTAAAGTAATAAAAAGAAAAGGCAAACGCTGCAACTCTTCCTGTAAAAGGCTATTCATTCCTCAGGGGAAGGTGCACTTTCCCTTCAGTTTGTCCACAACCTGCTCAGAGTGGTCAGTCCTGTTATTCGGATTAAGATTATTTCACAGCGAAAGAGCAGCCTTCCTCAGAGAGCTGTTTTCTCGCCTGTGACCTTGTTACTCTCTTATTAGTTCTGGGACTTGCTCTGCAGGTTTTCAAAGATTTTCTGTACAGAAAACCATAACAACTGTGAATGAAAATCACTTTCTAATCTGTGTACTTTTTATTTCTCTCTTGTCTTACTGTACTAAGTAAGGCTTCTGGTATGGTGTTCTACAGAAAGGGTGAAAGTTGACACCTGACCTCTGTACCTTTTAAGGGGAAAGTGTCCAGTTGTTTATTATTATGTGTGATGTTACCCATTGCTTTTTTGGAGATGATTTTAAGTCCAGTTAAGACAATGCCAAATAAGTTTTAATGTGCTGACAGCCTTCATCAGAACTGGAGGTTGAATTTTGTTAAATACTTTTTCTACACCAATTGTTATGATTATAGGATTTTTCTTTTGCCTGCTCAGTTGGTGTATGTCAAAAATTCATTTTTGAATCTTGAAAAGTACTTGAATGTGCAATATTTCCCATTTGGTTGTGATATATAATTTATACTTTGCTGGATTTTATTTGCTAATATTTTTTTGCAGACTTTTAAATCTGCTTTCATAAAAGATATTGGTCTGTAGGAGTCTTTTCTTATAATGTGTTTGTCTGGTTTTGATATTAGGGCAGTGCTGGCTTCCTAGAATGAGTTAAAGAGTTCCTTCTACTTTGATCTTCCACAAGGAATTGTAGACAGCTGAGATGATTTCTTCCTTAAATATCTGGTAGAATTTATCTGGGCCAGACACCTTCTTTTTTGAAAGTTATTAATTCTTGATGTAATTCCTTTAAATGATAGAGGCTTAGTCAAATTATTTCTCTTTGTGTGAATTTTGATAATTTGTGTTTTTCAAGGAACTGGTTCATTTCATTCAATATATCAAATTCATGGCCATCGTATTTTTTTTTAACTTTTTCGTGTCCTGGAATCAGTAGTGATGACCGTCCTGTCACTTCGGATGCTAATAATTTGTTTTCTCTCTCCATCCTGCCCTCCCCTTCCCTCACTGTTTGGTATGATAAGAGGGTTACCAGCTTATTGATTTTTTCAAAGAGCCAACTTCTGACTTCATTTATTTTCCCTGTGCCATTGATAAGAAAAATGAAGGTGAATAGCCCGAGGAAGGGGTTGAGAGAGCAGCACATTGTTTCACAGCTGTTCATTAGCCGAGTGGTACATGCCGTAGTAAACTACTGATTTTAAGATAGTGACATCTTAGTTTCTTTTAAATATTATTCCATCTTTATTTTGTTCTTTATTTGTACTTTTGGTGGCTCAGTAAGATAAACTATGTGATATTTATGCTTGTGTATCTGATGTATTCCACTTAATACTGTGGTCTCCAACAGTGAGATAGATCTTTTGCAAAAGTACAGATGCAGGGAGAGGGGGCGAAGGGACGGGGAAGGAGATAAACTGTTAAGATGTGCACCTTCAGTCAGTACCCGTACCGACTCTTATGGTGAACATAATCACCATGTATTGCAGATGTGTGCTAATCATATAAATAAATGTAATTCCTGACAAGTTTCAAGGAAAATGACCTTTACTTTGAAGACAGCTGATAAGTGTCGTATTTACCCAAAAAACTCAGTAACTATTTAAAAGTCATAACTAAATTTTACCTGGGGGAGGGAAGGGATATCTGCACATTAATGACTTTGACACTTCAGCTTATGTAAGGACAGTGTAGGGACTGTTTAGAGCGCAGAATCCTGGGTCCCACTCACATTCAGGTTGGTGTATCTGTGAAGGGGATGAGACATTTGTTAACTGCAGAGTACAGTGCACTGGCTCATTGCCCTTTCACTGGCAGCACTGCCACTCACCAGTGAGAAGAAAAGGCCCTCAGGGAGCACCCATCCTGACCCTTATGTTTTATGATTTCAATACAGGACCTCCAGAGTCGGATGCTGGGTTGGTCAGTCCCAGAAACAGCCCACAACTGCTGTCTCTCATACAATGATACACTTTTGTGACTATTTCTTTCTTTTTTTTTTGGTATGGGGGATTGAACTCAGGACCTTGCACTTGGCAGGCAGGTGCTTATGCCACTGAGCTATATCCCCAGCCCTTATGATACACTATTGCAATAGACTGGTGATGATTATCCAACTTGATCATTGGACTTATTTAGCCAACTGAATTTAGAACATATTTTGACAGCTATAAAAATGTAAGTAACAAATGTTTGCAATTATTTCAGAGTATAAAGAGCATGTGACCGGTATGATGTTTCATCAATAGGATTAGAGGATGAGGTCACCCCCATGTGCTTCCACACCTATGGGATCTGAGAAAGCTGTGCAAAACTATAGGATTTCAGCTATATGTTCTGGGTGTAGACGCTTAAATGTCAGTTCCCTCATTAATTAATGGAAAAAATAAGATCCTTCACATCTGTGGACTTTATGTTTGCTCAGACACCATGAGTTTGCCATTTGGAAGTGCTGTGAAGATGTCAGGATTTATCAAACACTGCTGCTAGGCAAGGGTGCCCCATGGGCCCGTGTGTCTCTGCCTCCTCAGCCTAAGCTCAAGTGACTATCAAACTCTGACACTGCCAAGGCTCTGCTTTGTTTTCTTCCTTTTCCTCAATTTTGTGTTTTATTTTTGCATCTCGTTCATATGGACGTTAATTTGTCCTCCCATGGAGGCAGCAATGATTGGAAATTCGGTTCTATTATCTGGGGTTTGTTGATGTGTGTAGATAGACAAAAATGATCTATTCTCTGTTGGGTGAGAGGCAATAGAGGATTTATTCTTTTAGTCGTTCTTGTTTGTTTCTCTGTTTTAAGCTCCAGTTAATTAGGGATTTCCGGGAAGAGGAGCTCTTTATAATGACCACAGAGCTGTGTATCTGTGTGTACTTTTGACCTGGCTGTTGTTTAAATTTGAAGCTGTAAGTTCTCTGTGTAACATGTGCCTGTGTCTGTAACGGAGAAGGACTTTGCCCTCAGATTGTGCGCATGATTTTACCCCATCTCTGCGGGTACTGGTAACTTAGATTGTTAGGTCATTTAAATTAAAGGAGCTCTGTTCTAATTGTTTACAGAGATAACAAAGACTTACATAAATTGAATATGCTTACAGTTCTCCCAAAGTAACGAAATTGAACTTCAAATAAATTCATAAAGAGAACAGTTCATCTAGATTCCTAAAATTATTCAGACTTTGTGATCAAAATTAATAATAACTGAATCTGAAAAGAAGGCATACATTAAGTTAAAATTTTAGCTGTTTGTTTGTGTTTGATGGGTCTATTCCCTTGACTTACTAACTAAAGTCTTCCTTTACAAGATGAAAGGTGATTCTTTACCTTGTGTAAAATCTGCCTAGGTTACAGAGAACATGTGCTTACCAGAACAATTTTCTATGCTTTAAGTTTGTGTTCTATGTTGACTTTATTATGTCTTTGATTGTTTAAAAAAATTCCAAAACCAAAATTTTTCTTGAGTATGAAAGAGCTAAGGTTCTTTACAAGTGTGTTACTTTTCATGTTGATTTTTAGCTATTTTGTTGTAACCTTGATTAAATAATGCATAATGTACTTGGTTCTCAGGCAGCTCTGATCTGAACAAAACCAACCGTCCAAAATCTCCTCTGATGACTCTTTTGACTTTGCCTTATGAAAATTGAATGCTATATTTAGAAAAAAATAAAACAAAATGTCAGGATATCTTTTCCACCTAAAACTATCTCTGAGAATTCTCAAAGGCCCCAGAGCAATCAGAAAGATTTATTTTTCACTGTATGAAAAGACAAGCACTAGAAATAATTAAGTTTGTTTAGTGCACTACATATATTTCTTAAATTAGCTCAATGATATCACAAGAGTTATATGGGAAGACTTGTCACATTAAAAGAGATGCTTCGTGCTCTCTAGAGTTTGTTGAGGCACAATGTTAAGAATATAAATATATCAGAAAATCTATGCCCTATGAGAAGACCCTGGGACTTTGTCTTTCTCTTCAGGGAAGCATCGATCAAACCCGTATGAAATAATTATGTACTGTACTCTAAAGCAAAATTTATACTCTTACCTCCTGATATTATTAATGATGGTAATAAATTAACCACAAGCATTAAGGCTGTGTCATCTACATATAATTCCTGTTTTACTCTGATGGTTCTCTGAAGGGCTATAACCAAGTGCAGACCAGAGGCTTAGCCTTTAGTCTTCAATCTCTTGGAAAGAACCATTGCCATTACTTTGAGCCACTAATGTTCTCCACTGAGGACTGCTGGGTATAGGCTTTGAGCTGACATCATCTGGATGTGATCAAACTGTTCAAGACTCTTTGTAGTCTGGAAGGAGGTGGATTTGTGAGCAAGGCTGGTGACCCACCATCCACCAGAACAAGAGGCTGAATGAACTAGCGCGGAAGGGTTGCTGTGATTCCGTGCTTCATATTTGGTTGGAGTTTTCTTAATATTCTACTTTTCATGCATATGTTAGGGAAGTCCTTTCTTTTTCTTTCTGAATCATCTCTAACACTTAGTAAACTAGGCTTCTGCTTTTGTAAAAAGATATGAAACTTTATTTACTTATATCTGATTTTTACTGGTTTTCAGGAATTCATCAACTCCTACTAAATTTATTTTTTTTCTAATGGCAATATAGTTACATAGGTTCAATGCAAATTTGCCCACATTCTAACCAGAATACAGCTGAATTCTGTAATCAAGACCACACCAAAAATTATCATATGTAAAAAGAATTTTTATTAACTGGAAATGATATGCTGTTAGTATAAAAAGAGTCAATTCTTAGGTCAATGTAGCTTAGGGTCCTAGCCTTACAGATGGGTAAGAAAAGTCATTTCTAGTCAGACAAAAACCTTCACAATTATGAGAGATTATGGGATGGAACAATTCATTCAAATTTATTGGTAGCACAAGTGAAGCCGAGTGGAAAGAGCTTTTGGACCTGGTTTCCTACCCACTGTATAACAAATGACAGAGGCTTTAAAAATAAAATCCACTCTCCTCAGGAAAACTTCCAAACAAAAGTTAATGGCCTTCTTAGCAGCTCAGTCCTGCATGGTTCTCAATTTACAAAGCAAATATGTGGTTAATTAACAATCTTGTAGCACCCATGGAAATAAAAGGCAAAACTTAATGAGACAAACAGTTTTGTGGTCAAGCATAGGATGAGATGGTATTTATGATCTCCAAGGTAAGCTTCTTGGGAAAAACTTGAAAAGATTTTGAAATGGAGAAAGATTACAGGTTGTCCCTTGAATAGAATTCTGGGGACAGTCTAAGGAATCCTCCAGGGGTGTCTAACTCTATAGTGATCTGTTCCTCTGATTTTCTTAGAGTAGGCTGTATTGTGTCTGTAAATCTTAAAATATTTGTAGAAATAAAAATTCTCTTATGTACAGAGATGAAAATGAACTTGTTCAACAAAGATGCAACTGATTTTTCTCCTACAGAAAAAGTGGCCCATGCACCTTATGAAGACTTTGGGGCTCAGTTTTCATCTATAGACAAATTCACCTCAGCTTATGAAGGTCTAAGTATGTCTGTTCTTCAGAGTCTTCTTTGAATGAGTGAAATATGTTTATTTTATACTTGTATAGCAGTCATGCTTTTGTAAATTTGAAAATGATCCTTTTGAAAGATTATCTAAAAGTAAACCAAGACCCATAGGTAAAGGGTTGGGTTATCCAGTGACTCAGAGGTTAGACCAGAAAACCCTGGTGTTCAAACCACAGGAGATTTGATCAGGTTCTTGTTGTCCATCCAACACCAAGTTGCTCACTGAACCTGCCTGATGCCAAGTCCATACTCAGGACACTCTTCCACAGTTCTGCTTCTGGGTCATGCAGAACTGGGGTGGTGAACCACAAACTATGGAACTAATCTATCTGACCAATCCTACAGCTCATCAATAGAATAAAAAAATAAAATTGAACCTGAGCAGATATTATAGAAAGACCATGCTTTAAAAAAAGATTATCTAGATGATACATTAGCTAGAAATCACCAAGTAGGACTTCTTTATTTATGCACAACACCAAGGTTTGTTAAGTGAGAGGCCTGGTCTGGAACAGCAGAACACCTACACTCAGGGACAGCTGGGGACAGGAAGCAGAGGGACATTCAGGTGTTCAGGAGTCAGGACATGGGGTGGAGCGAAGAGCATGTGTAGAAAAGGCATGTGAAACATTTAGGTCTGCTTTTATTTTATATTTTATTTTACTGATGAAGCATGGGATTTTTTTTTGTTTGTTTGTTTTCTGATACCAGGAATCAAACTCATGACCTCGCACTTGCCAGGCAGGCGCTGTGCCACTGAGCTAAATCCCCAGCCCCGAAGAATGGGATTAATCAGATGGGCTAACTCCATGCTTTGTGGACCACTACCCCAGTTCCACATGCAGAGCAATGGAAGAGTGCCCTGTGTGTAGATTCAGCAGCAGGAGCGCAGACCCCTCATACTTAATTCTGCTGTTGTCGAGGTTGGCAGACCAGGGACACAGTCTCATCTGTTCCTGTGAGAATTTTCACAAGCAACCTCTCTCTTAAGCCCAAACATGCATTCAGCCTCACCCCAAATATATCCTGTACACGTGGGGAAGGGGAGTTCCTAACATAACACAAAACCTTAAAGCTTCCCAGACTCTGATGTGTGCCTATAGGTATTGATTGTGGTTTTTAGTAATTCTCAATCATTCTCCTCCTCCTTTGTTTCCAGAGGGGAGACGAGCGACCAATACATTTTACATCCTAATCTTTCCCAGATTGGTTTCTATGTTCCAACTGGAGGTGGAAGAAACTAGACTTTGTAGGATTGTCTACAATGTACTCTGAGTATTTAATGCTCAGTTAGCCCAGGAGTCAAATTAGAAAGCGAGTGAAAGTGAACCTGTGGTTAATTAAAGCACCTGGACAGTGATGCCCAGAGCCAGTGGTTCAGAGACCTTAGGATGTTTAAGTCAGAAAATTGGGTTCATTAAGAGTTACTCATACTCATTTTCAGGATTATTCTTTGAACAAGAGTTTGTGAAGAACAATCAACAGCTACTTTACTAGGTATTTTAGGATCCAGTGGCAAAGTTGAGCGGTTTAGCTAAAAGGTGTCCTCTTACTTCATGTGGAGGGAAACTTTTCCATTTCTTTTTTGCAGAGAACCACTGAGAGTAAGATGGAGAGGTAAAAGGCAAAGCAAGATCATTATTTATGAGAACAGATAATCTTTAACAGATGTTATTATGGCCATCTATGAATGGCATTCTTAAAAATTAGGGAAAATAAGATGCAGATTGTAGGTTGTGTACCTCACTGATTGCCAGCTATTTGCTAAATCTTTGTGCTAAAGACAGTGTCACAGATTTGTGAGAGTTTTTGCTGTGTTCTTCTCATTGAGAACAATAAAATGACCAGAAATGACAGAGGAGCATCTCCAGACATGTTCCAATCCTGAGGTTCTTTTGGGGATTAGGAACTTTAAGGACCTTTAGAAACTTTAAGGTGTGTGTGTGTGTATGTGTGTGTGTGATATGAAACCTGAGTCTTTTCCATTAAAAAACACATACACATATGCACATCTATCCCCCAGTTTGCACAGTTGTAGCAGATCTTGTGAGCTCTATCCAAATCCCGTCAGTTAAGAACCTTTGACCCTGTGGCCTCAGTTTACACATTTGGACACAGAAGTGCTGCGAGCAAGGACACTCAGCAGCTCCTGGGTGCACATGCTGGTGCCCCCTTACCCTGTGCTGTCTCACTCTGCACCCCTGGGAAGTTCTGGACAGGTCAGTGTTAGGAATTATGTGTGTCTCTTCTGTCTGGTTGTTTTTAATCAATCCTCAGACAGAGTATTTAAAGATAACATTGTATTTCTGCCCCTCTGTGACAGTTACATAATGGCTTGTTGAGAACTGCTCCAGCGTGTGCGTGTGAGGACACAGGCAATCAATACAGCTGGGGTCAGGGCTTGCCCTGCTTATCCTTTGAGAGAGCCAGCGACTAATCTGCTCTCACCCGAGAGGAAGGAGCTATCTCCATCTGATTGCCAATTTGGGGGTTAATTTGGCAATTTCGTATGTGATCACTGCTTTTGGAAAAGGTCCAGCTCTCTGTGATTATACTGAAAAGGAACTGAGATGAGTTATGTGCTGCTCCTAATGATGAATGTGGCAAAGTGACCCGTCTCTCCGTAATCACCAAGTAAATCACACTGCTTCTGAGGCTGGGCCTCTGTGACAGACTCCTGGTGTCTCCCATTACCCGATTCGCCTTTCTCCTGGCTAGCGGGGAGCAGGGAACTTCCAGTCCTGTTGGAATTAAGCAGGGTGCACAACTAATTCTGGTCAATGATTTCAAGGGGAAGGGATGTGGGCCATTTCCAGGGAAAAGCATTTAAAACCCAGTTAATGTAAAACAAATGGGGCCAGGCTGAGTTTTAAGTTTATAAAGGTGGGAGTGAGCTGGATTTTGAGAAACCAAGAAGACTGGTAGAACCTCTGGGGTTTAAAAGAGTGGGGAGGAATGACAGCATTCACCTGAAAAGGAGAGGGAAGGGAGTAGCTGTGAAAATGCAGAGAGAGAGAAAGAGAGAGAGAGAGAGAGAGAGAGAGAGAGAGAGAGA